>NC_133323.1:17119811-17454056 GCF_012295235.1 Primulina huaijiensis
ATATATATGTATAGTATATTTCGGTCGAATGGAAGGATATGAAGAAAAAAAATTTCTAGTATATTTTAAAGAAAAACGAGTAGTGGACGTTTCACAAATGGTAGAAGAATATGATCTTAAGAGTTAGACACCCATTGTGTACTGTGATAATTCAAGAAAAATTGACATTTCAAAAAATTCAGTACAACACTCTTGAACAAAACACACTGACATTCAACATCATTTTATTCGAGATTTAGCATAGAAAGATTTGATTCATATAGAATATGTTGGGACTAATAACCAATTGATGGATATATTCACAAAAATATTAGATTTCGAGAGATTTTCCAATCTTAGGAAATCTCTCATGTGTGAATTCTGATCACTCGCGGATGTTGTCTTCAATGTTACAACATTTAGGATAACACTCAACATGCACGAGATTTTTAGGACATTAGGAATTATACATATTTCATTTATTTTGTCCTATGTAAAGTGTGTACTATGCTAGCTAATTTCTGATGTGCTTTCAACTTTTCACTTCTATTTCAATCAACACACTTGGTCATGAGATGTGCTCTTCCTTAGTCACAAAGTAGTCGAGGATGTTCGTGTACTCCATGATCTGTCTCATTTGAAAAGTGGCTTGAGAATATTAAGAAAATCAAACTAAAAAAAGGAGGATTCAGTTCTCTATATCAGAAGAAAAGAATGGAAAAGCTACCTAAGAGAGTCCAAATGAAGACTGTTCTTTTAGTGTGAAAGCTACCTCTTCGGAATCAAAAAGAGAAATCATAACAGAAGAAAATGGAAAAAGCTACTTAGAGCAGTCCAATAAAGATTGTTCATCTAGCGTGATAGCTACCACTTCTGGATAAAAATAAAGTATGAATGGGCTCTGTGTGTGCAGGAAAGTCAATTTGTTTTTTGAGATTGGAAATGCTCTCAGGAGATGTTTCCATCATCAGTGAAAACATCTCATTTGTGAATACATCACATTCACGTTATCACGTTTCTATTATGTTTCATTATGTTTTCAGGCATAATTAGGTCTTTGCTAATTTCCTCAAGGTCCAGACCGTTGGGCTAGATGTATCATATTCAGTAGTATTTCTCCTTCCCACCATAAGCGGGCATCTCCTCCGAATAAGTAGGTGGCACATCGGATTCTGTCAGCATCTCCAAGCTCCATGAACTCGAAGATAACCTCGAGGGACTTGATCCAGCCCTCGGCAATCATGGGGTCCGTCGTCCCTGAAAACTCCTTAGGACGCATCTTCACGAATCTCTCGTAGACAGCCTCAGGCCCTGTCGGCCTGGTCGCCACAGCATTGTTCCCCGCAAACTGTGCGAAGAACGTAGTTATCCCAGCTAGCATCTGGGCATTCATATTTGGTGGAGGGGGTGGAGGTCCGTTCCCCTCCTATCTCTGCTCCTCCCTGTCCTCATGACGAGGCTCATCATCACCTCTCGGGCGTCCAACTTGGCGTCTAGGAGGCATACTGTTCCATATATAACCCATACGTAACCAACATGCATAATTCCATAATTTATTTAAATGTAAATAAATACTGAACGATTAAAATTTGAACGCAAAAATACTTCATGAGAACATGTAGTTAAAATAATTCCGGCTTTAAATAAAATGCATGAATGTAAAACTTACAGACCGAAGACGTGACTTCGTGAGCTTCTCGAGGTCAGTAGTAGTGCAACCCTTTATAGAATCATTGCTCTGATACCAGCTATAATGGCCCAAAAATTCGTTTTTGAAAATTTGCGTAAAAATTTAAAATTTTCTTTTTAAAGTAATTAAAATGCCTCATTCACAAAATAATCTGATAAATCAAGTTTAATGTTCAAAATAGCAGCGGAAGGAATTATTGTTCGCAAAATAACAAGTTAAAGTAATCCAACAACTGATAAAAATGTTTGAGCATAAAAAAATGGTAAATGCAGTAAATGAGGTCCTCGGGTCCCACTACTGCCGACTCGAGCTGGCTCACTGGTCCCCGCCCTCGATCCCAACATCATCATCACCGACAACATTCAAGTCTAGTGAGTCTAAAGACTCAGCATGCATATATTGTAAATAACGAGTAAATAATATAGTAAAATTTGCATGGGATAAAAATATCATGTCATGAGGCATACGTGAAAATAACTTATCATGATCAATTATAATATGTGCATAACTGAAATGAAAATCACAGCAAAAATGTTTGCTCCTTGGAGCCCTGTAATAAAATGGCATGTCATAAATTTTCTGGTGAGATTATGGTCTATGCAAGTGGCCCCTGCACTGAACGGAACTGAACTGACCGGTAACTGGCGACCGGGTGAAGTAATGAACGCCTGATCAGACTAATGCCACAGTATACTGGGTGAAACTGAACTGACCGGTAACTGGCGACCAGATAATACAACGCTCCCATGATAGTGAAGTGACCACAAGCCATATCGCATAAATCTCAAAATGAATATTTTGCAAGTAATATAATTAAATAACATAATTGAATATCCTGTAATAATTTTACTGATTGGGTTGGATCGCTCCCAGGCTCGCTGCGACCTAAATCTAACATGAAAAATATGCATATGGTTTAACTTGACCAAACTTGCAATTGAATCCAAAAAAAACTGAGACAATTGCGCCTAACGACTTTGTATTTAATCGTGACTCCGTAACGACCCGAACCATCACCGAACCATCATATAGTCATTATTAAAATACGCCTAAAATGATGAAATAGTGCTCCTAAATGTACAGTACTCGAAATTTAGTGAATGGAGGCCAAAAACGTGAAACGCTCTTTCGATAGTCATTTTGGCACATTGCACCGTAAATTCTTGTACGACCTCTAAAATGATCCGAATCACAAATGGCCAAAAACATGACCTTCCTAACTCAATGAGGCACTGTCCAGTCCAAGTCCATAGGCTAGAAGCCAACCAAGAACCCGGAACACGCCTCTGAACCGCAGCACGCTTGCTGTCCAAAAATACAGCAGCAGCGCCTTTGATTCTTTGCGTCGTTTTCGAGACTACCGGCCATTGGGGCTTGAACCACAAACTAGAGTCCCTTACCATAGCACGATCTAGACATCAAGGGATATGGTATGAACTGTGGCTATGGGCCAGAGGCCAACCAAAATTCACACCACACCACCAAACTCGAAAGTTACGCAAACAGAATTCGAAAGGGGCGAAGGGGCTGTGCATGAGTTTTGATTTAAAAAATTGATTCCGCCATGTACCGAGCCTTAAAAGGCAACTTGGTCACGTCTTAGACATGATATGGAAGTGTTCTAACCATGGCTATAGGCCCCTAGGGCAGCCAAGTTCAGAAACTCCCTCCCTTGACAGCAACTATACAAATCGAGACTCAAAGGGACACATTTGGGGTGTTGCTATCACATGCGAGTTTCCAGCGTGTATGGGACTTAAAGAATGGACCAACATGGTCTTGACACACCCTAGTACGTGTCTATATGCAGCCCCGAGCCCCTGGAGTCGAGCCAACCACCTGAATCATCAAAACAAGCCAAACCGTGAAGGCGCACATGAACCATAAAAATTCTGTACATATTTTTCGAAAATGCTGTTGCTTTATTTCGGTTTTGCTTCATAAAAATCATGAGTATGGTGGATTAAAAATATTAATATGACTTGATTGAAGTGTGAAAGAAGGTATAAACATGCCTGGTTTAATTTTGAAAAGAAAACGAACGAAACGCAACGACGCGGCGCGGAGGAGACGGAGTGCTTTGCTTCTTGTTTTTCTCTCTTGTTTTCTCTCAAGCCTCACACAATTTTTCCTCTCAATTGTGCTCTGAAATTTTCGAAAATAAGGTAGGGAGAATGGCTAGGGAAAATAGGGAAGATGGCAAGATAAAGGAATTAAAAATATTCTTTCTATCTACTAGTTTGAGAGATAAGGAAAAATAGAATGATATCAAAGATTTTTCTTGAGGGATAAGAGATTGTACTAGGTCGAATTCAAGTCTAGGTGCAAAGGGAAAAATTGTTTAATTAATGATTTGATAGAGATTTAAAAGTTGAGGAAGATATCCATCTAGAAAAAGTTTAAGGGAAGGATAATTAAAGAATTGAATTGTAAGTTAAATCTTTCAAAATGGGGAGAGGGCCGATTTTCTCATCAATCAAATGGGGTGGGATCTTGCTCCATTAATTATTATAGAAGATCTATTGAGATATAAACATCTCCCAAGAAAATAGATAAGGAAAGAATTCAAAGAATTGAGTTGCTAAAATTTTAAATCTCCTAAAGGAAGTGACCGATTTTTATTAATTAAATGGGAAAAGATATTGCTAGATAGACATGGTAGGATATTGCTTAAATATTAATTAAATGAGGATTTAAAATTAAGAGATTATCTACCATGAAGTGGATGTGGAAAGGAATCAAAGTTGAGTTGTAAATCAAAACTAAATCCTTTCGAAATGGGGTGGCCGAAAATTTGGATAAAGAGGAGGGAAAATATTTGTTAAATATTGTATTTTAAATCTTTAGGGTTTTATTTACTCATTAAATATTTTAGTGAATTAATAAATTAATTATGAAGTAATATTATCTTGCATGCATGGATAATTATTTAAATTTTAAAGATAAATTTACTATCATGTCAAATTATAATTCCTTAATTAAAATAAGTCTAGATTAACTCATCTCAATTGGTCACCTATTTATTTTTGGCTTTTAATTAAATTATTGAACCTAAAAGGATTTATTTACTACTTATCTCAGGTTAATTAAATAAATTTTTAAACTTTCTTTTTCCTTAAAATAAATTATTATTTATCTTAAATAAATTCTAGGAATATTTTCTTAATATTAAAAATTTATCTCTTTACTCCAACTCCGATCCGGCCTCACTTATTTAACACAAAGGGTAGTAATTAAACTACTACATGAAATAAATACATTTAAAGGAAAGAATTTAAATATTCATGCAATAAAAATCATTTTAATGTAAATACTAGGAATTATGCATGGCTTATACGTAGTCTAATTTACAGGTTTTACAACTTTATTTCCCATTTGATGTAAACATTCATTTTATATTGCTTAGTTTATAGTTGAGTCAATTAGTTAATTAAATTCTACTACAAGAAAAAAGTGGATCAACTACGCACATACGAAAACGGTTTTTACTAAAACCGTTGTCGTATGCTTTTTAACAAAGGTTTTAGTGAAAACCGTTGTCGTATGTGCATTTTTTAAGCAAAAGACAACGGTTTTATAAAAACCGTTGTCTTTTGGGGGGTCAAAGACAACAGTTTTTAGGGTCATTTTTTAGGATAACCGTTGTCTTTTAGCGTGTTTTTTTGGACAATCGACAAAAGTTTTAGAAAACAGTTGTCGATTAGGGTGTTTTTGGACAATATTTAGCGACGCGCTAAATTTAGTGACGGTGTAGAATCCGTCGCTATATATATTTTAAGTAAAACCGTCGTATGTTTTAAATTAGCGACGGTTTTAATTTTAGAGACGGTTTTAGCAAAACCGTCGCAAATTTAAAATATGTGACGGTTTCGCAATTACCACTAGCGACGGTTTAAGCAAAAACCGTCACAAATTTTCTATAAATATCCGCACTTTCGGTCCATTTTTCTCCACACCATTTCACAACACTTAAAAATTATCTCTCTTACACGATTTTATCACTTTACAACACTTCAAATTTTTTTCTCTTACACGATTTTTGTTTCGATTTAGGGTAGATTTTTTCGCTTTAATTTTTGGTAAATTTTTAAGTATTAGTTAAGATCAGGAATATTGTTAGCATAGTAAGATTGTAAGTTTTTTTTATATTTATTAAATTGTTAAAAGTAATTTATTTTTATTTTACTGAAAAAATTAGTGACGAAAATCATGCCAAAACGTCGCTAATTTTAGCGACGGTTTCATGATTTCCGTCGCTAATTAATTTGCGACGGTTTTTCGAAAATCTTCGTAAATTGTAGCTACGACAACGGTTTTTCACCGTTGTCTTTTAGCACACCCTTTAACCACATGGCCTTTAACAACGGTTTTATTTGACCTACGACAACGGTGAAAAACCGTTGTCTTTTGCCTTTTTTTGGTAGTGTTTCAATAGTAAATATCTCATTGCAAATTATCGTTTGCTAAATAATATGTAATTGAAAATATTATTTGTGTTATACTGTCCGAGTGGAATGATATCTGTATTTTTTTACACTATACTATAACTTGCATTTTTCCCTTGCGATCACTTTGAGTTTGAATTTTTAAATAATTTTTACTATGGATTTTTTGAGCAAGAAAAATTTGATCAAGTTTTTGGCACATTTTCCCGGGAATGTTAATGCACAATTTTATATTAAGGTATTTATTTTAGTATTATTTTTTATTTCATTTTTCTTGATCTTATACCTCGTTGTTTTTCTAAATATCTCTTTCGGTGTATGGCAAGATCACTTGACGTCGAATTTGAGCAGTTTGATCCTGAGATAGAAAGAAATTTTTGCAGAAGAAGACAATAACATCGAATCAAAGGCATAATGCACAGGAACGAACATGAAGAGGAGCATAATGAAGAGCGGCGCATCGAGGAGCCAAGACGCATACCCATATTAGAGTATGCACAACCTTCCCTCGACGCGACACACCCAAGCATAGTAAGACCGAATGTGCGGGCAAATAAATTTTAAATCAAGCCAGCCATCATCCAAATGTGTTGGAACATTTCATGTTTGCAATCTTGATTTTGATGTTAACAAGACTTTTTATTGTGTTTTTAATATATTTACTTACGTGTGAAGTTGCAAACACAAGAAGCAAGCTGAAACTGAATTCTGCACAAACTGAATTTCTTGCGAGCTTTAGTATTTTGATGATATCTTCCATTTAGATGATCCAAATGACAATCCGCCAACTGTCCTGATCAGAAAACGCAATTTGGAACAAGTCTTATTTCACGTTAGTTGGGCAAATTCGGATGTTATCATTGTCTAACTGATCGCTGAATTACCAAATTGAACACACGAAAACAGCAATCAGTTGGGTTTGAGCAGCTGCGGTATTTTGGTCATATCTATCAGCTCGGTTATTGAAATGAAGCGATTTAGTATGCGTTGGAAACATAAGACAATGATTTACAAATAATCTTCACAAATCAAAGTCTGAATCAAATCTTAAAATGCTGATAAAAGACGATGAAGCTACTAGTTTTGCACAAATTGAAATCAACTAGGCTGATTTCAGCACACCAGCTGAAACTGAACTGAACCGAACCAGTTGAACTGAACCAGACCAGTTAAACTGAACCAGACCAGCTGAAGACCAATTGAACTGAACCAGACCAACTGAATCGAACCAGCAGCTGACCAGCTGAACTGAACTGAACCAACAGTTGACCAACTGAACTGAACCAGCTGCTGACCAGTTGAGTTGACCAGTCGGGAAAAAGTCCAGCAAAGCGAATTTGACAGTTGCAATTTCAAAAACAGTACAGAAACTTTCTAAACGGTCATATTCTTGTGTCTAACGTATATATCATTGTTGGGGCTTATAAATACATCATTTTGAATATCAAACAAGAGCTTTTGAAGAGGATTCAAAGCATGGACAGTTAGCATGAATATATCAGCTAGTTGAGAGCACAAACCCTTGTGTGATAATACATTTGAGATGTACACTGTAAAGAAAAATTCCTCACACACAATCACTCACACATATACAAGAGAGTTGAACTTCAAAGTTTAGTTGAGTGAGTCTTCACACAAAGACGTAAAACAATGTGTTTGTAGTTTTTGCATATGAGACATTAAACAATATACTGATTGTGAGGTGCTGCCTATAATCTTAAGAGCTAGGAGTTTAGTTTAGGCAGTGGATAAGTCCTAGCTGAGTGGGTTTGTACAAAGTGTTGTATAAATCAAAGTTTTCTAGTAAATCTTTCCCAAGTGGAAGAAGGGGTGACGTAGGAGCATTTGAAGTCTCCGAACATCCATAAACAAATTCGTGTCTATTTGTTGATTGCATTTACTTATCATTTTCATAGTTTTAAAGATGCATTGTTGAAGTATTTTATGTGTTCTTCAAATACCAAAATATTAGTGTTTGATAAAATTCTTCGACTAAAATATTTTTTACTCATTCAACTTGCATATATTTTAAATGTTTTACAAAATATTTAATCGGTTTCTACGAAGGATTATTTCGAGTGTTTTTCGCTTGATTTCATATAAAACTCGATTTAGTTCATCGGTGTTCAATATTTCAAAAACCGAGCTATTGTAGCTCAACGATTTTCCCCCAAACCGATCCCAACAAAATGATTCAAAATACGGTCCAATTAGGGTAAAATGCACTGGATGAGCCCCAACACTCACATAGCGGATTTTCTTGAAATTTGCGATATTTTAAGCACAATGGAGTTTCTGATGATGCTATATGTTTACTCTTATTCTCTTTTTCGTTAAGAGATAAAGCTAAAGTTTGGTTGAATCGTTTGCTTGTAGGTTCAATAACAACTTGTGAAGCCATGGCCAAGGGATTCCTCATTAAATATTTTCCTCCATCGAAGATCATGAAGTTGCAAGCTGACATTACTATCATCGCCCAATTTGAGCAGGAGTTGCTCTATGAAGCATGAGAGCGCTACAAGGTTTACTGTGGATATGCCCACATCATGAGTTGCATCTTAGGTTAGTAGTACAAACTTGGGTTACAAATTGTGTATTTATAAATATGGTATCAAGGTTTGATAACAAAATAACAGAGTTTGCACACAAATACACAACAAAAAGTTCACCAAAATTCTCCCCCCTCCAAGAAAACCTTTCAGACAACTTAAAGAATTTGAGAAAAATTTCGGCCAAGAGTAGCTTCCGCCGCCGCCTCGCGCCTCTGCATCGACTCCGGATTTCCAAAATTCGGGGTTCCCACTCTCAACTCAAAATTGTTTGCGATTACTATTGCAATCCAAACAAAGAACAAAGTCTCTGAACATGGACCCAATTTGACGATCAAAATGCGGAGATCCGTTCGAAGGGAGATATAAGAAGGGTCATCTCCGCTAATCTCGGATTGGTTTGTAGAGGAGCGTTTAAATTGCACATGTATACAATCTAAATACCCTAATGATGTTGAATAATATACGACACTCAAAGAAAGTTTCGAGCGGCGAAATTAAAAATTAAAATTTTTCGCACACCAAATATACAGTATAGCTAGCTAGCATCCTTTCTAACACATATTCTTTACTTGTCCTTTCTAACAACACATATTCTTCATTTGTTTAACCTTTATTCCTTACAGTTCATAGCTATGGTACTGCTACTGTATACCATTTCGAGCGGACCGTATTTGAGCAGGGCACTATTATCTTCCACCTTTGAAGGTAAGATCCTAGGTAACGAAAATGTGGGACTACTTGAAATGTAAGTCTTCAACGATTTTCCTAATATTTTTCCTCAAAACTGACAGTTGAAGCTAGTAGTTGCTGTGATTATCCTGTCAATCTGCATCATACTGAAAGCCGTAGCTTCTATACTAAACCATAGATTCCAGAAGGTAAGAGAAATGCACAAGATTGTTTGCAAATTTTCACTGCCACTTCCAAGAAAAAATTTAATTTGATGTGGAAGATTTAGTTTGAATTCACTAAAAAGCTTGAATTTTTCTAAATCGTCTTTGGCTGGTTGTCAGCAGGTTATCGTATCCATCGCCGCTCGATTAAGAAACAGTTGTTGAAGTATGGTGACTATGATTTTGCGTTTGATCAACTTGTTCTGGAATGATACTAATCAAAGATAGAGAGAAAACAAGGAAGTGCCAATCTGGATTCATCAAAGAATAATGAATCAAGTTATTGTTTTATTTCTTCACACTTTAACAACTTATAAATCTCACCATTTTCTTATATAATATAGTCCATAGTTTAAGGGATACCATGTAGATGTGTAAATACGCATTCCATGATCAAATAAATGCAGTAATTTAATGGAGAGTATGAGTTAGGGAGTAATTTTATGTGTTTTGGGATTTTGTTGCGTAATCGAGTTGATATATTAACACGGGTGATAGATTTGGATAAAATAACACTTTCGACTAAAAATTATTATTAGAATCAATGTAACGTCTTCGAATAGTGTACAAAAAAGTTAGCGTACAATTATTGGAAAAAGAGCAATAAATTTGTATTGCTGAGAATGCAACCAAAACATAATGGTTGAGAACTATGATACAGATCAAAATATTTGAATCACGCTATAATCAATTTATCAGTAGTTATTTGTTTTGGTAAAATGGCATACTTCAGATACCACGGCTGGCCATATCCTCCTCCGCAATTGTCAAGATTTACACAGATCATATCAAAATATAACAGCCTCAATGTCTTCCTATAATGCAGCTTAAAACCATTTTGACAATTTCAAACTTCTACATTTATTTAGATTGTACAAATATATTACAGCCATACGGGTAAATAATACAACAATAATCATAAGATGATCAAACCCATAAACCATGTTTTCATTTAACAACGTAAATGAGTTCGACGCAAGAAAAGACAAAACCCAACACCCTCACCCCACCCCACCCCAATGTTGTAATGTAAAAAATTATACAAAAAAGACACGTCCAAAAAGTTGAATCTACCTCGTGAATCCGACCAAACAACTTCTACAACTGATTATGTAAACAAGATCATATCCACCTTATCTCACATAAAACTACATTCTGGAAAAAAACAACTGTAAATATCAATTTTTCACCTATATTACAAACCAAATGCAAAATCTTTACACTCCAATTACAGATAAAAGCTTTAAAGCTACAATCTTGGAGAAAGAATTCATCTTGGTTTCTGATATACATCTGATTTTCACTTGTTGGTGAACTCTAACCAATGTTAAAAGTATAATTTGTGTAAACATCACTTCCAGCTTCTCTTTGGCCTGAAATTTTCGTATAAAAAAACGAAATAACTACGTTTATTAAGTTATGATGCAGAAGTTCACTATCATCCTCATTATAGTCAAATACTTTTTAAAGAATGAAGATAATGTTTATACTTCCGACTCTTCTGTTGTTGGCGCCAGTAGCAGGCGAGGGCTCCAAATGCGCAGCTTGCAACAGCAATGGCCAAAGCAGCTCCAACAGGCACTGTAACTGCGTGTGCTGAGGCTGTTATATCATCAGCTGGTAATATGTTAGTCTTGTCTGAAACAAGTTCCTTATCCTTGTATAGGGATACAAGTGTCTTTCCGTAATAGTCGACCAAAAACCTATAAACCTCGTCTTGATCCCATTTGACCCCATTTTCATCAACATCCTTTGTAGTTTTCGAATGATAGCAGGAAGGACAAAGTTGTCGTGGAGGCCATATTAATTTAGGGAATTCAGGGTCACCGGTATCTTCTTTTGCTTCTTCCTTCATAAGTCTCTCATTAACTTTGTTGTGTGCGTCCCACAACCAAAGGGCGAAATCACGAGCTTTCTTGAAAGGTTTGGTAACACTGCAAAGTTTGATTCATATGCTTACATGTAGTATTTTCTATAGCAAAATTGTTATGGAAGGTAACACTGGACTTGCCTTGAACACATGTCATGAAAATGCTGCCGGCATTCTTGACAGAGAAAGAAACTATGAATAAAATCGCAGATAGCAGCAAATGCAGCGTGACTTTCTTCATCGTCAACTCGTACAGAAAGTGAGTGCAATAAAACCCATAATCCACAACTGCAAAGGTAACAGAAATATCAGTTACGCCTGCTACTACAACTTCAAAGGTGTCACCATTTTGATTGCCGTTTAATTAATCATAGTGTAGCTTTAATGGACCAGAGACCAGTTAAAATCAGGTATATTCCATGAAACATCTAGCGGAAAACGTTTCCAGGTTTGATTGGCATGACATTTACAAGATGTTCTTCAGGATAAACCAGCATCATCTTAATTACATTCGAAGCTACAGGTAACATGCATTCTATTCATGCATTGAAGCAGTTTACTTTTAAGCAAAAGACAGAATGCTAATGGCCAACAAAGAATATCCAAGGAAAAAAATCTCTCAAAACAAGAACCAAGGGGCTTGATTCTTAAACACCTCCATGCCAACACAATGTTTAATATCCGAGTTAATTGCCTGTGTAATTATCAAAATTCTCAGCACTAGATCAACAAAATCAGAAAAGAGCGGATACTCGAGAAATTGATTATGAATGTGCCTTACCTAAAACCTCTAGTATCGTTCTTGCTGCCACGACAAAACATCTACAAGGGAAATCCAAAGGTCAATAGGAAACAATTAGTTGCTGATTCATTTATAAGAGAGAATCACACCGATTCATTTAAAGACCGAAAAGTAAATTCATATTTTTACAGAGAAAACCATATCTGTGGAAGTGATTTACTAGAAATCAAACAGGTAACAAGGAAATCAAAATAAACTTCATCCCTTAGGGTATAAAAACAATGACGTACGTCTTGGTGTCTACTTACACGTCATGTACAAGAATTTTATTAAGTTTATATCCTCTTATGGATATGATTTAAACTACAAGACACACTATTTAAGAGAAAATAAAATTTGAATTATGATTTTTCTTACACATTTCCATGAAATTTCCGTGAGAAAAGTGAATTTCCCCACATTCAGTTAATGGACTTGCAAAACACATCAAGAAGAGCGTAGAATAACTGGCATACATACCCAATAACCACGGGGAACATCATTTCCGCATATCTGATAATTCCCAAGGAGATCTTTCCCTTCACCACTTGCAGCTTCCTTTGTTTTAACTGAAAAGTCGTCAAAATCAACTAGTATTTGTGAAGTTCCCTTCCGGCACCTATGATTGAAATTCGAATTAAAAAGGATGTTGCAAATAAATAACCAATATAAAAGGGGGGAAAAAAATTAACCCACCTTCTTGATGGGTGATGGACAACCAAAAGTTGAAAGAATCTTATAAGCGATGCTTGAGTCTCTAATTTGATCATCTGACAAAATTATTAATGAATAAGAGAGATAATCAGTAAACAAATCAGTTGATGAAGTCAGAAGTGAGAAAAAAACGAAAGTGACGTATATATGCACCTTGTGTTTCAAAATGATATCTAAAGCAGTGGATGTTGCCTCCTCAATATCATATATAGCTCGTGCTATCTTTCACAAGAAATACGTGACAGCGAGTCAGAAAGGTACGTAATAATGTAATTTAAAGTGTTCAGCTATAGTCAACTGTTCAGAACATGAGCTCAGAAGTACCTGTCCAGGATCTGAAGCATTTCTCTGCAGATGCTCATTCTCATATTTCGAATCATCCAAGCTATATGAGCTGTAATGTAAAGGAACATATGTCAAAAGAACAAATACAAATCAATTTGAAGCCAATATTTGTCTAGTAATGCATCTATTGACAGACTAATAGATTTGATATTACAGAAGAAAAAAATTAACAAATAAATCAGGGTCTCTTATAGTGAAACCACTCATGCACCTTATGTTTTACAATCCCCATCTTGAGTGATTAGTGTAAAAGTCAGAAAATATGGGGGTCATATTTCCACTGACAAAAGCGGGAAGTAAAAGCAAACATATATTGTACCTATTCATCTTCTTATTGATCCAATTTAGCAACCGATCGGCTGTCCGCATATCTTCAACATAATATATTTCGCTCTTATCTTGCTTTGGGCCCCAACTCCCAGACACAAACTTAGAAGGTGGGCCCCATAAAAGCATAGGGTAGTGATCAACAGAGAACTTACTACAAAGGTCAGTATTTACCTGTGTTGCCAAGAAAGTAAGAAGAAGAAACCATAATAAGATGACAAGGGCTGTTCACTACCACGTAAATTAGCACTCAGTCCTAGAATGCTCCTTTCAGTAGTACAAAGTCAAACTGTCTAAGCAACTTTATAAGGAGCATAGTTAAAAAAATAATTGAACGGACAAGCCAAGGCTTGTAAAATGCTTGCTTAGGCACAGGTCTTTTGTAAAACATGCACCTCGGCTGTCCTAAAAGGCCTGATGCTCGCTTAAAAGGTTGCCCTTACAGTATGGCAAGGATTGTGAATTCAAAATGACAAGTGATATATTAGCACTCATAATTCCTGGTATATCAAATAATATTTCTTTTCTATACTTGTAGAATAGTTTGCTAATTACATATTGGACATCATGCAACAAACTTCCTTTACACATAAATATTCTGTAATATCATGCGTAAATATGTCCCGCTTCAACAAGGCGCAAATTTGCTTTATACCTTGACCGGTGAGCACTCATATATCTTTAATAACAATTATCAGGATTACTAGTTTTTATTTTAAATCAACGTTATAAAATAAACTCAAAAGATATCCCAAGTTTAACACTGTATCCATACTTCTAATGTTAAATGCTAACTGTCGGCTAGCCTTGTTAACAGCACAAATGCCATTATCAATTGCAGAATTGAAGTGGCAATGGATGTGAGTGTTTTGCATAACTTTGTCTATCTGCACGCATGTCTGCTTGCAAGTTTTTGACGGAATATACACAAGATTCAAGACCACTCTAAGAAAGCAGAGAAATTTTCTTATTAAATCTATAAACTCCAAACAAAAAAAAAAATCACTCTGCTCTCCTTGGAACTAAAAACAAGGTGAGAAAAATTGCAATTCCATACAATAAAATAGGAGCCACCAAAATATGCACACATGCTCTCTGACTTTATATCAGCTTGTTCGCCAAATGGCTATTAAACATGGGCCCACCATATTCCCTCGCTCCACTATGGAAAGTAATATTGTTTTATCAATGAAAGATGTGGATATCTAAATATTTTTGCAAAAATAGTGGTTGGGATTCCTTTTTTATTCTTTTCCGGCTCTTGTTGTGATTCTTCCCAGCCACATGTACCTTAATAGGTGTCAAACCATATTTTTAAATTTCATGGTAATACAAAAATTGATATTTAAAATATAAACACAGACGTGACATTGTTGACTACCATTTAAAGAATGCTCACTTACCAACAGAGCATAAAACACCTAACCTAGCTCAACAAATAGCTGAATTCTCTCTGTCTTGAAGAAAGAGGGAAGCATAACATGAGTACCTTCAAGGCACAATCTACTCTAGTCATCAATATGATCCCTGGATGGACTGCATCTGCCCCATTAAAAAGTTTTGCAACTTTCTCATATTGTGGCTGCCCAAGTTGTAAATTTCAATGAGAAACATAGTAATGAGATGGAATATAGCCACCTAAGTAGAATCCAAACATACCTTGTAATTTCTGCAAGCAGGACACCTGAAAAATAAAGATAGAACAATTTTATATCTGGCACAAATTTGTAGGGAATTGATTTACTTTGTTTAATTGAATTGATCGAGATTATAAAAGCTTTTCTGTAATGGACTTCAATTAAGATCAATGCAGAAACAAGCACAACTAATATGAAGAGAAATTTGATGCGAATAAACAATGCGAGATTTAAGGTGGTTCGCCATTAAAGGAACTTTTATTGATTGATTCCACCAAAGGCACTTTTATTGATTGATTCATATGTGTGATACAAGGTGGTACAATGCATAATTCACTTTTGTTTCTTCTTCTCAACTTATAAGAAACACTCTTGAATATATGTATATTCTCTATTACCTTTCACTTTTTAATCATGTACTGCAAAACCACTAAGGTCCATTGTATGTTTTAGCAATTGAATCTTGTCCAATTTCGTCGATTTAAGAGAGCGGAAAAAGAAAATTCCCCACATAAGGTCTATTCTTTCAATTGGGTTTTATCTCAAACCATTTGCTCAAGGCGTTACTTCCCCTCCGAGTATTTACATTGTCAATTTTGTTAAACATAGTACATCATCAGCTCGATTTTCTCAAACTTCCCAAGTCCCAACGTCCATCAAAAGGAAAAAAGAAACTCCCTAGTCACTAACACTTCTAATCGCAATTCTCCCAAGAAATTATTACATTATGAAATTTCACCTCTCAAAAGAGCTTCATCTTCCATTGAGCACAACACCAATATACTAGATTATACTGGAAAAAGCATATGTCCAGAGAACATACCATTTCACGGTCTCCGAAGAATCACTATTTTCCATCTGACCAAGATTTTTACATCATAACAAATCTCACATATAAACAAATACATACATATTACAAAGACATAACAAACCTAACCCCTTGTCCCTTAACAAGGATTAAAGTATTGCACAAAAAAGAAATAACTTTACCACTTAGCAAAGAACTCAACAACCGCAAAAGTTGCTGGGGTCTCCTTAAGCACGGCATCGAAATTCGAGGGGTTCAATTCAACCGCAAGATCTGGTTTTTCAGCTTTATCATCGTCGATCAATCGCAAAATAGAACGAGATCCGATCGAAACTGTAGCTGAAATCGAACTCGCACATGATGATGAAAGAATCAAGAAAATGACTGCAAACACTGAAGACATGGAACTAAACGATCGTATAAGCAGTATTTCTCCCCGTATATCGATGTTCTGCAACGAGGGTTTTGGAGGGAAGAACAGTTTGTCGTTTTACGTATGGTGATCCGCCGTTTCGCCGGTGAACCAAAAGCGGCGCGTGGTGCACCAACCGCAATGTTCAGGCGGCGTATGTAAATTGCAGTGTGGTCGGAAAGTATAAATAGGTAGAAAAGTGTAGTAAATAAAAAAAAATTATTTTACATTATCTATGTTTCTTAGGTCAATTTTTTTTTTTTAATGAATCATGACGTCAAAGATTTTTTATAAATTAATTTTCTTATTACAAAATTATCGACACCTGAAAATATTTAAATTTGAAAATCCTACGACATCATTTAAACACAACGTAGTATATGTAACGTCTCAAAAATTTGAAAATCCACGTGAACCACATGCATGCAAGTTGTCAAATTTCTTTTGTATTTCAATTAAATTATTTTAATGCATTAAATGCATGTTTATTGCTTGGATATGTGGTTTATTTAAGTTTCATGCATTATCATTTTAAATTGCATTTTGCGCTCGAATGAAGAACAAAGACCAGGCATATCCAGGAAAAATTTTCTATTTAAGTGAGATTTTCGAAAATGGGCGTTGGTTGGGTATTTGTACTCGCCGGATCATATTTTTAATCGGTACGCAAATTTCAGCGAGTTGGAGATCTTTTTGAGGGTTCAGGTAATATTTTCAAAAACGTACCAAAACGAAATTTTTTTGGGAGCTTTTTTAGGCTGAACGGGTTTATTTTATTGCTTAATGTACCTAAAACTCTTTTTTAACTCCTTTAATTATTATAAAGGGCACAATGGTGTATTATATCTTAACCTAAACTCTACCTTAAAAACCCTAAACCTAATCTAAACACTCGGCCGCCCCTCCCCTTCAGCAGCAGCAGCATTTTCGAAGGTTTCTTCAGCAGCCACTCGAAAATTCTTCAAAGCTTTCAAGAAAGTTCTTTCCTCGTCTCTCCAATGCTCATCCTACGCGTAGATATCAAAGTTTTCGAGCGTTTAAACGCAAAGTCACGTCATAAATCCTCTTTTTCTCATCATTCACGCTAGTTTATGCTGATGTTTGTTCGTTTGCATGAAGAATACATAGATACATTACATGGTTGCGTTTTTGCAAAGTTTTTGCCATGAACATGCATATATTCTTTCTACAACTCACATTTTTTGTGTTCCTGTGAAAGGGTTGCCGATTTGTGTTGCTAGGGGCTGATTATGTCAAGGTTTAAGGTGTCAAAGGGCTGGAGTCGTGAGGTGGTCATGGTTTTGTGTAGGCCGATCGTTTTTTCCTTGGTGGATGGCTCGCTTGTGGCTAGGTCGGTAGGATGGAATGCGACGACGGGACAAGGGCCGTTCCAAGCCTTGGACCAGACCCTGGTGGGTCTGAGTCGTGGCTTAGGATGACTTGGAACCCTGCTGGTCTTGGTCTTAAAGTCGCACGAGAGGGTTAAGCGCAAAGGTGGCTCGGTTAGGGCTTGGTGCGGGAGTTCATGGGGGTTTGAGTTTGACAGCGTACATGAGGATGAGGGCTAGGGTTAGGTCGGTCCAGGAAGGTCCAGAGGTGGGCTAGGAAGAGTTGGTTCAGGGCTGGTCTTCGTTGATATGGACTAGGGCCGAGGTTTAGGAGCATAGACGCAACTAAGGTATCGGGGTATGCACGTATAGAAAGTCCAGTAACTTTCATGCATTGTTCGTAGGTCCTAAGGGTATGGAACGAGTGGTTTAGGGGCTGGTCTTGTAGGTTCGAGTCATGGTTTAAGTTGGGAGAAGTTTGGTTGAATTTCGGGTTAAAACCGGGACCCAGGTCCAAGTTTTAAACGAATCATTTAAGTTATGAAACAGGCTCGAGTTTACGTCTAAGAAACGATTATAAATATGTTTTGAGGTGTTTTAAGGGGTTCGGTTGTGTTCAGGTCGAAAATTTGAGGTCCAGGGGTAAAATGGTCAATTAGGGTTTCCAGGAGCAAAATGGTCATTTTGCACCCGGGTCGAGTTAACAGTCCTGGCAGTGCCCTGATCACAAAACTACACGTTTTTAATGTATATATTATCATGAACATGAATTTTTTGTAAATATGAAAATACGTCACATGCTTGATTTTAAGAAAAAGTTAAGTATATGTATGATTTTTATAAGTGAT
Organism: Primulina huaijiensis; assembly: GCF_012295235.1. Lineage (NCBI taxonomy): Eukaryota > Viridiplantae > Streptophyta > Magnoliopsida > Lamiales > Gesneriaceae > Primulina > Primulina huaijiensis. The sequence goes on from NC_133323.1 coordinate 17,138,441, forward strand.
GAATATGATGGCATGTTTTGAAGGATGGGAGTTGGTTGTGACTAATACGAATACGATTACGATGACATGTAAGGCCAATGCTCAGTGGATGAGTAATATTGTCGCTGATGTCCTCGCTGCCGGGGTACCACCATTATACGTAGTTGGATCCATCGAATAGAGCTGATATGATAGAGCTGATACGAAAGTTACAACTAATGAACTGAATTCAAATAAAGAAAACGAACACGTATATGATGATATGTTGAGACATGTTTTGACACTTCATGCTTTATTACGATATGTTTAAGCTCAAGCTTTTAAGATCATGAAACGTATGTTGATTACAGTACTTTTCACTGTTGCATGTTATGTATATGTACTTGTTATAACGTTTATGATGTGTTGAGTCTTTAGACTCACTAGGTGTGAATGATGCAGGTAAGCATATCGATGAGGAGACTAGAGGCGCCGAAGACTGAGTGGACGGGGCTGGATGTGCGCACGCTAACTCGAGGACCTTATTTTTCTGCACATCATGTTTTTGAGTTAGGAGTGATCATGGATATTTTCATACTCTATCATTTTTATATGTTGATGGTTGTCAGGAATTTTGCATGTTTGACGTTTTGTCGTATTTTTTTTTACTACAACGTTTTTATTGATAGTTGAATGCTTTTATTTTAAAATGTGTACATTTCAGTTGTTATCGCATGCATGCACAAAATGTTTAGAAGGGGGATTGAATAAACACTTAACGATTTTCACAGCTTTTTCAAATATTGAGTCAGTTTAGTGATAAACTGAAACTCGAGAATCTCGTCAGTCAATTTCAGTCAGTTAACAAGAAATTGTGCGGAAGCAAACTGCATGAAAGATAGAATATAAACTGAAATAAGAACACAAAGATTTTATGGATGTTCGGATATTTCAAACACTCCTACGTCACCCATTCTATCACAAGGATAGGATATTCACGAAAAGGCTTTGATCGATACAATAAATTGCACAGACCCACTTTGGTCTTGGACTTAACACTGCCAAACTGAAACTCTTTGTTTACAACTTAGTTCTCAGTATACAACTGGACTTGAAAAAGACTTAGCACAACTGATCTCTTCAAGATCAAGTTTTACAACAACAAGTTTGTGCTAGAAGCTCGAAATATAGCCTAAATGCTATCAGTAAATACAATAAGTGTGAGCTTTGAATCTTAGGATAATTTCAGCAGAGTGATTGCAAGTAATTCGTATAAGTAAAGTATTGTTCTTTTTCAGTTGCTCTTCTCTGCTATTTATAGGCTTCTCTTCTAACGGTAACAATTAATATATTTGAATCTTTATATCAGTTGTTTGCCATGTCAACATCCCTCTGACATTCGTACACTGCAGCTTTTCTGAAATGCGGCACTCCCACTATTAGTTTCATTTTGTTTTCTATTGTTGTCGATTGAGTGTCCTTATTGTTGAAGTGTACAGTTGAGAGATCAGCTGAAAAGAAACAATTGATAAGCTAACAACTGTTTGTAGCAACTGATCAGTCAGTTGTCTGCGTAGTTCAGTACAGTTCGTTCAGTTGCCCTTGATTATCTTCCCATTAATCTTCAGTTAAGGTAACAGACATTTCTCATAATTTGATTAGTTACGGCCAGTCTTCTCGATCTGTTAGTTCGATTTAAATACACAATCAGTTTGTCAAACCACCGAAATTTAGTTTCCAACAATTTTTCCCTTTTAGGTGTTTGACAAAACTTAGAATAATTGAACTGATCAACAAAATATATTGTAGATAAAATAATTTCTTTGCACCGCTTAAACCACTGTGGCTGCTTTGACCATTTTGAGGACTATGGTTTCCAGGTCAATGAATTTCTTCAGGGCTGATTTTTTTTGAAGTTTTATCGCAAACACTTCAGTCCTAAACCTGACCCATTCCTCATATGCTTTGAGCTTATTCTCAGCAAACTCATTGATCTCTTGCCAGATTAGATCAATGTAAGTTTGAACCACATTGGTGGGTCGGGGCTCTTCTGTCATTTTCCCCTTTCCCTTCTTGTCAGTCAGGGCATGAGAGATATTCAGCCCTAAAGTGGTGGCGTCGATCATTTACCTGATCACTATCCCTTTTGGTCTTGCAAATGGCAGAGAAGTTCGGCCGGACATAGAAATCAATGGAGCTTGAACTCCTGCAAGTTTCTTCTTATCACCAGATTCGGTGATAGCCTTCTGTTGTTGAGCAGCAGCTGAAGGAGGTAATTGAACCTCAGTTGATGTTTTGGTAGCCACAGTCCATAGCGGTATGGCCTTGATTGGCTGTTCAGCTACTAGTTGCCTCAGCCTCTCAGTTGGAACAGTTACCAGTTCAGCTACTGGTTTAGTCTTCAGCGTCCTCGGCTGCTTGGGTATCTTTGGGGAAGGATTCTTCTCAGATTCAGTTTCGTTGACAATGAGTTTATGTTCGATTGTCTTCTTCTGAGATGGTTTCTTAGCTTTCTGAGTCTCTTGCATCCCGATTTATTTCTTCACTTTCAGAAATTTTTCAGGGGTGATGTCCAGTTTCGTCTTTGGTGATTGGACGTTCTTGGCATTGAAGACCTTGAATTTTGATGATCTTTCATACTCATCACTCACCATCCCCTTTGTCTTCAGCAAATAGCTGAGCTGAAGAGCAAATCCCTTGGATTGCTTGGAAGACTGAAACATGTTTTTCAGAATACTGAAGATGATGTTTATCCAGTTCAGTCTTTTGTCAGCCATGTTTGCAATCATGGCTTGAAATTTTTCCAGCGTAAGAGCAGCAAATGACCCTGCCTTGGCCAATAGTCTCTTGGCCACTATATCAGCCACCAACTGTACTTCTGGCTTCAGTTCTTTCTTCGGATCGAAAACCTTGATTTTCCGTCCGTCTGATGATAGAAGAGTATATATCTCCTCTATGTTGGAAGCTTTAACTTCAGAAAGGTTAGCTGGCCCATCAGTAGGCAGCTGAAATAGGTTGCTGAAGGAGTCTTCATCTATTATCAGCAACTGGTTGTAGACAGTGGTGGTGATGCTTCCATCGGCAGAGATAAAGCCATTGGCGTATAAGTCTTAAAGCTCTTTAGGGTAAATCTCTTGGGAAGACAATCCCAAGAACATCTTGAGTCCAGCCGATTCCAGTTTCTTGAAGATGTTCTTCATTACTTCATCAAGAACTGACAAAACAGTGGCAAAATTGATTGCCATCGCATTCAGAATATGAGCCGGGATTTGGTTTGCCATTTCTGATTAGTTGATTTCTGCGAAGAAGAGTTTTCAATTTTGATTTGCTCTGTAAATCGAAGTAAGCGTAAAAAAAACTGAAATGGAGCGGGGTGTAGTACATATTGTGTGATGGTTCAAATTTTAGACATGTGTCAGTCCATGATAATTTGAATAAAAACGTGTGGTTGTGTGATAAAAATGTGTGTGGATCACGTGGGTCCACGCTTTAAAAAACTATTCAATGAAGGATTGCAATTAAATGCGCACACAAACAGTCACATCACTTAGTATGGAATATTTAACGATTAATCAGTTAACTTATTAGAGAAGATCAGTTGGGTCAGCAACTGAGTGATTAGTTGAAAGCTAATTAAGTTCAGTTGAAGACTTACTGACTATTGTGTTCTCAGTTAACTATTTATATTTGATATTCCCCTCAATAAAGGCATATAAATAAAAGAAAGAGTAGGAAAAACTCAGTCTGGATAAGTCAAAAGTTTTCAGTTGACTTGAGTCCTTCGTCTTCTTCTATTTTTCAATATCAGCCTGACTATAAATAAGAGTAGATACATTAGATGACAATAAATCAGCAAACATGTCTAGCTCAAGTAGTTCCAATTTCCCTGTTTCTACATCAACACTCCGTCGATTGGAGAGTTTGAAAAAAAGCATTGAAGAATACGTCTGGTTAGGAGTTATGTCCTCTTGGAGCAATTGCAAGAACTCCAGACCGTTCATCGTAATGGATTGGTTCCTAATGACAGACAAAGAGCTGTTGCAAGAAAGTACAAGCGTCATTTTGAAGTCAGCCATGTCTCAAAGCTTGCCACTGATCAAATTCTGTTGCATCTGATGCTAAGAAAAGAGTGGAATATGCTTGAAAAGATCTCCTCTTCAGACACCTTTAGAAGTCTTAATAGCCATGACATGTATAACTGGATAACCCTCTGGCAAGATGCCGTTGCGAAAGAAATGTAACATGGTTCCGATTTTATTCAAAATAAATGATGTTTACGATTCATTGTTGTCTCTTTACTTTTCTACCAGATTATCTAACATCAATTGACAAACAATTCACTAACTGAATGAATAATAACAGATAAATGACTAACTGCTAAAAGTGAATAGCAACTGACATAACAACAATAAAACTGATATAATGACTAGCAATTGACATAACAACAATAAACTGATATAATGACTAGCAACTGACATAACAACAATAAACTGCTATAATTAAGATATGTCAATTAAACCAAGTATATTACGAAAGTGAGAAAAATTAGTCTCTGGTAACGGTTTGGTGAAGAAGTCAGCAGCTTGTAGTTCAGTTGCACATATTCCAGTCTGATTGCTTTCTTCAGAGCATGATCTCTGATGAAGTGATGCCTGACATCAATGTGCTTAGTCCGTGTGTTAAGAACTGGATTGTATGTGATCGCAATTGTGCTGGTATTATCACAAAATATGATAGATTCTTTTGCATCGATTCTATAATCTTTCAGTTGTTGCTGAATCCAGAGTAGTTGGGCACAGCAGCTTCCAGCAGCAAGATATTCTGCTTCAATTGTGGAAGTAGCTATAGATGTTTGCTTCTTGCTGAACCATGAGATCAGTCTGTCTCCTAGAAACTGACAAGATCCACTGGTGCTTTTTCTATCTAGCTTACATCCTGCATAATCTGTATCTGAATATCTAACTAAATTGAAAGAGGAATCTTTAGCATACCATAATCCCACATTTTGCGTGTCCTTAAGATATTTTAAAATGCATTTAGCAGCAGTAAAATGCGATTGCTTAGGATCTGACTGAAATCTAGCACACATGCAAACAGCAAATACTATATCAGGACGACTAGCATTTAGGTACAATAATGAACCTATTAAACCTCTGTAAAGAGTCGTCTCAACTGATATTCCTCCTTCATCTTTGTCTAGTTTAATCGATGAGCTCATGGGAATACTTATAGCTGAGCATGTTTCCATGCCAAATTTCTTCAGCAGTTCCTTCGTATATTTGGTTTGACTGATAAAAGTACCAGTTTTCAATTGCTTTACTTGTAGACCGAGGAAAAATGTCAGTTCATCCATCATACTCATCTCAAATTTTTCCTGCATAAGCTTAGCAAATTTCTTGCATAATATGGGGTTAGTTGACCCAAAAATGATACAATCAACATATATTTGAACGAGTAAGATATGATCATTCTTAGAAAATTTGAATAGAGCCTTATCAACTGATCCAACAGTAAAATCATAATCAGTTAAGAATTTTGAAAGAGTTTCATACCAAGCTCTTTCAAATGATATGCATGATCAGGAAAAGAAAGATTGATAAAACCTGGTGGTTGTTCAACATAAACTTCTTCCTACAACTGACCATTCAAAAATACACTCTTTACGTCCATCTGGTAGACTTTAAATTTTTTGAATGATGCATAGGCAAGGAACATTCTTATTTCTTCCAGTCTTGCAACTAGTGCATAATTTTCATCATAGTCAATTCCTTTTTCTTGCCTATATCCTTGTGCTACAAGTCTTGCTTTGTTGCCCACAACTGAACCATCTTCGTTCAGTTTGTTTCTGAATACTCATTTTGTACCTATAATAGATTAGACATTGGTCTTGGAACTAAGTTCCAGACATTGTTATGAGTAAACTGATTTAGCTCTTCTTGCATAGCATTTATCCAGTTAGGATCAGCCAGAGCTTCATCAGTTTTCTTCGGTTCCAGTTGTGAAACAAACGCTGAATGAATAAATAAATTAAGTATTTGATTCCGAGTTCTTACCGGATCAGATGGATTACCTATCACCATTCTTGTGGATGTGATTTCTTCCATCTGTATTCATCAACAGTTGTGTCCAATTCATAAACTGCTTCAGTTGGCAACTGAATGTTTTCTTCAGTTTCAATTGGACCTGTATCAGTTTGTAACTGAATATTTTCATTTTGATCCACCAACTGATTATCGGTGACAATTTTCTATTCAATTGATTGATCCAACACTTCTGGTTCTTGTATTTGAAGGATATTTCGAATAATGTGATTCTCTTTTTCATATACATCCTCCAAACTAATATCTGTAAGGCTATTAACTAGCTCAACTGGATCATTTGGCTTATCAGTTAGCATAGATTCATAAAAAACAACATGAATAGATTCTTCAACATTCAAAGTTTTTTTGTTAAAAACTCTGTAAGCTTTACTTACAGAAGAATATCCAAGAAATATTTTCTCTGTAGATTTAGCATCAAAAGCTATTAAATGATTTTTGTCATTATCAAGAATAAAACATCTGCAGCCGAATATTTTGAAATATGAAACCACACTTTTGCGTCCATGCCAGATCTCATATGGTGTTTTCAAATGATCCATATTAATCATTGATCTTTTCTGAGTTTAACATGCAGTGTTTACTGCTTCTGCCCAAAACTTTTGAGAAATACCAGAATCTGCAAGCATTGTTCTAGCAGCTTCCTTAAGGGTCCAATTTCTTCTCTCAGCTACACCATTTTGCTGAGGTGTTCTAGCTGCTGAGAGCTCATGCTTGATTCCTGTATTCTCTAAAAATTGTGAAATATCTTGATTGATGAATTCAGTCCCTCGATCAGACCTTATTTGATCAATCCCAACTGATTTTTCATTTAAAATTCTTTTGAAAAGCTTAATTAGTTGTGCAGTAGTTTGATCTTTAGATTTGAGAAATATAACCCAAGTAAATCTCGAAAAATCATCCACGGCCACCAAAGTGTATTTCATTCCCCCTAAACTCATTCCTGGTATAGGACCAAACAGATCCATATGTAACAGTTCTAAGCATCGGGAAGATGATTTACAACCTTTGTTTTTAAATGAAGATCGTACTCGTTTTCCAAACTGACATGCTGAACAAATTTATCTTTTGAAAAATCTATTTTGGGCAAACCAATTACAAGATCATGGTTACTCAGATAGGCAATATATTTAAAGTTAAGATGGTTCAACCTCTTATGCCATAACCAGTTTTTAGAAGAATTGGAAGTTTTAAGACAAACTGGTGCATAAGGTTGTTCAGTCCAAATGACTTTGTATGTGTTTTCACAGCAATTTCCAGTTAAGATGACCTCATCAGTTGAGTTTCTAACTGAACAAGTAGGTCTGTTGAACTGAACTGAGAAGTTGTTGTCGCATAACTGACTGATGCTAATCAAGTTATGCTTCAAATTCCCAACTAGTAAAACATCTTGGATAATAAAGTTACCATGGATAAGCTTACCATTACCCACAGTTTTACCTTTGGATTTGTCTCCAAAACTGATTTTTGGACCATTATATTTGATCAGTTGGGATAGCAATGTTGCATCCCCTGTCATATGTCGTGAGCATCCACTGTCCAGATACCAAATTGATTGTTCGTGTGTACCTGTCACCTGCAATCACACACAATATATAATTTTGGTACCCACATCTATTTGGGTCCTAAACTGATTAGTTCTTTAGGAACCCGGACTTGGATCAGTCTCACTGACTTTCCAGTCGCTGTGTTCCAAATGGTGTTTCTTGTCTTGTGTGTGCTTCGTGTGTAGTGTGGAGATGAGACAATATGAGGTTTAGCCTCTTTCAACTAGTTGCTCAGCCGATATCTTTTCTGAACTGACTTGAAGTTATAGTTATAGAAATAGCCATTTGAAAAATTGTTGTTGTACCTTTTAATTGACCAACTATGTGAAACATTTGAGGTTTTGGGGCTATAACCAATACCATAGCTCCTGGCCTTGTTCCCATTTACAGTAGGATGTACCACTGGTTTACTTGGCTCAAATTGTTCTTGTACCACAGCTGATTTTACAAAGTGAATGTATTTTCCTTTGCTTATGTTCAGCTTTGGCTCAGTATCACTGGTGGACGTTTCATCTTTGTTGCTGAAACCTAAGCAGTTTTATCATCAAATGATTTTTGCTCACTTTGCATTTCAGTTAACGCATCTGATGATTTATTTCATGCTTTAATCAGCTCAGTTTGCTTTGAATTTTCAAGTGCCAACTGTTGAATCATTAACTGATCATTGCTTCTTTTAGCATTGAGCTCAGTAATATCACATTTAACACTCAACAGATCAACTGATTCATCAGTTTCAGTTTTATAGTCTTTGGGATCAGTTTGCTTTGCTCTGGCTTTCTCAAAAGATAACGCAAGCTTGTGATACTCATTAACCATGTCATGCAGTGTGGAAATGAGTTCATCTCGTGTGAAATCAGTTGAGCTAAAATCAAATAACTGCTGACTGGTTGACTCCAGTTCTGTGTCATCTGCCACAGGCACTTGACTTCTTCATCATCGTCACTGGAGCTACTCAAGCTTTCAAGTTCTGACTCACTATCAAATTCTGCACATTTCGATTTGCTTTCCTCATGTAGAAGCACCTCATGCTTCTTTCTGTAAGCTTTCTTGTCATATCTTGATCTTCTGTTGTGCTCATGAGGTTTCTTTACTTTTTCAGTTGAACCTCGACCGTCTTTCTTTGGCTTGAGACAGTCAGCAATGAAACGACCAGTTTTGTCACAGTTGTAGCTAGCATTAGGTTCTTCTTTTGAGTGATTCTTCTGGTATTGTCTTTGGAAGTTTCCTTGGGTTCTTCTCATAAACCTTCCAAACTTTTTGACAAACAATGACATGGCATCATTACTTAACTGATCAGCAGATTTGTCAACTGAACCAGTTGGTTCCAGTTTGACAGCAGTTAAAGCAGTTGTAGCAGCTGGTGTAGAAGGTTCCCCTTCTCTGGTTTGCAACTCGAACTCATAAGATTTTAAGTCTGCAAATAAATCATGGAGTTCGATCTTGTTCAGATCCTTTGATTCTCGCATCGCCATGGTCTTAACATCCCATTCCTTGGGAAGACCTCTTATTACTTTCAGAACCACCTCTTTATTTGAATACACCTTTCCAAGTGCATTCAGCTCATTCATTATTCACTGACTCTTTCATCGTAGTCATGCATGGATTCACCAACTTTCATTTAGATATTATCAAATTTCTGAACGGCAACTGATAGTTTATTCTCCTTGGTTTGCTCATTGCCTTCGCACAACTGGATTAGTTTCTCCCATATTTCTTTAGCGTTCTTACACATCTTTATCTTGCTGAAAGTGATTTTATCCAGCGTTTTGTACAGTATGTCTTTAGCCACGTTGTCCAAATTGACTTTTCTTTTGTCTTCAGTTTTCCATTCATCTCTTGGCTTTTCAATACGTTGTGGTGCCCCTTCGGTTAGGGCAACAGTTGTATTGGCTTTTAATATTTTCATGGGTCCGTCAGTAATAACGTACCACATGTCATTGTCTTGTGCAGCTAAGTGAGCCTGAATTCTGATTTTCCAATCATCGAAATCTTCTCTGGAAAACATAGGAATTTTGTTGAATAAAGACATGGTAATCAGTTTGGTATATATAGATATTCAAGGACAACATTCAACTGCTCTGATAGCACTTAATAGGATCGGTTATAAGGTGAAAGAGTGTTTAGAAGGGGGGTTGAATAAACACTTAACGATTTTCACAGCTTTTTCAAATATTGAATCAGTTTAGTTATAAACAGAAACTCGAGAATCTCGTCAGTCAATTTCAGTCAGTTAACAAGAAATTGTGCAGAAGTAAACTGACTGAAAGATATAATATAAACTTAAATAAGAACACAAAGATTTTATGGATCTTCGGAGATTTCAAACACTCCTACGTCACCCATTCTATCACAAGGATAGGATATTCACTAAAAAGCTTTGATCGATACAATCAATTACACAAACCCACTTCAGTCTTGGACTTAACACTGCCAAACTGAAACTCTTAGTTTACAACTTAGTTCTCAGTATACAACTGGACTTGAAACAGACTTAGCACAACTGATATCTTTAAGATCAAGTTTTACAACAGCAAGTTTGTGCTAGAAGCTCGAAGTATAGCCTGAATGCTATCAGTAAATACAATAAGTGTGAGCTTTGAATCTTAGGATAATTTCAGCATAGTGATTGCAAGTAATTCGTACGAGTAAAGTATCGTTCTTTTTCAGTTGCTCTTCTCTGCTATTTATAGGTTTCTCTTCTAACGGTAACAATTAATATATTTGAATCTTTATATCCGTTGTCTGCCATGTCAACATTTCTCTGACATTCGTACACTGTAACTTTTCTGAAATGCGGCACTCCCGCTATTAGTTGCAGTTTGTTTTGTATTGTTGTCGGTTGAGTGTCCTTATTGTTGACGTGTACAATTGAGAGATCGGTTGAAAAGCAACAACTGATAAGCTAACAACTGTTTGTAGCAACTGATACNGCAACAGCTGATAAGCTAACAACTGTTTGTAGCAACTGATCAGTTTTGAACTGATCAGTTAGTTGTCTGCGTAGTTCAGTCCAGTTCGTTCAGTTGCCCTTGATTATCTTCGCATTAATCTTCAGTTAAAGCAACAAACAGTTCGCATAATTTGATCAGTTACGACCAGTCTTCTCGATCAGTTAGTTCGATCTAAATACACAATAAGTTTGTCAAACCACCGAAATTTAGTTTCCAACAATACCTATAAAATGGAATTAGGAATGCCAAAAACTTATGGATAATTGTATAATTTTCGAAATTATGAAAAAATTGGATAATTTTCGAGGAAATTAAGAATTTAAGTTGCAATTGTTAATAAATTTTGTAAGGTCTAGGAAAATTCAAACTACGTAACATGAATGTATGCAATCTAGGGTTTTATTTAAATACGTGTTTAATATTTTTTATGCATTTCTTGCATGGATGGCATAGATCGGTGGTTATTTTAAAGTTTCATGCACAAGGGTTTTAATTTGCATTTCGCACTCGAACGAGTAACGGAGACCGAAGATAATCAAGAAAAATATTTTTATTGAATAATTGATTATAATTATTTAATATGAGGTGTTTTTAAGTATGATTTTTGGAAAATAGGCCTTGTTTGGGTATTTTTACTCGTCAGCTTATATTTTTACCTGTACGCAAATTTTAACAATTCGGATGACTTTTTGAAGGTTCGGGCAATATTTCCTAAAACGTATCAAAATAAAATTTTTTTCGAGAGTGTTATTGGGCTTGTTGGGTTTGTTCTAATGCTTAATGAGCTCAAAACCAATTTGATCCTTTTAAAATTCAATTTAGTGCCCGTTAGTGCTTTGTATTTTATTTAACCACTACCCGACACTAACCCTAAACCTAATAATACCCTAGCAGCCGTCCCTCCCCTCCACCAGCAGCCTCCCCTCGAGCTTTCAGCCACAAAACCACAGCAAACCTTCGGCCTCTTCAGTTTTCAAAGAAAGCTTCCTCCCCACCTCTCTGGTTCACGTCCCACACGTAGTTCTTCGAGTTTTTGATCACTTAACCGCTAAGGCACACCGTGTATCTTCTTTCTAGGGTATTATATATGTTGTGATGTGTGTTATGCACATAGAATGCTCGGTCCTGGCATGATATCACGTTATTTCATTCGGTTTTGACATGAACCCGCATGTGTATGCTTACATCTCACATTTTTCTTGATTTTATTGTAAAGGGCTGTGGTGTCTTGATCCTAGGGGCTGTGTAAGTCGAAGAACAAGGCGTCAAGGGCTGGAGTCGAGTGAGGGTCCAAAATTTGTTGAGGGTCGAACGTTTGTCATGTGGTTGGTCTCGGTTGGGGCTAGGTTGGAGGAATTAAGGGCGCTGGCCATGCAAGGGACGTTCCTAGCCATGGACGGACCCTGGTGGGTCTGAGTCATGGTCTAGGGGTTGCTCCAACGCTGCTGGTTTGGTGTTAGGGCCGGTCGATCGAGTTGTGTGCGAGTTGGTCTCGGTTGGAGTTCCTTTGGTGGCTAGCGAGTGTTTGAGTCATGCAGCTTGCATGGGGCTGTGAGATCTGGACACGTCGGTCCAAGAGGGTCCAGGGTTGGTCTAGGGGAGGTTGGCTCGGGTCTGGTCTTCGGTGGTTAGGTATAGGATCATTGAATCGTGAGTTTGGATGGCAAGGGTTCAGCTTGTGTGCGCTGGAATGTTACAGCAACTTGCAAGATTTGTTCGCAAGTCCTAAGTGGTCTGGAACGTGTGGTTTAGGGTCTGGATGTGTGATTCCGAGTTGCGGTTTAAGTTGGGAAAAATTTGGTTAAGTTTCGGATTAAAATGGGGACCCCGGTCCAAGTTTTAAAACAAATAGTTTAAGTTTTGGAACGAGCTCGATTTTACGTCTAAGAAATGCTTATAAATATGTTTTGGGGTGTTTTAAGGAGGTTGGTAAGCTTCGGGTCGGAATTTTGAGGTCCAGGGGTAAAATGGTCATTTATGGTTTTCAGGGGCAAAATGGTCATTTTGCACATGGGTAGAGTTTTTAGTCCTGATAGTGCCCCAAGCACGATTTTACATGTTTTTAAACATTTATGTAATCATAGACATGATTTTTACATAAATATGAAAAAATACGTTGCATGCTTGATTTTAAGAAAATTTACGTATATGCATGATTTTTATAAGTGATGAATATGATGGCATGTTTTGAAGGATGAGAGTTGATTGTGACTAATACGATGACATGTTAACACGGTGATACGTAAGGCCAAGGTTCAGTGGATGGGTAATACAGTCGCTGATGTCCTCGTCGCCGGGTACCACAGTTATATGTAGATGGATCCATTGCCTAATACGATGATACGAAAGTCATAGCTGATGAAAGGAAATAAAAAATTAAGAAAACGACCACGTATATATTGATATGATTATTTATGTTATCAAAATGACCATGTTTTGACGGGTTATGATTATGCATACGAATTTTTAAGATCTTGAATTGTATTTTTATTACGGTACTTTTCACTGTTGCATGTTATGTATATGTATTTGTTATAACGTTATAGGTGTGTTGAGTCTTTAGACTCACTAGATGTGATTGATGTAGGTAAGCATTTTGATCAGGAGGCTGGTGGTGCCGAAGACTGAGTAGGCAGAGTTGGATGTGCGCTCGCGAACCCGAGTACCGTATTTTTCAGCACATCATGTTTGTGGGATAGGAGTGGTCATGAATATTTTTACTCGTTCATTTTATTGTGTCATTGTTCATTTTATTATGCTTATGTTTGTGGAGATTTTTACGCGTTCATTTTTGCATTATTTTAAAACGTAAGTCTAGAATTGAAGATTCATCTATTATTTAAACTACTGTGTTTTTCCTGTTAGTTGATTATTGTTATTTTAACAATGTATTCTTTCGACAGTATTGCATGCATGCATTTAGATTTAAATTTCATGTACTAGCTTTCGAAAAAATAAAAAATAAAAAAATTCTTGCAGTATTTTAATAGTAGTCGTTTCAGTTGGTATCAGAGCAAGGGTCCCGTATAGGGTTGTGTCACCGCCAGCTTCTGCAGCTCAGTCTTCGAGCCTCAAGTCTGTAAGCTTTTATGTTTTAAATTTATTAAATAATTTATTGTTATCACCTGCATGATTGCATGTTATACGTTTTACAGCGATTTACAGTACATTTTTAGCTGCTTTCGTGGTTTAAGGATTACATGTTTTGAAAACTAGATTAAATTGCATACTGTGTTACGTTTAGAATTTGCACTGTATTCAGATATCATGCCTCTCAAACGCGCTCCTAGCATAGATCGTCATGATGATACTCCTGGAGGCGATAGAGGCCCTCCACCTTCACCACCACCGCCATTGGATGCAGCTACTCGAGTTCTCGAGGGCATGGCTAGACTTCTGGAACAGGCATAGCAGGCTCCCCGACCTCAGACAGACTCAACCCAAAGGAGTTCGGGGGTACTACTGACCCTTTCATAGCGAAGCGTTGGATTCGGTCCTTGGAGCTACACTTCCAGTACTCTCAAATGATGGATGGCGACCAGGTGAGGTGAGCCACTTATATGTTGAGAGACGACGCATCCCTTTAGTGGGAGAGAGCAGCGCACGGGCTGAACTTGGCTACCCTCACTTGGGAGCAGTTCAAGGAGGTGTTCTACGAGAAGTATTTCCCAGCTGATGTCAGGGGTTACCTGATGAGGGAGTTCATGAGTATCTGTCAGGGGGACTCGACTGTGGCTGAGTTTATTCGGAAGTTCGACAGGGGCTGTCACTTTGTGCCCCTTATCGCTAGAGATTCCATCCAGAAGCTGAGGCATTTCATTGATGGACTGAGACCCACGCTGCGCCAGGATGTTATGTTGATGAGACCGGCTAGCTATGAGGAGGGCACCGCTTGTGCTTTTTAGGTGGAGAAGGCACTGAGAGAAATTGACTTTGAGATGCAGAGGAAGAGGCATCAAACCAATCTAGCTCCCAACCACAGAAGAAATAGTTTACAGGGCTACCAATGCTTCAGGGGCAGCACAATTCCCTGGGACAGTTTAGGAGGCCAGGACAGCAGCGACCGCCTCAGGCACCAGGGGCTCCTAAGCCGGAGGAAGGGCAGCCGTGTAAGCAGTGCAACAAGTTAAACTACGGCAAATGTATGTGGGGCACCTTCAGATGCTTCATATGCAAAGAGGATGGACACAAGGCGGTAGATTGCCCTAGGAACAAGGGCCCCACTACTGGCTGAGCATATGTGATGCATGCCGAGGAAGCAGAGGCTGAGCCCGACTCTACGTTGATTACCGATAACTTTTATGCTTAAGTTTATGTATTTACCACCTTAATTGCCTTGGGTGAAATGACTATTGTGTGAATTATTTTGGGATTGAGAACCTAGAATAAATTAGGATGCATGCACTAACTAGTTGGATTTAAGGGTCTGAATTGCATGAATTGAGAATTTAAGGACCTAATTGTAATAACCAATAATGTGAGGACCTAAGTGCAAAAAATCAAAATTTTAAGGGTTGTTTTCGAATTTTTGGAATTTTGGTATTGAATTGTTAATTTTTGAGAATTTGAGGACTTAATGGGGCAAAAATATTCGAAATTTTATGCGGGAAATTGCAATTTCGAGAAATGCTAGGGCCAAATGGTAATTGTCGACAACTTTAAGGGCCAAATTGTAAATTCTAAGAATTTTTTAGGATTAAATTTGAACCTATTGAGGAACATTTGGGTTAAATCAGTACCTATTGAGGAACATTTGGGTTAAATCAGTAAAGTTCTAGGATTTTGGGTAAATTACTGGTAGAAATTTCGTAAGTTTCAACACGAACAGATTTGATTGTATGTTTTGTCGCAGGAAGGATATATATTTCAGGTGTAGCCACGCATGCATTGCTAGACTCCGGAGCTACACATTTGTTTATATCCGAATCTTTCGTCAAGCGACTAGGAATCATACCAGTGGCTATGGATTCAGGATTCAGAGTATCGATTCCATCCGGGGATCAAATTTTTACCTCCTAGGTAGTGAAGAAATTAGAGCTTCGGCTATAGAAAATGCGGTGCAGGCAGACTTGGTTATGCTACCATTGCCGGAGTTTGATATCATTCTGGGTATGGACTGGCTTTCTTATAACAAAGCTGTCGTAGATTTTTGACGGAGGTCAGTATCTGTCCGACAGCCCAGCGGTAAGCCATTTTATATTTGAGGCAGCCAGAAATCAGCAGATGACGCACATGATTTCTTGCATATGTGCGAGGAATCTCATGAGGAGAGGTTGCCAGGCGTTTTTTGCCAGCATTGTGACAGTGTCAGAGCCAGTCAGTCAGAGGCTAGAGGAGGTCGAAGTAGTCAGTGATTTCCCCAGTGTTTTCCTTGACGATGTTTCAGGCATCCCACCGGACAGGGAAGTGGAATTTTCCATCGAGCTCATGCCAGGTACCGTGCCTATCTCCAAGGCACCCTATCGTCTAGCACCTACTGATATGAAAGAATTGAAGGATTAGATATAGGATTTGCTAGATAAGGGTTTCATTCGCCCTAGATTTTCTCCATGGGGCGCACCGGTATTTTTTGTTAAGAAGAAGGATGATAGCATACGGCTTTGCATTGACTACAGGGAGCTGAACTGCATCACAGTCAAGAACAAGTATCCACTGCCCAGGATCGAGGATTTATTTGATTAGCTTCAGGGACCATCAGTATTCTCGAAGATAGATCTCCGATTCGGATACCATCAGCTGAAAGTGAGAGAGTCTGACGTGCATAAGACGTCGTTAAGGATGCGTTATGGGCACTATGAGGTTTTGGTGATGCCCTTCGGTCTGACTAACGTGCCAGCAATTTTCATGGATCTCATGAATCGCGTATTTCAGTCATATGTGGATCAGTTCGTCATATTTTTCATTGACGACATCCTGATATATTCGAAGAGCAGAGAGGAGCACTGTAGGCATCTAAGGATCGTACTACAAACTTTACAGGACAGACGAATGTAAGCCAAGTTCAGTAATTGTGAGTTCTGGCTAGACAAGGGGCATTCTTGCATCACATTGTATCTCGGGATGGTATAGAGGTCGACCCTAGTATAGTTGAGGCAGTCATAGATTGGCCAGTGCCTAAGAGCGTGACATAGATCCGTAGCTTCTTGGGATTGGCTGGATATTACAAGAAGTTCATTCAGGGCTTCTCTTCTATTGTAGTGTCTATGACCGCCTTGACGAAGAAGAATGCCAAGTTTATTTTGGGACCGGAGTGACATGAGAGTTTTGACAGGTTGAAGCAGGCGTTGACCACGTCACCAGTTCTAGTTATGCCATTAGGGCAAGGAGAGTTTGTGGTATATACAGATGCTTCGAAGCTCGGTTTGGGCGTAGTGTTGTCGCAGCATGACAGAGTTATAGCTTATGTGTCCTGACAGTTGAAGGTCTATGAGCAGAATTATCCGACTCATGACCTCGAGCTAGCGGCAGTGGTATTCACCTTGAAAATTTGGAGAAATTATCTGTACGGAGAGAAGTGCAGAATTTTCACTGATCACAAGAGCCTGAAGTACTTTTTCACACAAAAAAAGCTGAACATGAGATACCAGAGGTGTCTAGAGCTAGTGCAGGATTATGACTGCGACATTAGCTACCATCCGGGTAAGACTAATGTAGTTGCAGATGCCCTGAGCAGGAAGACTACACTGATCACTCAGTTGTTAGTACAAAGACCGTTGCAGACAGAGATTCAGCGGTTTGAGCTTGTAGTTTATGCCAGGGGCAGCGCCCCTAGTCTTTCTACCCTGACAGTGCAGTTGAACGGAGAGACAGAATTCGGGCAGGGCAGACTTCTGACGAGCAGTCACAGAAATGGAGACAAAGGGATATGGCTAAGGGCCGGAGGTTGTATACAGTGGTGGACAGCATAGTCAGATATAGGGACCGACTATGGGTTCCTAGCAGTGATTCCCTGAGAGCAAATATCTTGAGCGAGGCCCACAGCACCCCNTGGGAGAATATTATTATGGACTTTTTGATGGGACTTCCGAGGAAGACTTGAGGATATAATGCCATATGGGTGATAGTTGATCGGCTCACTAAGTCAGCTCATTTTCTACCGATCAAGAAGACTTTCACCATGACTCAGTACACAGAGCTGTATATCAGAGAGATAGTCAAATTGCATAGGATTCCAGTGTCCATCGTGTCAGATAGGAATCCGAGATTCACGTCTGCTTTCTAGAAGAGTCTGCAGCAGGCATTGGGTACTAAGCTGCTATTCAGTACTGCCTTCCATCCTCAGACCAAAGGACAGAGAGGGTGATTCAGATATTGGAGGATATGCTCAGAGCGTGTGTGATCAACTTCCAGGATAGCTGGGAGCCGAAGTTACCTTTTGTGGAGTTCATGTACAACAATATTTATCAGGCATATGGCTCCATATGAGGCATTATATGGGAGAAATTGTAGGTCCTCGGTATAGTGGGATGAGGTAGGAGAGAGAGCAGAGTTAGGGTTGGATATCGTCAGTCAGACTGTAGAGTTAGTGGTCAAGATCCGAGACAGGATGAAGACCGCTCAGAGCCAGCAGAAGAGTTACGCATATCAGCGGCGCAGAGATCTTGAGTTTTCCGTAGGGGATCATGTGTTTGTGAAGGTCGCACCGATGAAGGGTGTGATGAGATTTGGGAAGAAAGGCAAGCTCAGTCCTAGATTTATAGGAACATTTGAGATCCTAGAGAGAGTTGGGACACTAGCATACAGAGTTGCATTACCGTCGAATCTGGCAAGAGTTCATAATGTGTTCCATGTCTCCATATTGTGGAAGTATATGTCGAATCCTTCGCATGTGCTGAACTATGAGCCACTACAGTTGACGTCGAACCTGTCTTTCGAGGAGAGATCGGATCAAATTTGGTATAGGCAAGAGAGGAGACTCCGAAACAAGGTGATCCACATGGTCAAAATCAAGTGGCTAAAGCACTCCGAGAAGAGGCTACTTGGGAGACGGAGACCGAGATGAGGAGTCGCTACCCGGAGTTATTCAGTATGTTTTAAATTTCGAGGATGAAATTCAATTTAAGGATGGGAGAATTGTAAGGTCTAGGAAAATTCGAATTACGTAACCTGACTGCATGCAGTCTAGGGTTTTATTTAAATACGTGTTTAATGATTTTTAGGAATTTATTGCACGGATGGAATGGATCGGTGGTTATTTTAAAGTTTCATGCATTAAGGTTTTAAGTTGCATTTCGCGCTCGAACGAGTAACGGAGACCGGGGATAATCAGGAAAAATATTTTTATTGAATAATTGATTATAATTATTTAATATGAGGTGTTTTTAAGTATGATTTTTGGAAAATGGGCCTTGGTTGGGTATTTTTACTCGTCGGGTTATATTTTTATCGGTATACAAATTTTAACGATTCAGAGGACTTTTTGAGGGTTCGGGCAATATTTTCTGAAACGTATCAAAACGAAATTTTTTTCGGGAGTGTTATTGGGCTTGTTGGGTTTTTCGTAATGCTTAATGGGCTCAAAACTCTTTTAATCCTTTTAAAATTCAATTTAGGGTCCATTAGTGCTTTGTATTTCATTTAAACACTACCCTACAGTAACCCTAAACCTAATAATACCCTAGCAGCCGTCCCTCCCCTCCACCAGCACCCTCCCTTCAAGTTTTTAGCAGCAAAACCGCAGCAAACCTTTGGCCTCTTCAGTTTTCAAAGAAAGCTTCCTCTCCGCCTCTCCGGTTCACGTCCCGCGCGTAGTTTTTCGAGTTTTTGAACACTTAATCGCTAAGGCAAGCCCTGTATCTTCTTTCTCGCATCATTCACGTTGTATATATGTTGCGATGTGTGTTAGTACATAGAATGCTCGGTCCTTGCATGATATCACGTTATTTCATTCGGTTTTGACATGAACCCGCATGTGTATGCTTACATCTCACGTTGTTTTGATTTTATTGTAAGGGGCTGCGGTGTCTTGATCCTAGGGCTGTGTAAGTCGAAGAACAAGGCGTCAAGGGTTGGAGTCGAGTGAGGGTCCAGAATTTGTTGAGGGTCGAATGTTTGTCGTGTGGTTGGTCTCGGTTGGGGCTAGGTTGGAGCAATTAAGGGCGCCGGCCATGCAAGGGCCGTTCCTAACCATGGACCAGACCCTGGTGGGTCTGAGTCATGGTCTAGGTGTGACGTGCCGTACTTTTTCTACTTAAAATTTGTGGAAAAATTAAAAAATTTCTTAAATATAAACATCCATACGGTCGTCGACTCATCATTCATAAAATATCTTTGGAATCATCCATCACCAATAAAAATGTTGTTAAAAGAAAAGCTTGTTCAACACAACTCGCATCAAAACATAAATCAGAGTGAATTTAAACTTGCATAAAAATATTAAAAATGACGTGGGCGGTCCTCGGGTTTAGCCTCCCGCTCAGTCCAAGCCTGCTCCTTGGTCGCCACCCCCTGTCTCCTCAAAGACATCCTCACCTGCATCGATCAAGTCTAGTGAGTCTAAAGACTCAACACGTATAAACTAGAATAACAAGTAATACATAATAAAACTACATGCAACTTTAAAATNCTAAACATAACTTGGTCACAAGACAATTAGCATACCTCAAAAACTTGAAAATATTTTCTTTGCACGTCGAACATACTTACTTGGCGTTGAGGGATTCGTTGGACTTCGATCGGGGTCGTTGCTGCAACATACTAACGTGAATTCATAACTTAACGGGTGTAACTCAAACGTAACAATCAAGCTTACCCACGAGTTCATACATTTCCTTAGGACGTTCTAAAATTCCCGTGACTCGACATTGTTACGCATTGCACTAAACCAAGACATCAAACCTCAAAGCATACCATAATATTTCCCAAAACTCAAGTACACGGACCCCGTGCCCAGGTCCGGCTCCGGGTCCGTGTAGGTGCGGTGGAATGACTCGTGAAGAAAAGGGAAGGCACGGACCTCGTCCTGCGGTCCGGGTGGGGGTCCGTGTACCTGCGCAAATTTGACATCAAAAGAAAACAAAGGCACGGACCCTGTGCCTTGGTCCGTGTGGGGGTCCGTGTCATCTCGCAAAAATGGTTACTCGAAGGAAACAAAGGCACGTACCCCGTGCCAGGGTACGTCCATGGGTCCGTGTACCTGCGGGACAAGCCAACATACGAAAATTCTGAACAGGTTTTGTTAACAGTCTAGACTCGATCGAACAGACCATTAATCGACACCACGAGGCCATCTTAGGATACTACATCAATGACTCGAACCTATACGATTGCCCCCAACGCAACCACATGTCCCAAATAACTCAATACTCCATAAACAAAACCTTTGACAGAAAATGGTTTACACGACTACTCGTTCTCCCAAGAGCCTAACGACGTGAAACGACACCCCAATATACATCCCAACGTCATGCTAAATATACCTAGATGCAGCAATGATCATCCGTCGATCCCCAACGAAGCCTGCAACCATTAAACTTCAAGAACGCATCAACATCATAATTTTCTGAAAACACAGTTTGAGCAGTCCCACGAAACACACCATAACTCACTCAATTTTTGTCCAAAAATTTTGAATCATATATCAAATCGAAGATATCAAAAAGTTCTACATTTTTTGTGTTAAACATTTTCTCAAACTCTCGACCGAAAATTCACAATTTTAAGAAGAACAGTAAAAACGTGATTTAGATCTAAATATTTTCCTTCAAAATCCATCCAATCAATTATCCGCTCAAACTATGAACATCATACATGAATTTTACGCATAAAATAATGCAACGCATAATATGACATGATCGACGCAACAAAAGAGAGATTATACGTGCCTTTTAGATGATAAACTTTACCGAAACGGCGATACCGAAGCGGGAAGGAAGCGAGGCTTGATCCGGGACGAACGTGACGCGATTTTCTTGAAGAAAAATCAACGAAAGCTCGTTCGAAAATTCAGAGAGGGGCGGCTGCACCCTAGCTTTAGGAACCCTAGGTTTGCTCTTCAAAAATTAAAAAAAAATGAAAGTGCAAGGGGGATGGGGTGTGTGTGTAGGCGTGAAAAAGTGTGTGTAAAAGTGTGTGTGTGTGCGTGAGTTGTGTAGTTAAATTAGGGGAAATTATTGCTTAATTAAATAATTAACAACTAATTAAAATACTAACACTCTTCAAACTTTAATAAAATCCCTCAATTTAAAATAATTCGCACAAGTGTTAAATATTTAAAAGTTATCATCATAAAAATCACCTAATCAATATATTAGGCTCTTAAAATACTAAAACTCTATAAATTATTTAAAATGCCCCGTCCTCAACTTAAAATAAAATACCACATTTTAAATTGCCAAAATCGTCACCGGTCTTTTCCTCGATCCCGCATCGAATAATCGACTGAAACATGAAACTCGAAAAATATTTTAACGTGCATCACATAAACATAAATAATTTAAAATAATACTTTTATATAAGTCATGCAAGGCTAAAGCTCTTTTTTTTTTTAATTTGAATAAGTGATTTAACAATTTAAACAATGCATGGGATTTACGTGTACTGATTTTTTTTGGGCTCTACACTAGGGGTGGCTCGAACGCTGTTGGTTTGGTGTTAGGGCCGGTCGATCGAGTTGGGTGCGAGTTAGTCTCGGGTGGAGTTCCTTTGGTGGCTAGCGAGTGTTTGAGTCATGCAGCTTGCATGGGGCTGTTAGCTCAGGTCAAATTGGTCCATGAGGGTCCAGGGTTGGTCTAGGGGAGGTTGGCTGGGGTCTGGTCTTCTGTGGTTAGGTCTAGGATCGTTGAATCGTGAGTTTGGGTGGCTAGTGTTCGGCTTGTGTGCGCTGGAAAGTTCCAACGACTTGCAAGCTTTGTTCATAGGTCCTAAGGGGTTTGGAACGTGTGGTTTAGGGTCTGTATGTGTAAGTTCGAGTCACGGTTTAAGTTGGAAAATTTTGGTTAAGTTTCGAGTTGATTCGGGTTAAAATTGAGACCCCAGTCCAAGTTTTAAAACGAATCGTTTAAGTTTTGGAACATGCTCAAGTTTACGTCTAAGAAATGCTTATAAATGTGTTTTGGGGGTGTTTTAAGGAGTTTGGTAAGCTTTGGGTCAGAATTTTTAGGTCCAAGGGTAAAATGGTCATTTAGGGTTTCCATGGGCAAAATGGTCATTGCACACCTGAGTCGAGTTTTTAGTCCTGTCAGCGCCCTAAGCACCATTTTACATGTTTTTAAACATTTATGTTATGATGGAGACATGATTTTTACGTAAATATGAAAAATACGTTGCATGCTTGATTTTAAAGAAAATTTACGTATATGCATGATTTTTATAAGTGATGAATATGATGGCATGTTTTAAAGGATGAGAGTTGGTTGAGACTAATACAATGACATGTTAATACGATGATATGTAAGGCCAAGGCTTAGTGGATGAGTAATAATGTCGCTGATGTCCCCGCCGCCGAGTACCGCGGTTATATGTAAATGTATCCATCGCCTAATACGATGATACGAAAGTCACAGCTGACGAACATAATTTAAAAATTAAGAAAAAAACACGTATATGTTGATATGATGATTTATGTTATGAAAATGATCATGTTTTTGACAGGTTATGATTATGCATACGATTTTTTAAGATCTTGAATTGTATTTTTATTACAGTACTTTCATTGTTGAATGTTATGTATATGTATTTTTTATGACGTTACAGGTGTGTTGAGTCTTTAGAGTCACTAGTTGTGATTGATGCAGGTGAGCATTTTGATCAGGAGGCTGGAGGTGCCAAAGACTGAGTAGGCAGAGTTCGATGTGCATACGCGAACCCGAGGACCGTATTTTTCTGCACATCATGTTTGTGGGATAGGAGTGGGCATGAATACTTTTACTCGTTCACTTTATTGCATCATTGGACATTTTATTATGTTGATGGTTGTGGAGATTTTTACGCGTTCCTTATTGCATTATTTTAAAACCCTAGCCTAGATTTGAAGATTCATCTATTATTTAAACTGAAGTGTTTTTCCTTTTAGCTGATTATTGTTATTTTAACAATATATGCTTTCAACAGTATTGCGTGCGTGCATTTAGATTTAAATTTTCAAGTATTAGCTTTCAAAAAAAAATTTTTTTGCAGCATTCTAGTAGTAGTCATTTCAAATTTTGGGGCTGGTTTAGCAATAAGTGAGAATTGAATTGTTTAAATGATAGGAATTTTCGATGATTTAGGCTTGAAGGGATATTTAGAACCTTGAAATATCTGGATTATAATAAGGAATGGTAATCAAGGGCATTGTAGAATGATTCAATATTGGGCTTGAAAATCTAAGCGTTAGTGGAATAATGTTGTGGCAAATTATGAATTTAGAATGATGACAATTTAAGGTAAAGTTGATCAATTAGTTGAGTTATAGGATTAGACATTAAGTTAACATATTTTCGGGTACTTAAGGTTTGATTCACATGTATTATAAGTTTTTGTCATGATCTTAAGATCTAAAATAATACATTTGTTAAGGTTAAATTTTTTTTTAAGAAAGTTGGGTATGATTGATGGTTAGGTTACTTGAGAGACGTATGCAAGAAGTGAGATAGACACCATGGCTTGAGGAATTTTTATAAGTCATTAAGAAACTTGAGATTAAGTAGATATGTGCATTGGAATTGTGTTATATAAGACTATTTGGGTTGTGTAAGTGAATTACAAGTTTATGAGACAGTCGTTCATATGAAAATTTTGGGTGAAATAAAAAAAAAGAATTAGTGGTGTCCAACATAGGTTACCGATGAACAAATATTAAGGTTTTAGCAGAGTAAGTAGTATAAAATCTCGATATGTGGATTCTAGAATTCTACAGATTTTAAGTGAAGTTGAATTATTAGAGTTAAGCTAGCGCTAATATGGGATAACTTATTAAGTTTTATACGCTAGTATTAATTATTCAATGAAAATACGTCAGGATGCAACTTTCATTCCAATTAGGAAAGTCCAAATATCTTAGGTCTAGACTAAATTGTAACTGGGAAGAAATAGTTTAAGCATGTAATTGATGCTAGAAATGTTTTATTATATAGGTAGAAGATCGATATTGTATATTTGGGTTTTATGGACTAATGTTGCTTGAAATTTAAGATTTGCAACAATTTTATATTTGGGATGTACTTGTAAATAGTTAAGTTACATTAGTTTGGTGTCGTAAGATAAAGATTCGATTCAAGGATTTTAGGATAATATTATTATGGGGTTGAGATAAGGTTTAATAATTAAGTGCATTACCCGAGATAGAAGCCGATCATTAAATTTTTGTGCTAAGATTTCTTAAGTTGAACTGCATAAATGCTAATATAATATGTCGATGAACATTATGGGTACAGTATAAGAAAAGTAAGGTGCGATAAGTTTGGATCCATTTCTAGTATGAGGAATTGCGAGAAAAGTCGAAATTCGAGGTCATAGAAAAATAGAACTAAGTCGTCATAGGTCGTTTTAAGTTGCGATTCGCAAACGAGGATTTTGAAGGCAATTTAATTAGGATTGAGGAAACATAAGGACAGCCTAATACTTATTTTTTATCCGAGCGGCACAGCGGAAGCATGGAATATTGAAATACTAGAATTAAGAGTCTAAACCTTTTGATTATCGAGGATAAGCGAATTTCGGAGACGAAATTCAATTTAAGGAGGATAGATTGTAACGTCCCCAAAATTTGAAGGTCCACGTAAACTACATGCATGCAAGTTATCAAATTTTTTTATATTTTAATGCATTAAATACATGTGTATTGCTTGGATATGTGATTTATTTAAGTTTCATGCAGTATGACTTTAAGTTGCATTTCGGGCTCAAACGAGGATCGGAGACGAAGGATATCCAGGAAAAATGTTTTTATTAAATAATTATTTTTAATTATTTAATATATGGTGTATTTAAGTGTGGTTTTTGAAAATGGGCCTTGGTTGGGCATTTTTATTCGTCGGGTCATATTTTTAACCGGTATGCAAATTTCAGCGAGTCGGAGGATTTTTTGAAGGGTCAGACAATATTTTCAAAAACGTACTAAAACGAAATATTTTTCGGGAGCGTTTTTAGGCTTGACGGGTTTTTTTATTGCTTAATGAGCCTAAAACCTTTTTTAACTCCTTTGATTATTATAAAAGGCCTATTAGTGTATTATATCTTAACCTAAACTCTTTCCTAAAAACCCTAAACCTAATCTAAACACTCGGTCGCCCCTCCCCTTCAGCGGCAGCATTATTTTCAAAGGTTTCTTCAGCAGCCACTCGAAAATTCTTCAAAGCTTTCAAGAAAGTTCCTTCCCCATCTCTCTGGTGCTCGTCCTACGCGTAGATATCAAAGTTTTCGAGTGTCAAAGGCACGCCATAAATCTCTTTTTTCTCATCATTCACGCTATTTTATGCTGATGTGTGTGCGTTTGCACGAAGAATGCATAGATACATTATGTGGTTGCGTTTTTGCAAAGGTTTTGCCATTAACATGCATATATTCTTTCTACAACTCACGTTTTTTGTGTTAATGTGAAAGGGCTGCCAATTTGTGTTGCTAGGGGGCTGATTATGTCAAGGTTTAAGGTGTCAGAGGCCTGGAGTCACAAGGTGGTCATGGTTTTGTGTAGGCCGATTGGTTTTTCTGTAACGCTTCGAAAATTTGAAGGTCCACGCGAACCACATGCATGTAATTATTAAATTCTTTGTGTACTTCAACTAATTGTTTTAATTGCATAAATTAATAATTTTGTGCATGTTGACGTGTTTAAAAAATATTTTTCTACTTGGTTGCATTAAAATGTATTTTTAAGGGTTATTCGAGTTGCGATCGAGGAACGGAGACCGGGGGATGAAAAATGGAAAATATTTTTATTAAATAATTGTTTTTAATTATTTGAATTATTATTGATTCATTTTCATATTTTTGAAAATAAGGGTTTTGAGGTGATTTTATACGCCGAGACGTAAATTTTATCGATGTTGGATTTTCAACAAAAATACGAACATTTTGGCAACCCGACTAATAAATTCACAAACTTTTCTACTCAAAATAATTTTTAATATTTTAATTGAGCAATAATGGACCGAATTAACATGGTGAATGAGCCTAAGCTTGTAATTAGAGTTTGATTAGGATTTTAAGCAATATTTAAAAATAAAAACCCACCCTAAACCCCATTAAACCCCACGCCCCACACCCCATCAATTTAAAAACACAATTCCCTCCTTCAAAGGCACGGCACACACCTAAATATTTCAAGGAGAATAGTTTGAAAGTTTGCAAGGGTTTCAAGCCGTCGTCGTTCTTCGATTCGTCAACGTTTAATCGTACGTTTAAAACGCAAAGGCACGTGATATTCTTTCCTTTAATCATCCATCACACCATAGTATTTGTTTAAACATGTTTTGCATGAAAATCAAGGGTGGCTTTTAAATATTTTCGTATATGCATCTAGGGTGATTTTTAAAGCATGTGTTTTGATCCAAAAATCATGAATTACAAGTACCTAAGGGGCTGCCATGATTAGGAATTGAAAGGGGATTGTTTTACACAAGTTATAAGGTCCTAGAACACACACGGAAAGGCAACACGCAGGAATAGAAAAGCTGGAACCGAACATTCACGCTTTAGGTGTCTAAGCTCGGGTTCAAGGGAGACTTGATGCATGGCCTAGCTTGGGTCACAGCTGGGTCTCGGTTTGGGTCAGGGAAGGAGTCCTAGCCATGCTAGGACTCGAGACCAGGGGCTGGGGAGGAGTCCTAGCAAGCTAAGACTCCACCCGAGAGCTTCAAAGAGAGACGCACTGGTGTAGCTCGCGCAGATGGTTAAGGGCTCGGCTAGGGGGATTTGGGCTGGGCTAGGTTAGGTCCTTAGGGTCATAAGAGGGTGCACAAGGGTCTGGACAGGGGCTGGTGCAGCTTGGGTGGCTGCTGGCTCGAGAGGAAAAAAGAGAACCGTGAGGGGCAAGGACGCGCACAGCTACTGTCATGTGTAGTGCTTTGTTCGCGAGTTCAGGGTCTTGGTCTTGCTTGGGTTGGGTCTGGGCGTGGTCCAGGGAAGGTTAGGGTCATGAGCGGTCAAGTGGTTAAGGGCTGGAAGCGTCCTAGACTAGGTAGGAGTCCTATTACTCAAGGGAGACTCGCGCACACACATGCAGAACTTGGGTCAAGTTTCAGGTGAGTTCGAGCGAGCTAGGGCTAGGTTCCTTGGGCTGGGCTTGGTCAGGAGGGTGCCTAGGTGGGTTGGCTAGGGTTTGGCGCGAGGTGGCTCGACTATGGCTCGAGTAAATTGAGAGATGGCTCGGGTGGTTCGATAAGTTGTCAATTTCGAATTATTAAGAAGGAAAATTGGAACCATGGGTCCACGGGTGTGGTTCATGGCTCACAAGGGTAGAATAAATAATAAAAATGTTATGTTTAAAATTTGGGAAGAAAATAATGAGTTTTGGATTTATTCAGGATTTATTCGTCGCACGAAACGTTAATTAAAGAATTAATTGAAACGCCTAGTTTTAAGCAAAATAAAATTATGGAAAATTATATGTAAGCTCAAATAATTATTAAAAGCCTAAGTTTTTAATTTGAGAATTTTATATTAAGGTTTTGTGTAATTCGAGATTAAAATGCATTAATATGTTATATTTAAAGATTAATTTAAAAGTCATCGATTTATGCCAAATAAAAATATGAGAAAATTCATGTAAGCTTAAATTATTATGACGAAATGAAAAGTTAAAAGATATGTTGCATGCTTGGTTTAAAATAAAAATGTTATATGCATGTTTAATTTTTATAAAGTGATGAAAATATGAAACGTTTAATTTTTATAAAGTGATGAAAATATGAAATGTTGAAGGAAGTGAAGTAATTGTGACTAAATACGATGATATGTTAGAGATATCGTGAGGGTGAAGGTCCCATTGGGAGCCCGACGATCGTATTTCCGTTGATACGAATACGTTAATATGTTAATACGTTGGCCAAGGCTCAGTTGACGGGTGAGAGTGTCGCTGATGTCCCCTCCGCCCAGTACTGTGGTTATATGTAGATAGATCCATCGTTCAATACAAATACGAATACGAGTCACAATTAACGATCTGAATTCAACAAAAACGAATACGAATATGAATAAGAATACGTTGATATGAATATGAATATGTTGATATGGATATGAATATGAATACGTTGAATATGAGTATGTTTATGATGATTTGAAAATGTTTACGAAAATATTTACGAAAATGTTTATGATTAAAGTTGATGCATCATATGAAAATGTTTTGTTTTAAGTTTATGCCACTTTATGTAAATGTTTATGTTTAAAGTTTATACATCATTATGAAAACGATATTTTACGTACAAGTATTTTCACTGTTGCATGTGATCTTTATATGTAGTACTTGTTATCAAGATTATGGTGTGTTGAGTCTTTAGACTCACTAGGTGTGATTGATGCAGAAGATATTGATTATGAATTTGATAATGGAGGTCTTGATGGTTGATCTGACTGGACTGAAAGTGCACATAACCCGAGGACCGACGATAGTTTCCACACTAGTTATGATTTTAAGATTTTGCTAAAGAGTCTTATACGACTAATTATTTATGCTTATGAGTGGTTTTGGAGAGGTTGATAGTATGGACTATATCTTTCAAATAATGTTGTTAGGTTTGGTAAAACGTTTAACGATTTTATGATTCAAACTATTTTCTTTTAGATGTTTAAATGTTAGTTGGTTGTTTTATTTTAAAAAATAGTGTCAAGGTATTTTAAAGTATATATATGTATATTTCGAATTATGGAGATTAAGGAGAAAAATTTTTTTTAGTACGTTTTAAGAAAACGAGCAGTGGTCGATCGTTTTTTCCTTGGTGGATGGCTCGCTTGTGGCTAGGTCGGTCAAATGGAGTGCGACGGCGGCACAAGGGCCGTTCCAAGCCTTGGGCCAGACCCTGGTGGGTCTGAGTCGTGGCCTAGGATGGCTCGAACTCTGCTGGTCTTGGTCTTAAATTCGGACTAGAGGTCTAAGCGCGAAGGTGGCTCGGTTAGGGATTGGTGCGAGAGTTCATGGGGGTTTGCGTTTGGCAGCGTGCATGAAGACGAGGGCTAGGGTTAGGTCGGTCCAGGAGGGTCCAGAGGCGGGCTAGGAAGAGTTGGTTTAGGGATGGTCTTCGTTGATATGGACTAGGGCCGATATTTAGAAGCATAGACACAACTAGGGTTTCAGGTATGCACGTATAAAAAGTCCAGCAACTTTCAGGCATTGTTAGTAGGTCCTAAGGGGTCTGGAACGAGTAGATTAGGGGCTGGTCTTGTAGGTTGTCATGGTTTAAGTTGGGATAAGTTTGGTTGAATTTCGGGTTAAAATTGGGACTCAGGTCCAAGTTTTAAACGAATCATTTAAGTTATGAAACGGGCTTGAGTTTACGTCTAAGAAACGATTATAAATATGTTTTGAGGTGTTTTAAGGGGTTCGGTTGCCTTCGAGTCGAAAATTTGAGGTCCAAGGGTAAAATGGACAATTAGGGTCTTGATATTAAGAAAAAGTTACGAATATGCATGATTTTTATAAGTGATGAATATGATGACATGTTTTGAAGGATGGGAGTTGGTTGTGACTAATATGAATATGATTACGATGACATGTAAGGCCAAGGCTCAGTGGATGGGTAATACTGTCACTGATGTCACCGCCGCCGGGTACCACCGTTATACTTAGATAGATTCATCGAATAGAGCTGATACGAAAGTCACAACTAATGAACTGAATTCAAATAAAAGAAAACAAACACATATATATGATGATATGTTGAGACATGTTTTGACACGTTATGCTTTATTACGATATGTTTAATCTCAAACTTTTAAGATCATGAAATATATGTTGATTACAGTACTTTTCACTGTTGCATGTTATGTATATGCACTTGTTATAACGTTTATGATGTGTTGAGTCTTTAGACTCACTAGTTGTGAATGATGTAGGTTAACATATCGATGAGGAGACTAGAGGCGCCGAAGACTGAGTAGACGGGGCTGGATGTGCGCACGCTGACCCGAGGACCTTATTTTTCCGCACATCACGTTTTTGAGTTAGGAGTGATCATGGATATTTTCATACTCTGTCATTTTTATATGTTGATGATTGTTAGGAGTTTTGCATGTTTGACGTTTTGTTGTATTTTTTTACTGCAACGTTTTTATTGATAGTTGAATGTTTTTATTTTAAAATGTGTAAATTTCAGTTGTTATTGCATGCATGCACAAAATGTTTATTTCGAAATTTAGCTTTCGAAAAAAAAAATTTAGTGGACGTTTCAGTATGAGCATGGAACCATGAATTTCAAATTTATGTATTTCAAATATATTTTGGTAGTTTTAGATAAATGAGACTATAAATTTCATATTCATCATTTGCATGTTTAATTAGCGTTCTATGTTAACTAAGAAGTATTTCAAGTTCACCAAATAATTCATTCTACTTTTTGTAAATAATATGTAAATAAAAAATGTATGGATTTAATATTTCATATATTGTTTCATTGTTAACACTAAAACTGTAATGAATTTCAAATTATCACTGTTGCGTATTTTCCGCTCGTAAGCGCACGGTTGTCAAGTTTTAATATATGTGAGTAAAGTATCGTTCCCACGAGAAGTGTATATGTAAAAACATATAAGTGCTTGTAATTAAAATATAGTTACGACTTTATTTAGAAGAATTCATAAAAGGTTTGGTCTATTTAACACGAATTAATTGCCAACTAATAGTAATCGAATCATCGAATTGAGAAAATACCACGGAGCGAAAATATCTAGATGAGTGATTTCACTTAGTTTCCAAGATAACTATTCCCGGTTGCATTTATATTCATGAATTTCAATCATTTAATGGCCAAGACCACATAGTTATTTTATTCCCCCTTTCCAATTGACGAATAAAGTGTATCATTCAGACTTCAAATCAAACATTCCTAAGAAGAATCTAAGTTCAAATTATATATGCAAACGATGATCTTAATTAGCCCTCGCTAAAGTTATACGTCTGTCGAACAATATAAACATTTAAAGATGTGTCTCTAATGATCCATAATTCTAGCCCCTCTCCCGAGTTGTAGATTTAATCAGTGTCGGGTTGAGGGGTGGACACGTGGGCATGTAGGCTAGGATCGAAAATTTCCGGATTTGGTGCTTTAGGGTTTCAAGTACGTATGTGCAGAAAAATTCCAGCGAAATTCGGGTACTGTTCGAGGGTCATAAAGGGTCTGAATAAGTGGTTTAGAGGCTGGTCATGTAGGTTTAAGTCACGGTTTAAGTTGGAAAAAAAATTGGTTAAGTTTCGGGTTGATTCGAGTTAAAACCGGGACCCCGTCCAAGTTTTAAAACTTATCGTTTTAAGTTTTGAAACAGGCTCGAGTTTATGTCTAAGGAATGCTTATAAATACGTTTTGGAGTGTTTTAAGGAGTTTGATAAGCTTCGGGTCGAAATTTATAGGTCCAGGGGTAAAATGGTCATTTTGGGTTTCCATGGGAAAAAATGGCCATTTTGCACCCGAGTCGAGTTTTTAGTCCTGGCAGCGCCCTGATCAAAATTTAGCATGTTTTTAAATGTTTATGTATCACGTATATGACCTTTTTCGTAAATTTGAAAAATACGATTCATGCTTGGTTTTAAGAAAAATTACGTATATGCATGTTTCTACAAGCGATGAATAAGATGACACGTTTTGAAGGATGGGAGTTGGTTGTGACTAAATTGATTATATGAGATATTATGAGCTGAGGCCAAGGCTCAGTGAACGGTGATGTCTCCACCACCAGATACCGTGGTTATATTAGATGGATCCATCAAATAGAGTTGATATGATAGAGTTGATACGAAAGTCACAATTAATGAACTGAATTCAATTAAAAAGATATGTATACGTATATGATGATATGATGAGACATGTTTGACATGTTACGCTATTATACGACATGTTTACGCTTATGTTTTTAAGTTCATGAAATATATATTGATTACAGTACTTTTCACTGTTGCGTATTATGTATATGTATTTGATATAACGTTACAAGTGTGTTGAGTCTTTAGAATCACTAGGTGTGAATGATGCAGGTGAGCATGTTGATGAGGAGGCTAGAGGTACGGAAGTTTGAGTCGGCAGGGCTGGTTGTGTGCACATGAATCCGAGGACCATATCTTCCGCACATCATGTTTTGAGTTAGGAGTAGACATGATCATTTTTATACGCTTTGTTTTGACATGTTGATGATTACCATGATTTTTACTTCTTTTATTTTTTTTCTACATCTAGGATGGACGAGTTGGCGATAATTTTTAAACTGCAGTATTTTATATGTTATATGATTACGATTATATTAAAATATGTATTTTCAGCAGTATTGCATGTATGCAAAATTTAAGGGTTTCGAAAATGAGCTTGTAAAAAAAAATTAGTATTTTTAAACAATATATGTTTCATATATAATATTTATAGAGAAACAACCGAATAAGTACACACAAAATTTAAAATGTGCCACATGAATTGCAAACATATTATGAGATGGTAATGCGTTGATATGGGTCAAAGAAAGAAAACAAAATAGTTAACGTGTATATGAGATGCCACAAATTGAGAAATTTAAGAATTAAAAATAATGAACATCTATATATGTGTAACATTGCTCATAACGTGCTATAAATAAATGCAAAATACTAATAGAATACAAAGTAAAAGTAAGCAAAACAAGCAAATTCAATATATATAAAATGGGTTACAAGAATGACATATTTATAGGTACAATAAATCTTTAGATAAGATAATTATGATATCAAAATTAATTGATATGATTACGATTCTCTACCATCTCTTAAAGATATGATTACATAATATTGCAACAAATATAACTTAAGAGAAATAATTATACATGTAAATAAAGCTAGAAGAAGACAATAAAAAAAACCTGAACTTCTCAAAATCTCTCTCCTGTATCGAGGTGAAGGCCTGAAGTTGTTAGCACAAAATATGTATATATATAAATAAACACACACTTCCACTTTGGCTAAATTCTACAAGTCGCATATTAAAAGATAATTTAGAAAATTACCTTCTTGTAAAGCTTTCTTGAATCATTAATACGAATTTTTTTTTTGGTGTAAAAAATTAAATTAAATTAAAACCAATTTAGCTCGAATATTTTTTACATGAATTAATTTAATTACATCTTATTCTCAATGCAATTTGAATCCAACTATTTTCAAATGATTGGTGAATAAACAAGTAAAAGCCATTTTTTTTTAACAAAACACAGGAATAAAGATTATGTGACTAAAAGATAAGTGTTTTTACTCTTCAACGAAAAACACAAAAAATATTGTGGAGTTTAAAGCTTTAACTAAGTCGTGTCATTCACAACTCAAGCTCATACACAATTTGGCAAACTTCAGAACTTCATTGTAGAATCTTCAAGGTTCTCTTCACCTCACTGCTTTCTTGGTTTCTCCTCTGGCACTTGAATAAAAAGGTTACAAAGACTTAGAATGATTTTGTCATGAACCCTTCAATATGGACGTTGGAGACAGCGGAGGGGCGTCTAGCTGATACAAGTTGAGTGCAGGACCAACAAAACGGAACAGTATCCATCCTCCGATAATTATAAAGATGGAAGCATAAGCTAGCTTGTTAAGCCAGAATAATAGACCCTTCTCACCTATATACAGCTCTGTTGCCTTCTCAGTGAGATTCATGGATTCCCAGTCCTTGGGAGCCGAAGCCTTCTTAGATTGCATTTTATTGATAACACCATCTTCTTGTTGCTTTCTTCTTTTTCTCGAACCCCTTTTGAACCGTATTTCTACTGTTTCTGGTGGTGTGATGGGTGGGGGGAGAGTTGGTGATGCATTTACGTCATCACTGCTAGTGGTGTTACTGTCATTATCTCTAGCGCTTCTGATAGGTCGTCCTACAGGTAGAGAATAAATGTGGCAATGTTGAATTGGACATGATATTTGCAAGGGAAAAGAAGTGAAAGGTTTATTCAAGGATAGCATTCTGGAGTTTACTGGTTCGAGTTCTAGGCTAAATTCAAAATGTGGCGGAAGCTATATAATGGTTTTTCGTACAATTGGGATTATCCTTGGAAGATATTAATCTTCTCACGTAGAGTAGAGTACATTCACGATGTGAATTGCAGTTTCCAGTCACCTGATTCCAAAGAACAAGATAAACACTAGTCAATTACACATACTTTAATGTGCAGTCAGATGGAGTTAATCCTACAGAGAATAATTTTTCATCTCACAAGCATTGGAGGCTAGTTTCTATGGAAAACTAACCTCCCTGAGGAAAATATTTTTCAGCTCTAAAGTCAATCCACAGAAGAAGTTAGGTTCTCTGTAAGCAACTTGTAAAGTCTATTACTACCTGGTGCATGTTTAAAATTTACATTGTTTGTGTTTCTTCAATATTTAGAATGCTTGCTAGAAAGTCTACCAAGTTAACCAAGTGCATCACACAGGAAATATTGTAGAAGGCGTATTGGCAACTTGATTACGCCAGTATTTAGTTCCACGTCAAACACTGTCTAAAACATTAATGCACGGTCATCCTTACGCTTGTATTAATATGTTACACCCTAGACTAGACCTTTTCTCTTGGGAAAACATAAATATGACAGTGAAACGACTTAGCTAACCTAGGATGAACTTGAATGTTCAGAAGAAATGTTGTTTTCAGTACACATGAACTAAGCATATAGGTTTGAGGATCAGTCGCCACCTTCATCTTATTCCGTATATTAAATATTTGACAAGATTTTCACAGAATAGAAGGATACGTGTCAAACAACCAAAACTAACAGTTATCAGACCTATACTTCCAATTCCCCTCAAATTATTAAGAAAAGTAAAGTAAAATCTTCAAAAACACACACAAGTAGAATGCTCAGATAAACGAGGCTAAAGAAAATAACTAAATTTTGCAAGAACATTAGGGAGCAAAAGTTCTATCCCCATTAACTCTTTCGTTTATTATAATGGATACATTGATCAATAAAAGTTTGCAGAAGAAATCTAAAACAATCGAAATTCAACACTAATCACTATAAAATCCCACAACCTAGAAAATATGATTGAATTGATCATAAACTGATGGTAGCCTTCTTCGGATTTCAGTCCTTATTTCCCAAATTACACACCTTTTTCAAAGCCAAATGGGATCAAAATTTTTAAAATTATTCAAAAACTAACTTCCATTCCCTCATATTTTCATTTAAAAATCCCTATTTCACTTCATTCTGGCCGATACTCAACTAAATTAAACATAAAAACCATAAAACTTGTCGAAATTTAAACGATAAATTTATCAAACATGGAATCGTGAAGAAAACTTACATACTCAGCGAATCAGTGTCATGGAGATGAGTGCGAGCTGAACGAGAGGGAATTTTTATGGTGCAAATTGTTTGGATTGAAGATAGGGTTTTGGCAGATTGCACCCCGCAAATAACCTTTTTATCCAAAGAGCATCTTTAATTTTTTATTTAGAAGAAGTTTACTTGCACCAACGTTCGTAGCAGTAGGGTCACCAAAATCCGGATCCCTTGGGTTTATAATAAAAGCCGAAACCAATACAAATATATTATTTATTAATGTAAATATAGACAGAAATAATATATCTCACAGATAAATATATGTGAGACCGTCTCACAAGAAACTTACTAAAGAATTCAGAGTGAGTCTCATGTGAGACCGTCTCATGGATCCTAATATGTGAGACGGGTCAACACTATCAATATTCAAAATAAAAAGTAATAATCTTAGCATAAAAAGTAATACTTTTTCATGAATAACACAAATAAAGATCTGTCTCACAAAATACGACCAATGAGACTGTCTCACACAAGTTTTTGCCAAGAATTTATATATAGGTTTTGGTTCGGTTCAATTCAACATATGATAAATTTTAATTTTGTTCAAATAAATTTTTTGAGTATTTTTAAACACAGTTTAAATATTCTGATTTATCTATTATAAATATAATAGATAAATATCAATATGACTACATATATATACTATAATTTATGATAATAACATTACAAATTTCTTATCAAAAAATATAAATTCTCAAAATGAAACTGGTTCATTTTTAAAAAAATAATATTTTATCATTATGTGCTGTCACATTTAAAAATGAGAAACATTTATATTCTATGTCCATTCAACTTCATTTTAAATTATTGAAAAGCCAACAATTTATAAAACTAATATATATTATCAATTTTTCATAATTCTAATGATATGACATAAACTAAAAATGAAATAATATATATGATTAATATATATATATATTCATAAAATCGGTTTGATTTAGATTTTTAATCAAACTTTTTTTTAGAGTAGGTCGCTTGTTAGACGGTCTCACGAATCTTTATTTGTGAGACGGGTCAACCCTACCGATATTCACAATAAAAAGTAATACTTTTTCATGGATGATTCAAATAAGAGATCCGTCTCACAAAATACGACATGTGAGACCGTTTCACACAAGTTTTTTTCTTCTCTTTAAAATAAATTCAAATGGTGATCGACTAAAAACCAACTATTTGATATGTTTTCATCTCACCCCAATTTCGTGGTAAAACTAATGATTTATTTGGAACCGTGAATTGAAATCAAAATTNAAAAAGTTGAATATTTTTACTTTTTCATGATAAAACTATTAAATGATTAACTTTTATTTAGTTTAAACAACAAATCGTACTGTTGTTTTTTCTTGATCTACAAAAATAAAAAATAAAAAAATTTCAATGCAAATATGTTTAAATCGAAACCAAAAGTGCTAATTAGGTGCCGGAATTAAAAGAATATTCAAGCGATTCAGTTTCAGAATTAGGAAATGTTGGAGCGCCCTTACCCGAGCCACTACTAACAGATTAATAAGCATGCAACATTAAAACTTAATAACAAAAATTAAACAGCGGAAACCAAATAACTTAATCATCTTACAACCCAAACGAAAACAGAACAAACAACAGCAGTTTTAAACATTAATACAATCATATCGAAAACATAATTCTGAACTAGAAAACGATAAACCACGCATAAAACCTCCACTGGATCACCACCGAAAATCCAACTGCCCTAGCCACTGCCCTGGTTTTCCGAACCGTCCAATCTAAGACCTGTCCCGTAGAATGGGGTGTCCAAGATGAAAACAAGGACGTAAGCGACAATCGCCCAATACGAGAATATACGAGTATACAAACTGATATGATGTACGTGAAATGTAATATGCTCGGATATCAAGGATCAAGTCAAGAATCTCATACTCAGTCTAAAGGCGCCTGAGTGTGTAGCCTCTGATCTACCCTAGGCATGCTTTGGCTCTCACACTCATCATCAAGACGTGGACCTACAATGTCATCAGAGCCCGCGGGTCCCGTCGGACACTGTAGCTCTCGATGTCCCATCGTCCACAATAGAGAATAGGGCTGAGCGGCCCCAACAAACGAAGTATTTCTCAAAAGATATCAGGCTCAACATGATATGTCATGCATAATATGCCAAAGCAGTCAAACATGTATCATGCAACAGATAAATATGCAGCATATAAATGTGTATATTATGCTTGGATATCTCAGTCAGTACATCACGTAACTCACTAAAACAATCTGACAGAAAGCTCTTAACCCAGACAATACCAACAATATGAAATCACTATCAAACCAAATTCTGAATTACCAAACATGCTATAAAGTTCTTCCTAAAGGCTTTAGGATTATACCTGCGTCCGTCGTCAGTCCGCTGATGATGTCTCGATCTCAATTCACAGACCACCCCTCGAGTCGACACTAGCTCCGAAACTTCCCGACACCAAAGTGCCCTAAAAACTGGCTAGAAAACCTAAGGTAAAAGACTAGAACTCTCTTTCTCTGAAGGATGGAGTGTAGGAAACAAAAGAATTCGGCTTCCATTTATAGGCTGCATCCGGACTAGTTCGGAAATCCGAATCAATCTTATCTGCCACGTGTCAGAATCTTATTCGTTGGGTTGGATTTCTCGAGATAATGTAATAGGAAGTAGATCGGGTTATCCATTTAAAATTTGGTGGATCCAACAAATTAATCTCAAACTATCAATTTGTTAATAATACTTAATTGACAACTCTTTAATTATCTCTTAATTAATATTTCATTCAAAATAAGAATTCGGGTCATTACAAATGTAACCATAGATTTTAGAATCATGGTTAGGCTTAAGAGTAGATATTTCATGAGACAGTCTTACGGATCTTTATTCGTGAACGGATCACTCCTATCCATATTTACAATAAAAATTAATATATTTGACATAAAAGTAATACTTTTCGTGGATGACCCATATAAAATATCTGTTTCACAAAATTGACCCGTGAAACCATCTCACAAGAGTTTTTGTGTAGGCTTAAATGGCTTGCAGTTTATTTTAATTTTTTTCAGCTATACCACCTTTTTAAAGCATATACATATATCGTTAAAAATTTTAAATATAAAATCATTCTTCAAAATTTCTCTAACTGTAATATTATACACCTTAGTTAAAGAGTGTACTACACTTATTGGAAAACCCAAATGAATTTATGATAAGAAAAATTGGGAGGAAATATTTCTCTTACAGTTATGATCCTATCTGCCAACATTTCTTGCGACATAACATTTAAAATTGTGAAACATAATTTTTTTAAAAAAAGGCAAAAAACCTCGAGCTATATTTTTGAAGAACATGTCAAAATCGTTCCGGTTTGTCTTATTTTACAACATACAAAAAATGCACTTTCGATTTTTACAAGTTTTGTTCTCCAAATTAATATTAACGAAAAGAAAGGTACATTTTGCATATTGGAGAGATCAAAATGGCTTTGGTCTGTGTTTGCACACAAAATTGGCGAGTGAGTGTTACGGACGTATCGTGCTAGGCATGTGACGTGCCAAAATCAGTAGAAATTGAAAATCTAACTTCTAAATCAAACAATTGGGAGCCCCAGTTCAACGTCAATTGTAATCTCTCCGGTTAGGCGTCAAAAACTAAGAAAACTAATTTATAAAAGTGATGAAAATAAAATTGAAAAATTCAATAATGACAATTGAATTGGAGTCGTCATTAATTGAAAGGAAGTATGCATAAAATTACAATAAGAAGAATTGAAATAAGTTGAAATTTATTCGACTTGAAATAAGAATCGAACTGCTGAATACTATCATTCAGATAAACAATTTAGAAATTAATTATTTGGCCTCAAAATTAATTAAATAATATATGTTTAGGCCAAACAAATTCTCCCTGCAGGCTGTTAACCAAACGGGCCAATATGCCTGGACATATTCCTCAAACATCATGGTCATAACTTAGAAAAAGCCTAGAAAATATCTTAGAAGGTCATTATATTAGCATTGAGTAAACAAATACATGAATTCAGACAAATACCACATGTTACCACGCCATGTTCCTTCTTGCATGCTGGGAACATACTTTTTTTAACTACTTGTCATTGATCTACCTTCTGTGGGGTTTCCCGTCGATACTTGCCAACCAATATGCATTTTCTTCCAACGCATGATGAACTTTGAATGGTCCTTCCTAATTGACAGATAATTTCCCGAGCTATCTGTCTTTGGTTCCTAGAGACAGTATAACCATCCACACCAATTCTCCTTCATGAAACGACTTTCTCTTTACTCTCTTGTTGTAACTTCGAGCCACCTTCTCCTTTTTAATCAAGAGTCTATTGAGCACTTGTACCCTTTGGTCATCTAGATCCTCCAACTCTGTGATAATAGACTCGTTGTATACCTCTGGAATTAACTGGCTTTGCATGCACTACAAAAAAATGCCCAATGACAACGGTTTTTAACCGTTGTCGTAGTCCTTTTAAAACTGTTGTTAAATGGTTCGCTCAAAGACGGTTTTTCACCGTTGTTGTAGCTACAATTTGCGACGGTTTTCAAATAAAATTAGCGACGGTTAGCCATAAAGTCCGCCGCTAATTTTAGCGACGGTTTTTTCATGATTTCCGTCGCTAATATTTTAAGTAAAATAAAAAAAAATTACTTTTAATAATTTAATAAATCTAAAAAAAATTACAATCTTACTATGCTAACAATATTCCTGATCTTACCTAACACATAAAAATTTACCAAAAATTAAAGCGAAAAAATGTACCCTTAACCGAAACTAAAATCATATAAGAGATAAAAATTTTAAGTGTTGTGAAGTGGTAAAATTGTGTAAGAGAGAAAATTTTAAGTGTTGTGAAGTGGGTGCAAGAAAATGGAAGGGTATTTATAGACAGTTTGTGACGGTTATTGGTAAAACTGTCGCTAAATCGACGATTATTGTAAAACCGTCGCTATTTTCAAAAATGTCGCATGTTTAAATTTTGCTACGGTTTTACTTATAACCGTCGCTATATTTAGCGACGGTTGTGCTTAAACCATCGTTAAATTTAGCGACGGATTAGAAACTGTCGCTAAATTTAGAGACGGTTTTAAGCAAAATTGTCGCAATTTTGAAATTAGCGACGGTTTGCTATAACTGTCGCTAAATATGGCAACAGTTTACACAAACCATTGTTGTTTGTCCAAAAAACACGCTAATCGACAACGGATTTCTAAAGCCGTTGTCGATTGTCCAAAAAAACACGCTAATAGAC
Organism: Primulina huaijiensis; assembly: GCF_012295235.1. Taxonomy (NCBI): domain Eukaryota; kingdom Viridiplantae; phylum Streptophyta; class Magnoliopsida; order Lamiales; family Gesneriaceae; genus Primulina; species Primulina huaijiensis. Next base: position 17,179,669 of record NC_133323.1, read on the forward strand.
AACGATTCTATGAATCGTTGTCATAAACGCTCAAAGTGAAAACCGTTGTTTTATTTGTGTTGTTGATTAAGAAATTTCTTGTAGTGATGGCTACCCTCGGAGATGGAACCATGATTTCCATTGGTGATACAGCCTCGTGCCCAAAAGCCAATGTAAAAGGACTTACTCTTGTAGCGCTCATTTTTTAAGTTCTATTTGCTCATAGGGTCCCGAATAACAATCGATGCCGATCTCTTGGACTGTCCTCTATCATTTTCTGCAAGATCTTGATCAATACTTTGTTAGAAGCCTCTGCTTGACCATTAGCTTGGGGATAATATGCTACAAAATCTTTTACTTTGGATCCACTACAAGAAAAAACCAAATCAACAACGCACATACGACAACGGTTTTTACTAAAACCATTGTCGTATGCTTTTTAACAACGGTTTTAGTGAAAATCGTTGTTGTATGTGCGTTTTTTAAGCAAAAGACAACAGTTTCATAAAAATCGTTTTTTTTTTTTGGCAAAAGACAATGGTGGGGGTCAAAGACAACGTTTTTTAGGGTCATTGACAACGGTTCTATAAAACCGTTGTCTTTGAGCATTTTTTCGGGTCAAAGACAACGGTTTTATGAACCGTTGTCGAATAGCGTGTTTTTTGGACAAATTAGCGACAGTTTTGCTGAAACCGTCGCTAAAATTAGAGACGGTGTATAATCCGTCACTATATAAAGCGACGATTTAACTTAAAATCGTCGCATGTTTTAAATTAGCGACAGTTTTGATGAAACCATCGCTAATTTTAGCAACGGTTTCAGCAAAACTGTCGCTAAATTTAGCGACGTTTGTAAACAAAACCTTCGCAAATTTAAAATATGCGACGGTTTAAGAAAAAATCGTCGCAAATTGTCTATCGGTCCATTTTCCTCCACACCACTTCAAAACACTTCAAATTTTTTTCGCTTATACGAATTTATCACTTCACAACACTTAAAATTTTTCTCTCTTACACGCTTTAATTTTTGATACATTTTTAAGTGTTAGTTAAGTTCATAAATATTGTTAGCATAGTCAAATTTTCAGGTTTTTTAAATTTGTTAAATTATTAAAAGTATTTTTTTTATTTTACTAAAAATATTAGCGACGAAAATCATGAAAAAAATGTCGCTAAAATTAGCGACTGACTATATGGCAAACCGCCGCTAATTTTAACGACTGTTTTGCATAAATCCGTCGTTAATTTTGTTTGCGACGGTTTTTAAAAAACCATCGCAAATTTTATCTACAACAACGGTGAAAAACCGTTGTCTTTGAGCGAACCCTTTAACCACATGGGATTTAACAACGGTTTTTCAAGACATACGACAACGGTGAAAAACCGTTGTCGTAGCTGATAAATATAAAAATTGTACATTAATTAAATTTTTTATAATATAAATTTATAGTTTTTGTTTTATTAAATTTTTAAATATTATATGTTTTATAATAAATTGTATAAAAAATAAGTTGTGTAATTATAAGTTTTTACTATTTTTACAGGTTCGATAAAACAAGAATAAACTTGGCGTTGCAAATGGGATTAAGATGATTCTTGGACCTGTAGAAAGTTGATGGTAATATCTACAATATTGGTGACAAGCATGAGATAAAAATCTTCTCACAATTGGGATCTAATTAAGCAACAAACAAAGTTACCAAAGGAGTGGCAGTTTTACCATACTCTAGTATTTTGACCATATCTCTCAAACTACTTGGTCAAATGGTTAAAATAAAATACCACAATTCAAACAACTCAATTATCCACATGTTTTAGTTTATGTGGAGAAGCAAAATTGGATGGGAAGATTTTCAAAAGTGATGTGTATTAAAATATAATTTCTTGGAACACCAATGAAGACTTATGTGTAAAAAAATAATATTTTATTTGTGGTTGTCTCCCCAAATTTGGCTATAAATAGGGGTGCATTGTAATGAATTGAGATATCCCTCATTCTATGAACAAATCTTTGAGTTCATAATATTTCTCTCTTTATTTTTCCTTTATTTCATCATTTAAAAATAATTAGCATGTTAATTTCATATTCAAAGTTTTATACTTTGAATAATGAGTAGCTAACTTCCCAAGGTTGAGATGAAAAGGTGAAGCTCTTGGTATGATAATAAGGTTATTAAAAGGTAATAATCTATGTTTTATATTATTTAATCATTATTTATTGTTTATGTTATATTTATTTCTTTAAGCATTTTTATACCCTACTTATAACTGAGAGTTTTGATTTATTGTTGCTATATGTTACACTAAATTCTTGGTACTATTTAAATGTTGTTTAATTTTACCAACCATTTAAAGTGGATGCCTTGATTTATTATATATCAATATATCATATTATTAATTTCTTGGTACCATTTAAATGTTAGTTTGGTTTTACCAACCATTTAAAGTGGGAACCTTGATTTAGTGTTTACAAATATATATAGCACAATAAATACTTGAAAACATTTATAAGTTTTGATATATATTTTATACTTATAAGAAAATAGTATATAACATAATATAAATATGATTATTTAATATATTGAAACCATTTTATTAAGTGGATTTCAATAATGTTCATTAATGTTAACTTTATTAAAATATCAAGAGTGGATCCTCTAATCTCAACTACTTAAATTAAAATTTGAACAATTAAAAATTACCAATTAAAGATTCAAACAATTAAAAGAAAAACAAAAACGAAAACAAAAACAAAAAGACATTGTAGTGGACTTGTAATTACCGTAACTTCCATATGGATACGATATCGGACTCACCGAATTATACTACTTGCGGACAACCTGCTATTGGGAGTGCAACAATCAAAATCACAACAAGTTTTTGGCGCCGTTGCCGGGAAAGTATAATTTAATTTCAAGTCTATTTAATTTTCTTTCTTTGAATTTTTAATTCTTTTTGTGTGTTTTTCTTCTTTTTCCTTTGCATTTTCATAAGCATTATTTGGTCACGTACACTTAGTGGTCGACTCATTCGAAATAACCCTTTATTTTCAAAAAACATGGCGGAAGAACCCAAATTTGGGGAGACAACCACAAATAACACTTTTACTTGCTGATAGATCTGTTAAAGTGCCAAGAGGTATGGTAGAAGACGTGTTGGTCCAAGTTGATAACTTTGTATATCCTGTCGATTTCATAGTTTTAGATACACAACCTATCGAAACTTGTAATGAAATTCCTGTAATTTTAGGTCGTCCATTTTTAGCAACTTCTAATGCTCTTATAAATTGCAGGAATGGAATAATGAAATTGTCATTTGGTAACATGACCTTGGAGCTTAATGTGTTTAATCTTTGTAAGCAACCACATGACAAAGGAGATGAAAGTGAAGATGAAAATCTTATTGAAACTCTTGTGGAAGAAAACATTCAAGAAGGGAGTACTCGTGATCAATTAGATATTTGTTCAATTGAAACTGTTAAAGAAAATATTGAAATTGATCTTGATGATTTTATCAGGTATCACTCGTTACCAGGATCAGAGAAAGAATTTGATGCAAAATATGAGAACAAAGACGAACCACCCATATTGGAGTTAAAACCCTTGCCAGAAGAATTGAAGTATGCATTTCTTGGAGAAGATGAAACATATCCGGTGGTAATTTCTTCCAAACTAGCAAGTGATGAAGAAGGTAAATTAGTTGATATGCTTAAAAGACATAAAAATGCAATTGGTTGGACACTAAAAGATCTCAAGGGCATTAATCCACTAATTTGCACTCACAAAATTCACTTAGAAGAAAATGCAAAAACATCTCAACAACCACAAAGGAGATTAAATCCACACATGAAAGGTGTTGTGAAAACTGAAGTTCTCAAACTACTTGATGTTGGGATTATCTACCTTATTTTCAATAGTAAGTGGGTAAGCCCAACACAAGTAGTTCCGAAAAAATTTGGCATCACAGTGATAAAAAATGAAAAAGGTGAATTGTTAACAAGTCGAATCCCATCTAGTTGGCGGATGTGTATTGATTATAGAAAATTAAATGACGCCATTAGAAAAGATCATTTTCCATTACCATTTTTGGATCAAATTTTAGAAAGAGTAGCAGGTCATCCATACTACTGTTTTCTTGATGGATATTCAGGTTATTATCAAATTCCCATTGCACCCGAAGATCAAGATAAAACTACATTCACATGTCCTTTTGGAACATTTGCATTTAGAAGGATGCCATTTGGATTATGCAATGCCCCAGCAACATTTCAAAGATGTATGCTAAGCATTTTTTGCGACATGGTTGAAAATTGTTTGGAAATTTTCATGGATGATTTAACTGTCTTTGGGAATACATTTGATAATTGTCTTGAAAATTTGGAAAAAGTTTTAAAAAGATGCGAGGAAAAAGGTCTTATTTTAAATTGGGAAAAATGTCATTACATGATTACTTCTGGAATTGTTTTGGGACATGTCGTGTCATCTCATGGAATTGAAGTTGATAAAGCAAAAGTTGATGTCATTGCCAATTTACCCCCTCCAAAAACCATTAAAGAAATTCGCTCATTTTTGGGACATGCTGGATTTTATAGGAGGTTTATAAAGGACTTTAGTTTAATCTCTAAACCCATTTGTAACCTCTTAACAAAAGACAGTGCATTTGAGTGGACTCAAGAATGTCAAAATGCTTTTGATAAAATCATTCGACATTTAACATCAGCTCCTATCATGCAACCTCCTGATTGGTCTTTACCATTTGAAATCATGTGCGATGCGAGTGATTATGCAGTCGGTGCAGTATTGGGTCAAAGAAGAAACGGTAAGCCTTATGTGATATATTATGCAAGTAGAACTTTAAACAATGCTCAAATGAATTACTCCACAACTGAAAAAGAACTACTTGCTGTAATATTTGCATTAGATAAATTTCGTTCTTATTTGATTGGATCAACAACTATCGTGTTTACTGATCATTCTGCTATTAGATATTTGTTGACCAAACAGGATGCAAAGCCACGACTGATACGATGGATTTTGTTGCTCCAAGAATTTGACATTGTGATCAAAGATAAAAAAGGAACCGAGAATGTCGTAGCCGATCATTTATCGAGACTAGTAACAGGATCATCTTGTGAAATGACACCAATTAACGATAATTTTCCTGATGAACATCTATTTTCAGTTACTACTACACCTTGGTTTGCTAACATAGTAAATTTTCTTGTGACAGGAAAAATGCCACCGCAATGGAGTTCTCAAGATAAAAGAAAATTTTTGAATGAGGTAAAAAACTTTTATTGGGATGATCCGTATCTGTTCAAGTATTGTCCGGATCAAATTTTTCGACGTTGCATACCCGACAATGAGGTAAGTAGTGTCATTAAATTTTGTCATTCAGAAGCATGCGGAGGACATTTTTCTTCAAAGAAAACAGCTGCAAAAATCTTGCAGTGTGGATTTTATTGGCCCACTTTGTTTAAAGACACCCACGAAATCTGCAAGATCTGTGAAAATTGTCAAAAATTGGGTGCGATTTCAAAAAGAAACATGATGCCTTTGAATCCTATTATTGAAATTGAAATCTTTGATTGTTGGGGAATAGATTTTATGGGACCTTTTCCACCGTCGTTTGGATACTTGTATATTTTAGTTGCAGTTGATTATGTTTCCAAATGGATAGAGGCAATTCCATGTCGAACAAATGATCATAAAATCGTCATCAAATTTTTAAAAGAAAATATTTTTAGTAGATTTGGAATTCCTCGAGCCATGATAAGTGATGGGGGAACTCACTTTGTTAATAAACCATTTGCTTCATTAATGAAAAAATATGGTATTACTCACAAAGTAACTACTCCTTATCATCCTCAAACAAATGGACAAGTTGAATTAGCTAATAGGGAGATAAAGCAAATTTTGGAAAAAACTGTTAACTCAAATAGAAAAGATTGGTCTCTGCGACTTAATGATGCACTTTGGGCATATCGAACAGCTTTTAAAACATCATTGAATATGTCTCCCTATAGGTTGGTTTATGGAAAACATTGTCATTTGCCTGTGGAATTGGAACATAAAGCTTATTGGGCGATCAAAACTTTAAATTCAAGCATGGATGATGCCAACAAATTGCGTAAATTGCAACTTAATGAACTTGATGAACTCAGAAATGACGCGTATGAGAATTCAAGGATTTATAAAGCAAAAATCAAATCATTTCATGATAAAACAATTCTTAGAAAATCTTTTGAGATTGGTAAAAAAGTTTTGCTTTATAATTCTCGACTTCACATATTCCCAGGAAAATTACGATCAAGATGGACAGGCCCATATGTTGTAAAGCATGTGTATACTTATGGAGCTGTGGATATTGAAAATCCTAAAAATGGTGATGTTTTTAAAGTAAATGGACAAAGGCTTAAACCATTTTTAGAAAATGAAATTTTTCAAGAAGAGTTTATTTCCCTTTCCGATCCTTGATTTTTTTTGTGTTGCATTTAATTTTGTTTGTTTTTATTTCAGGTTTCCTTAATCTTTTTATTTTCCCGGTTAAATGGCGGATAACGGTACTCCGTGACTCTCATAGTCGGTTTAATCAGTTTCCCATAATTGCTGATACAAAAATAAAAAAAAATCATTTCTTTTCTTTTCAAAATGGATGAAATTCTCTCAAAAATTTGTAAATATTTTCCCTCTGTTTCTGAAAATGTTCTAAGAAAAATTTATGCAGGAAGGTGTGAAAGATTGAGATTGCTAATGCAAAAAGGAATTCCAGAAGATATTCGTCTTGTAATAGAAGCTAAGGTCCGATTAGGAGGAGAAGTTCCACAATCATTGCTCATTCGGTATTTGCCTGGATTAGGAAAAAGCACTTATGCGAAAAAACGAAGGGCCAAAAGTTTAGGGGTTTGTCATAAGTGTGCAAGATGGACTTGTGACAAACGATGCAGATCTTTGAGATGTGTTTCCAATAACAGAGAAGATAAAATTGGTTTCATTAAGAATGGGCTGAGTAAGGAGTCTTTAGATAACATCTTATTGACTCTTGAGACGCATTCTAGTGGACATGTGCATATTGAACTTCTCCGTTTATGGAAACAATTCCAAGATGAGCGTCATAGTCTTGGGAATCCGACTAAAAAAGACCCTGTTTGCCAATTTATAAGAAAATTGGATGGGAAGCATATCCTCGACTCATAGAAGGCGTTGAAGCCGTTTCTGGACGTAAAACCAGAGGAAAATTGTGAGCCACAATCACACTACTGTTTACATGCATGTGTGTCATTATTGTTTTTACTGTTTATTCTGTTTACAACTGTGACCCATAGTTTTGTCCTGATAACATATTACCCCTATAAAATCTCTCATCTTTCTCTCTATTTTCGCAGAAAAAAAAAGAAGAAAGTAAAAAAACATGGCTGGAACCTCTGCACAATCATTGAAAAATATTTGTGTATTTTGTGGGTCGAGTCCTGGAAAAAATGAAGTGTTTGTAGAAGCAGCGAATAATCTTGGAAAGATATTGGCTGAGAGAAAAATTCACTTGGTATATGGGGGAGGTAATATTGGGTTAATGGGATCTGTTTCAACATCTGCTCATCTTGGAGGTAGTCAGGTTTTGGGTATTATTCCTACAGCTTTAGCTGAAGGAAATATTACAGGTGTTACGATTGGTGAGGAATTAAAAGTTTCTTCTATGTATGAAAGAATCACAAAAATGATTGAAAATTCTGATGCTTTTATCGCACTACCAGGTGGTTTTGGTACATTAGAAGAAATTTTTCACACTGTTTCTTGGGCACAACTTAATATCCATAATAAACCTGTGGGCTTGTTGAATATCAATAATTATTATGACAGTTTGTTGACATTTCTTGATAAAGCTGTGGAACAGAATTTCATTTCAGAAAATTCACGAAGAATGCTCATCTCTGCTTCGACTGCCGACCAATTAATTGATAATTTGGAAGCTTTTGTTCATAAGCCTGATCCGATGATAACAAAGATCAATTGGTCGCAATCAAGCAATAAGAAAAGGAAGTTGGATCATTGATTCAAAAGTCGTGGATTGGTTTGCGTTTGTTTCAGTTTGTTATCTTCAATAAAATTCCAGGTGATATCTCTTTCATTATGTACTCTTTATTAATAGTTATTTTGACATTAGGGACAATGTCATATTCTGATTGGGGGGAGAACAAACTTATAAAAAAAATTTTAAAAAAAATATAAAATATATATATTTAAAAAAATATATTATTTTAAAATAAAACCATGTTTATTGTTTGTATCTTAGTAATTTTTGCAAAAATATCATACATTACATGTTTGAAAGGTTTAAATTAGAACATGTATTAATCTATTTAAGGATGTTTAAATTTTTATTTGAAAAAATGTCAATTTTAATATTCTGATCAATATAAAAATATGATTTATGAAATCTTTTTTAGTGATTAACCATTGTGATAAAATCAGGTATTAAAGTATATGGCCCAAGATATACCTTATAAGAGTGCCTAAAATTTTAAACTCACACATATTTTGTGAGTGAGTGGAGAGGACTGAGAAAACAGCTTTCGAGCCTTTATTGATCATGAGAGAGGCTATCTATTGTTTAGATCTTGAGTTCTTATTTTGAAAAAAAATTTGATATTTCCTGGAAAAAAAAAAGAGAGAAATGTTGACGATCTTTTTTATTTCAAAGTTATATGCTACGACCCATTTATCTCTCATAAAAGAAAAAAAAAGAAAGAGAGAAATTTATTGTACAAATTAAATAAATATGTGGTCAAGAAGCATAAACTTAGTCTGATTCCATGATGTTATGAAAAAAAAAAAAATCAGGAAAAAATATATAATAAGAACAACTAGATTTTGAATCAATGGATTTCCTATCTTTTGATTAGTTTGGCTCGTTTGTCTGTCTGCATTCTGTAAACCATTTTTCTGAGCATTTATCTGTATTCCAACTCCATGAGAGAAATCGTTGCCATAAATTGAAACATTTATTAACCTGTGAGGATATGGAGTTGAGACTCTTACTAGGAATTTCTGAAGGCCGTGTACATTTAACTACCTGAAATAAGCTTTGAATTGATCATCTCAAATTATTTCATAAATTATAATTATGATGATCTTGATATAACTTTGACAGTTTTCAAATTTAATTTAAACACTTAGATAGTTTTGATTACATTTCTATTTAAATTAATCAATATGTTTTGTATTGCTATTAACGCTTAAATTGCTAGGGACTAGCAATAAGCTGGTTGGGAGGTGTGATAAACATAAAAATTGTACATTAATTAAATGTTTTATAATATAATTATATAGTTTTTGTTTTATTAAATGTTTAAATATTATATGTTTTATAATAAATTGTATAAAATATAAGTTGTTGTGTAATTACAAGTTTTTACTATTTTTTACAGGTTCGATAAAACAAGAATAAACTTGGCGTTGCAAATGGGATTAAGATGATTCTTGGACCTGTAGAAAGTTGATTATAATATCTACAATATTGTTGACAAGCATGAGATAAAAATCCTCTCACAATTGGGATCAAATTAAGCAACAAATAAAGTTACCAAAGGAGTGGCAGTTTTACCATGCTCTAGTATTTTGACCATATCTCTCAAATTACTTGGTCAAATGGTTTGAAAAAAATACCACAACTAGACAACTCAATTATCCACATGTTTCTTTTTATGTGAAGAAGCAAATTCGGAGAAGAAGATTTTCAAAAGTGATGTGTAATATAATATAATATCTTGGAACACCAATGAAGACTTATGTGTAAAAAAATAATATTTTATTTGTGGTTGTCTCCCCAAATTTGGCTATAAATAGGGGTGCATTGTAATGTATTGAGATATCCCTCATTCTATGAACAAACCTTTGAGTTCATAATATTTCTCTCTATATTTTTCCTTTATTTCTTCATTTAAATACAATTAGCATGTTAATTTCATATTCAAAGTTTTACACTTTGAATAATGAATAGCTAACTTCCTAAAGTTGAGATGATAAGGTGAAACTCTTGGCATGATAATAAGGTTATTAAAAGGTAAGAATCTATGTTTTATATTATTTAATCATTATTTATTGTTTATGTTATATTTATTTCTTTAAGCATTTTTATACCCTACTTATAAGTGGGAGTTTTGATTTATTGTTGCTATATGTTACACTAAATTCTTGGAACCATTTAAATGTTAGTTTGGTATTACCAACCATTTAAAGTGGATGCCTTGATTTATTATATATAAATATATTATAATATTAAATTCTTGGAACCATTTAAATGTTAGTTTGGTTTTACCAACCATTTAACTTGGATTCCTTGATTTATTATATATGAATATATCATAGTATTAATTTATTGGTACCATTTAAATGTTTGTTTGGTTTTACCAACCATTTAAAGTGGGAACCTTGATTTAGTGTTTACAAATATATATAGCACAATAAATACTTGACCACATTTATAAGTTTTGGTATATATTATATACTTATAAGATAATAATTTATAACATAATATAAATATGATTATTTAATATATTGGAACCATTTTATTAAGTGGATTTCAATATTGTTCGTTAATGTTAACTTTATTAAAATACCAAGAGTGTATCATTTAATCTCAACTACTTAAATTAAAATTTGAACAATTAAAATTTACCCATTAAAGATTCAAACAATTAAAATTAAAAAAGAAACAAAAACAAAAGCAAAACAAAAAGACATTGTAGTGGACTTGTAATTACCTTAGCTTTCCTGTGGATACGATATCGGACTCACCGAATTATACTACTTGTGGACAACCTGCTCTTGGGAGTGCAACAATCAAAGTGACAATAGAGATGCCTTCTTCAAGCCATGTGGGATCTTCTTTTCAGGGAATTGCAAAGCTTCCTTTACCTGTTCTCTGCAATCATCTGCCAAATTAACTTCCAAATTGAAAGTTTATACATTGATTCCCCTTTGGACGATATATGGATGGTTTCTTTTCTGGATCAATACAAGTTGGTTTGTGATTTCCTCGGACAACTTAATACCGGAAGCGATTTGTGCTAGTTCATTGGCTTCCCAGTTCTGTTGCCTAGGTATATGATGGAAAGTGATTTCCTCTAAATCATCAGCCATCTGTGATGTGGCTATGAAATATGGGGCCAAAGACAAACTGGTGCACTTGTATTCTACTGCAACTTGTATAAGTACCAGTTTTGAATCTCCAATTACCAATATATTCTTTGCTTGCAAATCTTTGAGTATCTCCAATCCGATCACTAGTGCTTCGTATTCAGCTTGGTTGTTGGTACACGGAAGTCCAAGTTGAAGGATATAGTTGTTTTCACTCCAGTGGGGGATATAATCACCATTCTTGCACATGCAGTTCCTTCAGTGCTTGATCCATCAAACTTCAACACACATGGTTGTATTTCCACTCCATATACTTGGATCTCAACCTCTTTCGTGATTGGTTCTTTTGCACCTATATGATGAGCTAGGAAATCCGCAATTGCATGTCCTTTCATTAAATTTTTAGGATAATAAATCAAAGTGAACTCTGCTAAAGCTAATTACCTGTAGCGCCCTTACCCGAGCCACTACTAAAAAGACTAATAAATATGTAATATTAAAACTTAATAACAACAATTAAACAGCGAAAACCAAATAACTTAATCAACTTACAACCTAAACAAAAACAGACAAATAACATAAGTCTTAAACATTAATACAACGATATTGAAAACATAATTCTGAACGAGAAAATGATAAAAATCATAAAACCTCAACTGGATCACCACTGAAAACCCAACTGCTCTAGCCACTGCCCTGGTCGTCCGAACCGTCCAACCTAAGACCTGTCCCGTGGAATGGGGTGCCCAAGATGAAAACAAAGACGTGAGCGACAATCGCCCAATACGAGAATGTACGAGTATACAAACTGATATGATGCATGCGAAATGAAATACGCTCGGATATCAAGGATCAAGTCAAGAATCTCATGCTCAGTCTAGAGGCGCCTGAGTGTGTAGTCTCTGATCTGGCCTAGGCATGTTTTGGCTCCCACACTCATCATCATGACATGGACCTACAATGTCCAGGTCATCAGAGGCCGCGTGTCCCGTCGTACACTGTACCTCTCGATACCCCATCGTCCACAATACAGAATAGGGCTGAGCGGCCCCAACAAACGAGGTATATCTTAAAAGATATCAGGCTCAACATGATATGTCATACATAATATGCCAAATCAGTAAAACATGTATCATGCAACAGATAAATATGCAACATATAAGTGTGTATACTACGCTTGGATATCTCAGTCAGTACATCACGTACCTCATTAAAACAATCTGACAGAAAGCCCTTAACCTAGACAATAACAACAATATGAAATCACTATCAAACCAGATCTTGAATTACCAAACATGCTACAAAGTTCTTCCTAAAGGCTTTAGGATTATACCTGCATCCGTCGTCAGCCCGCTAATGATGTCTCAATCTTAGTGATCCCCCTTCGAGTCGACACTAGCTCTGAAACTTCTCGACACCAAAGTACCCTAGAAACTAGCTAGAAAACCTAAGATATATGGATAGAACTCTCTCTAAAAGAAGCGGTGTAGGAAACAAAAGAAATCAACTTCCATTTATAGGCTGCATCCGGACAAGTTCAGAAAATCCGAATAAATCTTATCTGCCACGTGTCAGAATCTCATTCGTCTAATTGGATTTCTTGAGATAACGTAATCTGAAGTAGATCGGGTTATCCATTTAAAATTTGGTAGATCACAACAGCTTGATCCCGAATTATCAATTCTTTAATAATACTTAATTAACAACTCTTTAATTATCTCTTAATTTGTACTTCATTCAAAATAAGGATTCGGGTCATTACATCCTCCCCTCCTTACAAAGATTTCGTCATCGAATTCAGAAATGAAGTACAATACAACTGAATAAAATACAACTCATGATTAAAAAGATACAACTCAAAACAAATGTGGATACTCTGAGCGCGTACGACTCTCCAACTCCCAAGTCGCCTCTGCAGTACCTCGGCGTTTCCATTGCACTAGAACAAGTAGAATGGTCTTGTTTCTGAGCTTTTTCTTTTTCCTACCCAGGATTAAAAACGGCTGCACGACATAAGTCAAGTCTTCTTCAAGTTGAACATCTGTCGGACCAAGACCGTGCGATTCATCTGCTACATACCATCGTAGCAACGATACATGAAAGACATTATGAATGCTGGACAGATACGGCGGCAAAGCCAATCGATATGCCAAATTTCCAACACATTCCAAGATCTCAAAAGGTCCGATGAATCTTGGGGCTAATTTTCCCTTGAGTCCAAATCTCATCACCCTGCGGAATGGTGAAACTTTAAGGAAAACTTTTTCCCCTGACTGAAACTGTAGAGGTCTCGATTGACGATCATGTGCAGTTTTAATTCTCTTCTTGATCAATTCCACTACGTCAATCGCTTGTTGCACTAATTCAGGTCCTTGCACTTGTCGTTCTCTTACTTCATCCCAAAACAATGGAGTACGACAACGTCTACCATATAATGCTTTGAACGGAGCCATACCAATGCTGTTGTGGTAGCTATTGTTATATGCAAACTCCACTAGCCGCAGATGATCATGCCATGCTGGTCCAAAATCGAAAACACAAGCATGCAACATGTCCTCGAGTGTCTGAATAGTCCTCTCAGACTGACCATCGATCTCTGGATGATAGTCAGTACTCAGACTCAATGTCGTTTCCAACGCTTTTTGAAAACTTCCCCAGAACCTTGAGGTAAAGCGTGGATCTCTGTCACTGACTATACTTGTTGGCACACCATGATATTTAAGAATCTCTTGGATGTATAGTCTTGCCATGCAATCGAAACTATATTCCCGACTATACGGAAAGAAATGTGCTGACTTAGTCAGTCGATCCACAAAAACCCAAATGACATCACAATTCTTAGAAGACAACGGTAAGTGGGTGACGAAATCCATTCACATGCTCCCACTTCTACTCAGGGATAGGAAGATTCTGAAGTAATCTTCCTGGTCGTCGATGTTCAGCTTTCACTTGTTGACAAACCAAACACTTGGCTACAAACTGGAAAACACTTTTCTTCATACCCTTCCACCAAAACTTGGTCTTCAAATTCTTATACATTTTCATGCTTCCAGGGTGGATACTCAACTTACTCCTATGAGCTTGAGATAAAATCTCGTCTCTTAATTTAGAATCTTCTAGAACTACGATTCTTTCTGACAGACACGAGGTTCCATCTGTTTGGGTCAGAAAACTGAGCTTCTTTGATTTTTGGCATACAACTTTGGTTCAAATAAAATGCTCGTTACTCGAATGTGTTCCATTCCTTTCTTATGACGGAAGTGAAATCCCAGAGAACAACAATCTTGGATTACACTTGATATGAAACTTGTCTGAAGTGCAGATAATCTCACCTTGCGACTAAGAGCATCAGCTGCAAGATTCTCTGATCCTGGATGATACTTGATTTCGCAATCATAATCCTTTAACAAATCCATCTATCTTCTTTGGCGCATATTCAACTCTGCTTGAGTGAAGATATAATTCAAACTCTTGTGATCTGTAAAAATCTCAAATCTCTCTCTGTAGAGATAATGTCGCCAGATCTTCAAAGCAAACAAAATCGCTGTCAATTCCAGATCATGAACTGGATAATTCTCTTCATGCTTCTTCAACTGTTTGGATGCATATGCAATCACATGACCATTCTGGGTTAAAACACACCCAAGTCCTCGAAGTGATGTATCAGTGTACACAATGTACCCTCTTGATCCAGATGGAAGAGCTAAAACTGGTGCAGTAGTCAAACGTTGACGCAGTTCATTGAAACTATTTTCACAATCATGTGTCCATTCGAACTGCACATTTTTACACATCAGATATGTCAATGGTTTGGCAATATGAGAAAATCCTGAGATGAATCTCCGGTAATAACCTGCCAAACCTAGAAAACTTCTTATCTCTTGAGCTGATTCTGGTCGTGCCCAATGCAACACTGCTTCGATCTTGCTAGGATCCACTGATATCCCATCTTTGGATATAACATGTCCCAAAAAGACAACTCTGTCGAGCCAAAACTCGCACTTGTTCAACTTAGCATACAGTTGGTGATTCCTTAATGTTAGCAACACAATACTTAAATGTTGTGCATGTTCTTTAAGGCTACGAGAGTATACCAGTATGTCATCAATAAAGCCAATGACAAACTTGTCAAGATACTCCTGGAATACTCGGTTCATCAAATACATAAATACTGCTGGAGCATTCGACTAGAAACTCGTAATGCACATACCTTGTTCGAAATGCAGTCTTAGGGATATCACGTTGCTGAACTCGAAGTTGATGATACCCAGACCATAAATCGATCTTCGAGTACACTGAAGTCCCTTGCAGTTGATCAAACAAATCATCGATCCATGGTAACGGATATTTATTCTTGGCTGTTACTCGGTTCAACTGTCGATAATCTATGCAAAATCGCATAGACCCATCCTTCTTTTTAACGAACAACACTGGTGCTCCCCAAGCCGAAAGGTTGCAGTCGTAGCACATCTGTCAGTACAGAGATCTCTTCAGTCAGAGATCTAGAGGTTTGGTTTAGAGGATTATCCCAAGGGCAGAGGTCCTAAGCTGTCTAATCTGATAGTCCAGTCTTCTTTGTTTGACCGAATCCGTAGAGGTCAGCCTTCAGATGAGCAATTACAGAAATGGAGACTGAAGGATGAGGCCAAGGGTAGTGTAATCTACACAGTGTCTGATGGTATTGTAAAATACAGAGGTAGAATGTGGGTGCCTAGTGTTGATTCGATCAGAGAGGATATTCTGACGGAGACACATGCATCTCTGTATTCCATTCATCCAGGAGGTACAAAGATGTATAAAGATTTGTAGATCTTGTATTGGTGACCAGGTATGAAGAGAGACATCCGCCGATTTGTGTCTGAATGTCTCACTTGTCAACAGGTGAAGGCAGAGCATCAGAGGCCAGCAGGAATTCTTAAGCCACTCCCTATCCCTGAGCGGAAATGGAAGAATATAACCATGGACTTCGTTGTTGGGTTGTCGAGGTCAGTCAGAGGATCCAATGCTATTTGGGTTATAGTGGATCGACTTACTAAGTCGGCACATTTCTTGCCAGTGAAGACGACTTTCTCCATGACGCAGTATGCAGAGCTCTATATCAGGGAGATAGTCCGATTGCACGGAATCTCAGTTTCTATCGTGTCCGACAGGGACCCGAGGTTTACATCGTCCTTTTGAAAGAGTTTGCATGCAAGCATGGAGACGAAGTTGCTATTCAGTACAGCTTTTCACCCGCAGACAGATGGCCAGTCTGAACGAGTGATTCAGGTTTTGGAGGATTTATTGCGAGCCTGTATGATCGATTTCCATGGGACTTGAGAATCGAAGCTATCTCTAGTGGAGTTTAACTACAACAACAGCTTCCAAGCATCTATAAGTATGGCTCCATACGAGGCATTGTATGGAAGGAAGTGCAGATCGCCGATTCATTGGGATGAAGTCGGAGCAGAACTTGGTCCAGAAATAGTTCAGCAGACTGCAGATGTGGTAGTCAAGATCCGAGACAGGATGAAGACCGCCCAGAGTCGTCAAAAGAGCTATGCTGATAAGAGAAGGAGAGATTTCGATTTTGCCGTAGGTGATCACGTTTTTGTTAAGATAGCACCTATGAAGAGTGTCATGAGATTTGGGAAAAGAGGCAAGCTGAATCCGAGGTTTATTGGGCCGTTTGAGATTCTGGACAGAGTTGGGACACTAGCCTATCGTGTTGCCCTTCTGCCGAATCTGGCCGGTGTACACAATGTGTTCCACGTCTCAATGCTGAGGAAGTACCTAGCTAATCCGTCGCACGTGTTGAGCTATGAACCGTTACAGTTGGCTCCAGACCTGTCATATGAGGAAAGACCTGTCCAAATCCTAGACAGGCAGGAGCGTAGACTTCAGAACAAGACGACTAAGCTAGTCAAAGTCCAGTGGCTGAATCAATCAGTGGAGGAGGCCACATGGGAGACCAAAGCGGGCTATCCGGAATTGTTTGGTAAGATTTAATTTCGAGGACGAAATTTATATAAGTGGGGGAGGAACTGTAGAGCCCAAAAATTCAGTACACGTAAAACCCATGTATCTATTTAATTGCTAGATCACTTATTTAAATTTAAATTGAGTATTAGCCATGCATGACTTATTTAAATATATTATTTTAAATTATTTATATTTATGTGATGCACGTTAAAATGTTTTTCGAGTTTCATGTTTCAGGCGATTATTTGAGGCGGGATCGATGAAAAGACCGGCGACAATTTTTGGCAAAATTTTAATGCGGTATTTTATTTTAAGTTTAGGATGGAACATTTTAAATATTTTATTTAATTTCTAGCATTTTAAAGCCTAATTTGATTATTAGGTGATTTTGTGACTAAAAGTTTCAAAGAATTTTCACTTGTACATTTTTTTTTTAAAATTAAGGGATTTTTTTATTTCTAGTTAAGGGAGGGTTATGTTTTAATTAGTTGTTAATTGGGTAATTAAGAAAATCAATTCCCTTAATTACTATCCTAACACACGCACACACAGTTTCACACACACACACATACACGTATATCACACACACACACATATCTTTGTATCCCATTTTCATCTTTTGAAAAGAAAACCTAGGGTTCCTGATCTAGAGAGCAGCCGGCCCTTCCTTTTCAGATTCCAGCATTTTTTCGTTGAATTTGTTGCAAAAAAATCGAACCACTAATCGCCCTAGATCAAGCCTCGCACTCGTTCCGCTTCAGTATCGCCGGTTCGGTAAAATTTTCATAACAAAAGGCGCGTATATTTTATTTTTACTGCTTCAATCATATCATAGTATGTATTGCGATGTTTTTATGCGTAAAAATCCATGTGTGACGTGCAAAGTTTGAGCAGAAACAGGTTGGATCGATTTTTGAAACGTTTTTGGATCAAAAATTTTGTAATTTACTGTTCTTTTAAAAACTGCGAATTTTTAGTCGTGTTTATGGGAAAGCTTTCAACATAAAAATCATAGAAATTTTTGATACATTCGATTTGATATAAAATTTGAAATATTTGGATAAAAATTGAGTGATTTATGATCATTTTGGTAGGACTGCTCAAACTGCATTTTTCTGAAAAATGTGTTATTGACGTATTCTTGAAGTGTTTGAGTTGCAGGCTTCGTGGGACATCGCTAGGCCATCACTACTACGTTTATACTCGATATGGTATGTGTTTAGGTGCCATTTGAGGTTTCGTTTTGAGTCGAGGATGGCTTGGAAAGTAATAGAAACCTTAGGAAGATTAATGGTGTCGAATTTTGGTTTGTTGTGTCGTTGGTTGTTGGTTGTCACCCTTGGGAACATTTTGATGGTTTGCACGGGTTGAAGTCTGTACTTAATACCCTAGGATGTGTCTCGAGGTATCGGTTCACGGTTGGGTTGATCGAATTAGGGAGATGAAGACACAAGTACATGAATTTCCGTTGGTTTTCTCTCACAGTGAGTACACGGACCAAGGCACGAGGTCCGTGCCTTTGTTCTCCCAAAATGTCGATTCCAGTGTGTACACGGACCCAATCCCGGACCCAGACATGGGGTCCGTGCCCTTGTTTCTTCCGAAGTGTCATCTTACAGTACAAACACGGACCACTGCACGGACCTAGGCACGGGGTCCGTGCCTTTCCTTTTCTTCACAACAAATTTTACAGAGCCTACACGGACCCAGAGCCGGACCTGGGCACGGGGTCCGTGTACTTCACCTTTTTGGAAAAACTTATTGAATGCTTTGAGGTTCGATGTCTCAGTTTAGTGCGATGATCAACATGGTCGAGTCACGGGAACTTTAGAACGTCCTAAGGAAATTGTTTGAGCTTGTGTGTAAGCATGGTTATTACGTCTAAGCTATGAAAGTTAAGTATTTAAACTCATGTTAGTACGTTGCAGCAGTGGCCCCAAGCGAGATCCAACGAATCCATCAACGCCAAGTAAGTATGTTGACGTGCAAAAAGAAAATATTTTAAGTTTTGAGGTATGTTAAATGTCTTGTGACCAAATTATGAATGGGTTGGGAAGTCGGTGAACGTGGCCGAGGACCTCTCCACCGCGTTAAAGCATGAACGAGTTTAGATCAGGATTGGAAAGCGGTAAAGCATGACCATGGACCAATCCACCCGTTAAAGCATAAACCGGGATCTCATGTAAGTGATAGTGGATTTTCCCTGCCAGCCCAGTACTGTGGTTTAGTCTGATCAGGCGTATTATGTATGAATCACTTGCTTTGAAACATGCCTCTACGAAAAATTATGTTATGTATGACCAAATATGTAAGATGCAAGTATGTTTACGAAGGTTTTATGACCATGGCACGTCTATGTTACGCTATTATGTTCAAGTTCCAAGTACGTTCATGTTATCAAGTTCAAGTTCATGTTTCTAGTATGTACGTCCTATTTTGAAGATGCATGTGGTTTTATTATGTAGTACTTGCTACCTTCCAGTGTATACGTGTTGAGTCTTTAGACTCACTAGACTTGATCGATGCAGGTAAGGATGACATTGAGGAGACGAGGGGTGGGGACCAAGGAGCAGACTTAGACTGAGCAGGAGGCTAGACCCGAGGACCGCCCAGTTTTAAGAGTTTATGAAATGTTCAAAATACTCTGATTTATGTTACTGATCATGAGATTTTAAACAAATACTATTGGCAAACTATATTTTGGGATATTTGGTTGCAACTATGTTGAGATGAACAGTTGTTTTATCAAATTTTGAAGGAAATCCAGGAATTTCATCGGGGAAAACATCATGAAATTCATCGACTACTGGAATGTTCTTCACATCGATTTCATCCTTTGATACGTCAACAGCATAAATGAGGTATCCTTCTCCTCCTTTCGCTAAAGCCCGTTGTGCCTTTACAGCAGACACTACTGGCATTGGAGGTCGAGCTCCCTCACCGAAGAAAAATCAATTCTCGTCTCTTTCTGAACAAAACTGAACGAGACGTTGATAACAATCTACCGTTGCTCTATACTTAGTCAATAAGTCGTTTCCCATAATACAATCGAAATCTTCCATGGCCAATATCATCAAATTGGCAAATAAATATTTTCCTTCAAACTCTAACAAACAGTCTACTACAAGTCGCTTAGCTAAAACCTCTTGTCCCATCGGTGTAGACACCGACATCAAAACATCTAATGATACGTAGGGTAGTTTATGCTTCTTAACAAACATTGATGCTATGAATGAATGCGATGCCCCAGTATCAATTAATGCATATGAAGGAATACCACATAAAAAAAAATTACCTGCAATGATTCTCCCGTTTTGCTCCTCAGCTTGTTCTTGGTTTAGGGCAAACACTTGCCCTTGAACTCGTGGACGTTGCTGAGATCCTTGTGATATTCCACCACGACGAGAACCTTGAGCAGGAAATCCTTTCTCTTGCACAGTGGCCTCAGACTGTTTTCCACTGTAAGACCCTGCCATAGAACCTCCGCCTACACTCTGATTCTCCAAATTAGGGCATCCCTCTTCATGTGACCAAAACCACCATAGTTGAAACAAGAACATGTCACTCTTCGACAATTCTCCGTCTGGTGATTGCCTCCACATTGCAGCTTTTTCCTACCAAAGCTGTGCACCCCTCCAGAACCGGAAGAAGAAGAAGAAGATGCAGACTTCTTGAAATACTGACCCCTCGGTCCAACGAACTAGAACTTTTACTAGCTTGCATAGCCTTCCTCCTAGCAATACTGATCTCTGCTTGACGACAACAATTCACTAATCCTTCATACGAAGTAGGATCGTCACAGACTGAAACCCGATCAAAAATCTCTTGGTTCAAACCATTCAAATAGTAAGAATATTTTGCTGCAGAATTCTCACTAATGTGAGGAGCGTACGGCAACAGATCCGTAAAAAGCTTTTGGTAATCCTCAATGTTCGAATCTTCTTGCTTAATGGTCAACAGCTCCATCTCCTTCGCCTGACGAAGAGCTGGCGGAAAGTGATGATTAATGAAGGCCTGACGGAAACGTTCCCAACGAATCCGCCCATGCTGCTGAACTCGAATGGCAGAAACAAGTTTCCACCGTTTCCGAGCTTTTCCTTGAATCATGAAATCGGCTACCTCCATCTTCTCATCCTCGTCATAGTGCAGCACTCGAAAACATTGCTCCATGATATCGACCCAAGCTTCAACAACATCTGCATTCTCATCTCCGGTCAAAGGTGGAGGTCCAATCATCATGAAATCCATAATGTTGACACGGTTCCTACATATCCTTTCATCATGATCTCTGTGACGCCTTCCGTCACGATCTCTACGACGATGTTCTCGGCCAGCCTCATCGTCGCTATAACAGCCATGTCCCACACTTCCGTCACTGCTTTCATCTCCTGACATCTGAAAGGAAACCAAAATCAACCTCTAAATCCTCAAAACAATATTACTAATGTCCCAAAAATCTTTGCATGCTCTGATACCACCAAATGTAGCACCCTTACCCGAACCACTACTAAACAGACTAATAAGCATGTAGCATTAAAACTTAAAAACAACAATTAAACAGCGGAAACCAAATAACTTAATCATCTTACAACCCAAACGAAAACAGAACAAATAACATCAGTCTTAAACATTAATACAACGATATTGAAAACATAATTCTGAACGAGAAAACGATAAACCACATAAAACTCCACTGGATCACCACCGAAAACCCAACTGCTCTAGCGACTGCCCTGGTCGTCCGAACCGTCCAACCTAAGACCTGCCCCGTGGAATGGGGTGCCCTAGATGAAAACAAGGACGTGAGCAACAATCGCCTAATACAAAAATGTACGAGTATACAAACTGATATGATGCATGCGAAATGCAATATGTTCGGATATCAAGGATCAAGTCAAGAATCTCATGCTCAGTCTATAGGCACCTGAGTGTGAAGTCTCTGATCTGCCCTAGGCGTGTTTTGGTTCCCACACTCATCATCAAGACGTGGACCTACAATGTCGAGGTCATCAGAGCCCGTGGATCCCGTCGGACACTGTAGCTCTCGATGTCCCATCGTCCACAATACAGAATAGGGCTGAGAGGCCTCAACAAACGAGGTATATCTCAAAAGATATCAGGCTCAACATGATATGTCATGCATAATATGCCAAAGCACTAAAACCTGTATCATGCAAAAGATAAATATACAGCATATAAGTGTGTATACTATGCTTGGATATCTCAGTCAGTACATCACGTACCTCACTAAAACAATCTGACAGAAAGCTCTTAACCTAGACAATACCAACAATATAAAGTCACTATCAAACCAGATCCTGAATTACCAAACATGCTACAAAGTTCTTCCTAAAAGCTTTAGGATTATACCTGCGTACGTCTTCAGCCCGCTGATGATGTCTCGATCTCAGTTCACCGATCTCCTCTCGAGTCGACACTAGCTCCGAAACTTCCTGACACCAAAGTACCCTAGAAACTGGCTAGAAAACCTAAGGTACATGGCTAGAACTCTCTCTGAAAGAAGCGGTGTTGGAAACAAAAGAAATCAACTTCCATTTATAGGCTGCATCAGGACTAGTTCAGAAAATCCGAATAAATCTTATCTGCCACGTGTCAGAATCTCATTCGTCTAATTGGATTTCTAGGGATAATGTAATCTGAAGTAGATCGGGTTATCCATTTAAAATTTGGTAGATCCCAACAGCTTGAGCCCGAATTATCAATTCCTTAATAATACTTAATTAACAACTCTTTAATTATCTCTTAATTTGTACTTCATTCAAAATAAAGATTCAGGTCATTACATTACCACTTCCCTATTCTGCCTAACAAAACTAGCCTACTAAGCATATATTTAATCAATAAGCTCTTGACATTACATACACTATTAACTAGATTAAACAGTGCCTTAGCTTAGTACATGCATAGAATAAGGCTAAACACAACTTTTCAATGGCAGAGTATCTATATTCTCCATCATTGAGAGACCGATTTTATTAGTATATGGCCTGCTCCTTACCCTCATCATTGTTTCATGCCAACAAAAACCCTATTGATTCTGAAGCGGCTGCAATATATAACTTTAAAGGAACTCCATACCTTGGTGGCATAAAAATTGGTGGATTGGACATGTATTCCTTGATTTTTTCAAATGCTTCTTGATGATGAGATTCCCACAAAAATTATTCATTATCTTTGAGTTTCAGCAAATGTGAGAACTCTCAGAGATTTTCTTGCCAAGTTAGAAATGAAATTTCTTAAGTAATTTACATGTTTGAGGAACTGTTGCAACTCTTTTTTGTTCTTTGGGGGTTCAGCCTCAACTATTGCCTTGGATTTGTTCAGGTCTACCTTCACACCTCTCTAATGCACCAAAACACCTAAAACATTCCATGAATTTACCACAAACGCACATTTCAATGGATTCAATTTGAGTGCATGGTTCCTCATTCCTCTCAAAACTTCTCTTAGATGTCCTACATGATCGGAAACCTTTTTTTTTACTACACTATAGTATCGTCAATTTATACTTCAACTAAGTGGTTAATCATATCATGAAATGGTATTCATTGCATATTGATATGTTGCACTGGTATTTTTAACCCGAAAGGCATCACAAGCCATTCAAAAGTGTCAATGGTTCCCGGGTGTTTGAATGGCATTTTTGTTGTGTCCCCCTCTGCAATTTTGATTTGGTTGTTTCCCGAGAAACCATCCATAAATCAAAACAGATCATTGTTGGAGATTAATCAACAAGCATGTCTTCCATGGGCATCACATACACATCATTTGGAGTGGCTCCATTGAGATCCATGAAATAAATACGAACTCTTAGCTTCCCATTTTTCTTCACCACGAGAACTACATTTGAAATCCACTCAGCATATCTAATCATTCAGATGAACCTTGTTTTTACCAAATTCTCTATCTCTTCTTTCACTTTTGCCTCTACATTTGATAGGAAGACGATGTTCCTCCAACTTTTTATCCAACCCTAGAATGTCTTCATAACTTCAAGCGAAACAATCCTTAAATTATTTCAACAGCTCCTTGAACTTGTGATATGATCTGGTTGGGCATGACGTGCTGAATATTGGGAGGAGATCCAGACAGGTGCGTTGTCAAGATCATACAAGCAAGATTCAAAGCTTCAAAGAATTCGGCAAGCTTAGCAATGAAGTTGAGAGACATTTCAATGTTATTAAATTGCTAAATGATGAAGAGGATGCCAAATCAAGACCCTGGACCCGAGAGCTCCGCGCTAGGGTGGTAAAACTCGTGCTCGAGCCCGTGCCTGGTGCTAGGACGGTAAAATATCGCGCCAGAGCGCCACAGTAATTGTCGAGTTCCGGAACACTCTGCGCTCGAGCAGTAAAATCTTACCTCTCGAGCGCGCCCAGTCCAGAACACTCGGTGCCCGAGCAGTAGAATATAGTGCCTGAGCGTGCCCATCTGCAGAAGATTTGATTTTTTACCTAGTTTAGAGTCCAAATTATTTAGGTAACTAGATTTTTAAATTATATTTGTAAACAACATATACACGAATTTTATCATTGTAAACAATAATCTTGAGTTTATACAAAAAAATTTTGTGTTTTCTCTCAAACTTTTCAAGGTTTTTGCTTTGTTCTTAAAAATCAAACTTATCAAGGATTTATTCTTTGTGGCATTTGTCGATTGATCTCATACAAATTGTCAAATACAAGTTCTTTGAAGGTTCGTCTGATTCCCAATTGTTTCAGTCGTGAATATTTGTTGCTAAGTTCATAGCTTAAAGGTGAATATCACAAAATCGTTACTTGTTTCAAATGATCGGGACAACACAATGTTCCTTGTTCCATTGAATCGAGGGCGTGACTCTATTTATGAGCGAGTTTGCTTTTCGTGATTGAAGAACCACATCATTTTGTATAAGAGCTTTAGGTTCCCTTTGATACAAGTAAGTTTATCATTTTTATTATCAGATCTATTTTATCCTTCATTTGTTTCTAGATCTGCTTTGTTCAATCGTTTTTGTCTTTTCGTTAATCTTGTAATTCTCGAAAATTCCGTGAGTCGTGTTGTTGTTTTTTTTTTTTTGAGTTGCACAAACAAACCGAGTGCAAATTCAAAAAAAAAAGAGCGAAAATTGAGTGGCTTTCGTTGGAGTGACTAGTGAGGATTTGTGGTGAAGAAACTTTAGTCTATATTTTTTTCTACTAACTTTTCTTGCAGGGACACATGCTTGACGATAGGAAATTTCAAACAATTCTTGGACAGTTTGATAGGATGTTGGAGAAGTCATTTAGGCCTTTACGTGAGGAGTATAGGTTGTGGAAGAAGAGTTGTGTGATAGAAAGGTTGATGAGAATAGTATAGGGCGGAGAACCGAAAGGAATGGGAAGTCATGTCTAAATCATTATGATGATACGCGACGTGATAAGAATAGTGGATTTAGGAGTCGGGGAAAGTATAAGGGAAGTGATACTAAGATCACAATTCCATATTTCCGTGGGGGAGCAGATCCTGCTCACATTTGTGCTCACCATTGTGGTGAAACTCACTAATTTGATGTATAATTTTTATATTCTCTATCACATCTAATATGTGAGTGCATACATCCATAGTGGACACATATGTGAACAAAATAGGTGAGCATATCAAAATTGTATCTATGCTATATATAATATTTGAGTGATAAAGAAGTAAAATATTGTTTTGGTACAATTTTTAAAATCCCAAAATATCTATTTTTCTTTTTTCAAAAAACCTTTTTGTATTTTTAATGAAAATTAAATTTATTTAAAATAAATCTATATTATAATTTATAAAATTTAAATTTTATTTTAAAATTGTAAACTTTAATTTCAATTTCTTGTTAAAAAATATCGATGACACACAGAACTAGTATATTTTAACGTCGCTCTCACGACTTTGGNCCCCCCCCCCCCCCCCCCCCCCCCCCCCAAACAACCAAAACAATCATGAAAAATATATACGAATATTCGTATTTAATGTTCCTTAACCATTCGGTACACAGCTCGCGTGTTTATTTAAAATTTAATGTTCTTGAATCTTCCCTCTGTGAACGTTTCGATAGGGTAAGTGAATGTTTCTTCAAAATTTTTTTATTACTTATCCTGTTTTGGTCTAGTTTTGAGTTGAACGATTTGGTCAAGTGCTTATTTTGCTATGTCTCTTGTATTTTGCCTGAGATTTATGTTTTTTTTTATGTTTGTGAAGTGCGTTGAGGTTGAAATGTTGAGAATTTCATGAACTGGACATTTTAGACTGGAAAGTAGAAACTCTTCGTTGTTCTTAATTTGAATATTGTTGGGTTCTTGGAAATGTGGGTGAAGGCCATATTTAGGGTTAAGAGGGAGGAATTTAAAAATATCATATCTATTAATTTGGCAATTTTGGGGGTTTGAAGGCGATGGGGAATTTTTATGATTACCTACGTATTTTCAGTGCATGATGATGTCCAGGATCAAGCCAGCAGGGGGAAGAAATTAGTCCCTTGCCTGAAATCATGTCGTGTGGTGGAGATTCGCAGCAGTGTATTCTATCATTCTATGTGTATTAAGGCTTGAAAATAATAGATACCTCGATGAGTTTGTATATGGGTGACGTTGAAGGATGTCAGTGCGCTTAACTAAAAGTTGGTGGTGGGTGGACAATTGGTGTTGATAGAAATTTTCAAAGGAATACACTGATTTCCATGTGTTTGATGAATTTTCAGCATGAATATGGATGGAAAAATCTTCTGGTTTGTGTTTGAATTTCCTGAGGAAGGGCTAGAGTAACTAATCGGTACCAGAAAGTTCTGGAAAATATGGATATGAAGCTTTTAGTGAGCGTAGATTGTTAAGTGCTGTGTTTTGTTTATGTTTGCTTGTTAAACTGTCCTTTGTGGTTTCCATGGCCAACATGGAGGAAATTTAAGAACCGAGTATCTGGTTCAGTATTAGTCGTTATAGTTGAAAACATAAATGTTACCTAATTTGTGCCTTTTATCCTTCTACTTTGACCCTGAACATAAGTTTTGCCTTTTTATGTGCCTTTCATCCGTCTACTTTGACCCAGAATATAAGTTTTAAAAAGAAAGGTCTAAACAGACTGTTGAATCTTTAACAAATGTATTATGATGAATAATGGTAATTTTTTTAAAAAATTTTAGTCTGAGTTATGACTAACATGATGTACCTGACTCTGAGTGTAACTTTAAAACCAATTAATGGTGAAAAGAAGTTTTGTGAATCTTATCTTGATACAGTGGCCCCATTATATCTTTTGCAACCTGCAAAAAATTCAGTGCAGCGTGGTGAGATATATCCATTATGAAGTACCTGGAATACACACCGCTAGATCGGTAAGATTTAAAGATTTGATGGAATCATTCATTTTACCACAAACTTTCCATACTAGTACGTACTATATGTTTGCATGCCATGCTTCAAATTTTGCTTTCCTCGTTGATTTTCTCTGGAACAATTATCACTGCTATTTTGTGTCTCTGTAGAATCAATCATTTCTTGAGCCATTTGAATCTTGGAGAACGAACGATCAAAGGATGCCTTGAAGCTTATTCTTGTATGTATTATTCAAATAAGGAGTAAACAATATGCTTGCATGTGAAAATTAAAAACTTGGGTTCTGTTTGCTTTGTGTTTTATAGGTAAACATACGGGAACAGATAAGAAGCTCTCTCTCAGTTTGGAGAATGAGGTGAGTTCAATTTCATTGCCATAGTTTCAGTTTAGTTTTTCTTCACATATTTAATCATGGGCTTTCAAGTGTGGATAAATGTATCATGGGCCAAATGCACACTCGATCCAACAATCAGCCCAACACGAGCAAGGAGATCGCAGAAGAAGATTCCAACAAGGATAGCAATCGGTTATGGTCCCGTGTAATAGATATTAGATATCTTGTCAGGGAGATTTGCTTGCATAATTTGTGAATTTGTCGTGTGGTTAACCTTTTGAGTCTTGCTCCCTTGTTGACCTATTTTGATAATTTAAGGTTTCGGGTTTTGAAGCTCAACCTCCACTGCAATATGTTCCTGTTAGCTGATGATAAATATCTGGACCTCGCTTTCGCTTGATAATGATCCAGATCTGGCGGCTAATTGTTTGAAGTGCTGCTCATCGACAGACTGCGATCTCCTTGCTCATGATAGGCTGTTTGTTGGGTCGAGTGTCCATCTGGCCCAATGACAAAATGATTCTTTCTGTGATAACTTCTTTTTCCAAATACATGTGGTTCTCACTCCTCATACGTTGTCGTGGCAGTCTAATTAAACTGGTTATGCTATTTCACCCTAAGTGACTTTTCGTTATGAAATTTTGTTCTTGTGAGCCTGCGAGCTGTTCATTATGCTCTTTTGTCTTGTCTCTATGTTTTCACTTTCTCAATTTGCATTCTGTAGAATTCATCTCATTCCTTAATGAGTCCTGCTTTTGCTCGAGTCTCTAATGATCCTTTTTTCCTTCTCATGTTTTAATACAGATTCTTGATTATCTTGGAAAATCTTCGGATACAGAATCTTCTTCCCCTGTTGAATATCTATTTAGTAGATCCAGGTTGCAAAATCAAATAAGCTATGGTCACCTGTGCATTATTTCCCTTTCTTTGTGCTTCAATTTCTTATTTTTATGCTGCAGCCGAAAGACGTTGATTTATCTGCTTCTTACTCTTAATCATCTGTATCCAGATTATGACTTCAGGTAACTCTGTATCTAATGTTATATCAGATTTTGTTATGTGAGAGGAGGATTATGGGTAATGCCACTGTCAGCTTTTTTTGCGTCATGGCATCCCGCTGTGTAATCCGACCTTGAAAACCTTGGGAGTGTTGTCAGACGGTTTGACAGACAGTTGAGATCACTGTCGCTCTTCTAGGAGCTGAGATTTCAAGTATCTCCACTTCCCACATAAACTTGATATTATATCTCTTAGTTATTGCCCTAAATCGATACTTTTTTACGGTTTCCTGTTTCATGCTACAATCTGTCAACTTTTTGTTTACCAGTGCAGTGAGAGCTCATGAGTTTTTCACTGAAGAAAGCTGGGACAGTTTTAAGCAGATATTTGATGTTTACATGTTTGAGGCATCAAAGGTATTTTCTTTACTCAAAATTATCTGAAGCGTGGAGGAAAGAAGCTTTCTACCGTGTAGGGTATGTTAAAATTTAAAATGTAGCCTGTTGATTTAAAACATAATATCATAATAGAGTATTTTTGGAGAGAGATGTGGATATAACTTAAAAATAGAATTATGCTTCGGATTTTAAGTAATTGACTATGTAGCGAAATGTGAATATCAGGGGAAGAAAATGAAAATGATGGTGTGATATACATTTGGTTTTATTTCCAGGAATGGAAATGAGGTTTGGAAAATGAAGCCATGCATTGTCTTGGTCTTTTCAGTGTCATAAATTTGGATCTTCAGGAGCAGCGCCTCTGATACGCTACACTGGTTGTATTAACTTAAGTGTCTTACCTCGTTTCTGCAAACTTTGGATTGCAGGAGTGGCTCAAGGATAATGAGGGTTTACCCCTGCCGGAGACCTTGTACAAGGCATTGGATGAGGTACACTTGACATTATATGAAAAACAGAGTAGAAAAAAAAATGGAAGCTCTAGCTGTTGGCGTATTAGATAACTTAAGTTGCATTCTAAGTTTAAAATCGAGGTGCGGGTTCATTGGCGAGTTCTTGATGCAGGTTGTGAAGCTAGCAGAATGTGAAATATATAGTTACAACCCGGAGGCTGAAGCAGATCCATTCCTTGAAAAAGGAGCCATGTAACTTTCCACAGCTATTCCCTTGTTACATTACTTAACTCGATCTTTATATATGTTTCTTTCCTTTTCTATATTATTATTTATTTGCTCTTTCAGATGGTCGTACCATTTCTTTTTCTACAATAGAAAGCTCAAGCGTGTTGTGAGCTTTCGCTTTAGCTGTTTAAGGTAAATTAGATCTATCTCATAATTTGTCATCTATGACGTAAATCTATCTTGGCATAATCATCGCCCTTTTGTCACAGCAACTTGGCGGGAGAATGGTTTTTTGTCGATGAGTTGAGTCGTGAGGAAGATGGGGAAATATTCGATGGTATGGATATATAACCTGTGACTGCTGTAACCTTGTGTTAGTCGTCACACTGCTGTAAACTTGTGCTTGTCTTAGCATCTTTGTATGGAGTATAGCTAAACTGTAAATGTATAAGTAAGAAGAATAGACTCGGTGTGTGTAAATTTGTAAATAAGTAGAGTGCAGTTGCACGTTCCCGTTGCTTCTTGCTCTAAAAGGATGCAAGTTTTCACCTCTGAATCCAATAATTTAAGTCAGAGTTTCAAGATATACATAACACTAATCATTTGATAATTTATCTAATCATATGTCATGTTTATTTATTTATCTTATTTATCCATCTACTAATTATCTATCTCACATCAATTAAATAATTGAATTTAAATTATATTATTATCTTTAATAAATAATATTATTAATATTTTAGAAATTATTTTAAAAAAATGATAAAGTTATCATCTTATTGTAAATTTAATAAATCAAATTAAATATTATATCAATTATAAACTTTTTAAAATTTATTATCATTTTATAATTAACTTCAAACGATATTTAAAATATTTTTTAATGCAGTTCAAGTTTCGTGAATATTAGGGAGAAGAGATTTTAGTTTCAATCTAAGAGAGGGCATTATCCTTGGGATAAATTCAATCTTGTGGGCTCAAGCATGAGCTTTCCATATTTAGACCAATAATTACTTTTTTTATATATATATTTCTAAATCTAGGGGGTTGGGAGGCTCAAAAGTCAAAATCGAGCCATTACATATGGAATCCCGGGTGAAACAAGTGGAGATAATCTCCAGTTTCACTAATAATTACTTTTGCAAAAACTTATGTGAGACGGTCTCACAGATCGTATTTTGTGAGACGGATATCTTATTTGGGTCATCCACTAAAAAGTATTACTTTTTATTGTGAATATCGGTAGGTTTGAACGTCTCACAGATAAAGATTCGTGAGACCGTCTCACAAGAAACCTACTCTTAAGAGGGTAATTAATATATTCAAAAGAAGAGAGATGTGGATATTCAATTTAGTCGATAATGTTTTTGGTTTTGGCTACTAATCTTTTAAGATTGAACGGATTTTTTTTTTCTTGCCGTTGGATCAGATACGTTTGATTTCTCAGTTTTTATGTACATTTAATGGTATAATTATAATTACAAGTTGGAAAGTTATTTCTGTCACACCACAAAGAGGAAGCAGAATTATTTTGGACTAACAAAATAGAGGGAGCTAAATTGTAATTATTTTTAAAAATTAATCCAAGAACAAAATATCTATCTCGTATTATAAAAATGAGGGTATTATAGTAAGCAAATTTTGGTATGGTAAAAAAATTTCAAAATTTTCCCCAACATTGTATTTGATTTAGTGTATTTATTAATAATTTTAGTATATATTGCCAATTTTTTTAAATCTTTTTCTCAGCCATCTTATATTATAAAAGATAACTTTATTTTTTTTATACATCATTTAAAATGTCAAAATTCATTATTATATCAAATATTTAAGAATATTTTTTCTTAGAAAAATAATAAAACTAAACCTGTTTTTGAATTAAAAATATATTGTACACAAAAACATAAACTTATTACATAAATTTATATTAGTATAATTTTATGTTAGCATAACACACAAACTTCTTAACTAGATAATTAAAACTAGGGCTGCACACGAGCCAGGTTGAGCTCGAGAACCATACGTCTTGATTTCGACTCAATTTAAATTTTTTTTATTCGAGTTTGAGCTTAAACATGATTTAGTAATTCATTTCGAGCTTGATCACGACTCGTGTACATATCGAGTTACTTGAACTCGAAAAACTCGAAAGTCTGAATTTTAACATATAGTTCTTGATCTCGAGCTCGAGTTTGGATATGTATTGACAAAAATATTTGTTATTTTTCATTCTTCTAAACACATATAATTGAAACTTGAACTTGACTCGGAAAAAATACTCGAGCTAACATGACTCGACCTCGTTCAATCAAGCTCGAGTCGAGTTTTGACTGAGTTGCTCATTAGTCACTCACAAGTAACTTGACCGTTTTGATCAATTACTTACCACTAGGCCAAAAGTTATAGTTATCAGTCAAGGTACAACTTTATTTCCTCGTACTCGTAACAACAAAGAGTGCACCTAATTGAGTGCAAATAGTTTGGGATGTTAGGTCCATGAGTCTGAGGAGATGTGTGTCTATCTGCTAGTACTGTCTCATATTCTTTAGAGATCAATCTTACCATTTCTCTATAGTTGGTCCTATCACCAGCAAAGACACTATTATCTGTTAGGATCTGAAGTCACTCTTTTATGACTCAGCTAGCCAACCAGATCAAGTGGCACAATGTCAGCACCTTGACGCACGAGAACATCCCAAGAGATCACTCATTCTAGTATTACTCTCACTCATGCATGTTTAACCCAATATTTCCTCCAAGAAGTATAGAAATACGCTTCTTGGGAGACTTGAACTTATAACCTCACTCTGATAAAAATTGTAAGGATCAAACGCTTATTATTAGGCTAAAAGTTATAGCTGTTAATCAAGACACAAATTTAATTTTTTATACTCATGACAGCTCAGAGTGCACCTAATTGGGTGGGGTACTAATTGGTCGGCTGTTAGACCCATGAGTTCGGGGAGATATGTGTGTCTATTTGTTGGTGTTGTCTCGTATGAGATCAAACTTACCGTTTCTCTACCACTAGTCATGTCTCCAACAGAGATATTAATACCCGTTAAAATATAGCGATACTCTTTTGCGGCCCCCACCTATCCAATCAAATCAAGTTGCGCAATGTTAACAGTTTGACGCACGAGAACTTCTCAAGAGGTTATTCATCCCAATACTATTCTTATTCATGCACGTTTAACCCAACATTGACTCACTTACAACCCTAGTTAGTACTACATGCTGGTTTATTTTTTTAGGGATATGTTTCAAAAACTAAAATATATATTTGATTTTATTTTGGAAAAAACGGAATTGTTTGTGTAGAAGTCTAATCATATTATGAAGAATTTAATAAAATATTATAAAATGTTATAATTTAAAAATATAACATGATAGTGCTTTTTTCTTATAATTGGTGAAAATTTGAGTAGAAAATAAAATAATACGGTAATGTTTATTTTTATTTTGAAAGAGTAGAAGTTACGAATGGAAATAAAAACAAATAAAGCTCGTGTGCTTTTAAAAAAAAATTATAATTTTTTTTAAAACATTAAGGAACTCATTCATAACAAACTATCAAAAACAAACATATTTTGCAATAATTATGTCATATTATTGATGAGATCATATATCTAGTTAATGAGATGCTACTATATATATATATGCGAGAATTACATGGGGGACTGTTTTGATCATATCAACAATGATGAGGTACTTATTATGAAATTATTATTTAAATTTTTAACAGTTATTTATTATTTATATTTTTTTAATTTTTGTAATTTTTTCAATTTTTTGCAGTTTATCTAGATTGTTTACGACAAAAACAATATTGATATATAAACAATTACTGATAATAAAATAATAATTTGCAATGTGTTTGCAGCTGATTTGCTTTGAGATTGTCAGGTGAAAATCTATTGCAGTGCCTTTCCTTGAAAACGATGGCCTATACAATATCAAAAAAGTAGTTAGTCACAATATAGATTAATGGAAATCATATCATAAAGATTCAATTCATATATAGAATCAATAGAAAGTACCTGTATGTTGTGAAAGGTGAACGACATGACATGCATATCGAGGCAAATTGATGATGATTATATGCAAAGATATGAGCAAATACTGGTATGTATTATATCGCATATAGGTATGCTTAACAGGCCGATTCAGTGGTACCGGAATTTTGAAAAAACATTTAATCAAAAGTTACATAAATTTGATCATGATACTCTCCAACATGTCACTAGATAATCAATTCAACAACAAATTAATATTTTTAATGCTAAAATTTTTATAATTATAAAAGAAATTTCTCAAAGAGCCATTGTTAAATTTATTACAAAATATTGTTTAACCTTTTTAGTGGCTGAACAAGAAGGTTTTGTTCAATTTATTAATACTATTCAACTTGGTTTCCATAATATTTATACGCACACTTAAGGATTAATTTTTTGATATGTATAAACAATACAAAGAGACATTAATTTTGTATCTTTCAAATATTACTTGTAAAGTCAGTTTGACGACTGATATTTGATCTAATTTAAAATTTTAATCTTATCTTGTTTTTATATATCATTGGATTGATGAAACTTGAAATAAGAATAATTTTTTTATCTTTAGATAAATTAGAATAATAAAATACCAAATGAACTATAGTTAAATATGTTTTAAATGTTACTAATGTTTATGGAATACAAAAAGAAAAAATGTCGATCAAATTATATTATGTGATTGCCAATAATTTTGCGATATAATAACTTAAATATTCATTAAAACTAATTGTAGATGATAAATTGCTAGATGTACATGTCATATTATCAACTTATGTGTTAAATGTGTATTTTATGAATGCATGATTTCTGTTTTAGAAAATTCAAAATATGTAAGAAATTATTAGGTGAAAAAATATATGATTGTGATTGAAAACAATTAGTCATTGCTAACGAGATTAAATATAAAATATTTCCTCTTTCTGTTGAAACTTGGTGGATTATTCGTATCACTTGCTTAGTACTTTGTTACGTTTCAAAGATTTGGTATCTCCATGTTACGACAATTTTGTGTCAAAATCTTTAATGTTCCATGACAGTGATTGAGATATTCTGAATAACTATGTTTCATGTTGCATGACATTGATTAAGATATTTTGAGTAACTGTGTTTATTTGTTGAAAATTTTAAAGAGTAAACCAAATTTTTTTCTAGATTTAACTATCCTACTCACCATGTTTTTACCTATACTTTTCAATATGTTTTTTAAAGTTATTGAATATCGTTATAATGATTTTATGCGTTATTTTTTTAAATATGGAAGTATAATTTTTAGGATATTGGGAAGATATCCCAATCGTGCATAGTTTAGTAACCTTACTTGATCATAGTCAAAGTGAAGGTAGTTTAGGGTTATTTTTTTGAATATCACGCTAAATTTTTTGGGAGGAATGTTGAAGATCGAAGTAAGACTGAAACGTCCACTACTCGTTTTTCTTAAAGAGTACCAATTTTTTTTCTTTCTAACTCATTTGGTCGAAACACTAACCATTTAAAATACGAATATTTTTGCACCATTTAAAAATAAATCAACCAACTATTATTTGAAAATTCAAAAGAAAGTAATTCAAACGTAAAATCGTAAAATGTCGACTAACCTAAACTAATATTGTTTCAAAAATAAACTTAACTCTAACATCCTCTCAAAAATCTCTCAAAAGCATCATAAGCAGTAAAATCTTAAAAGTAACTTAAGTCATTAGCATAAGTCATAACCATAAGTGCAGAAAAACTAGTGACGGTCTTCGCTTTATATTCACCTTCAGTCCAGCTAGTTCAATCATCAAGACCTCCATCATATCCCTGCTCACCTGCATCGATCACATTTAGTAAGTCTATTGACTCAAAAAATCTTAACCATGATACCAAGTAATATGTATACATCCACATGCATCAGTGAAAATACTTTTAATAAAATAGCTTTTCATGAAATGCATAAACTTAAACATTTTTCCTTTCATCACATACATTTTCTTTTTTCATCATATATATTTTCCTTTTCATCATATAGGTATACGTTTTCCTTTTATTGAATTCGGATTGTTAATTGTGACTTTCGTATCAGCTGAAGGTCGATTGATCCATCTACATGTAACCATAGTATTGGGCGACGGGGACATCAGCGACACTCTCACCCGTTAACTAAGCATTGGCCTTACATATCATCATAGTATTTTGATGGAAATACGATCGTCGAGCTCCTTCTGGGGCCTTCACCCGTAAACAGGCTCTCTTTGGGTCTTTTTCCTCATGATATCCCCAATTATATCATCGTATCATCGTATCAGTCACAATCAATTAACCTCCTTCAAATTTTCATATTTGCATCACTTATAAAAATTCATGCATATATATATAAATAATTTTTCTTCCAAACCAAGCTTGCAACATGTCTTTTATCATTGATAGGATCGGTTGGGAGGTGAGGAAATGTTTACAAGGGGGGTTGAATAAACACTTGACAATTTTACACCTTTTTCGAATGATGAGTCAGTTTAGTGACAAATTGAGCTCGAGAATCTTGTTTGTCAATGTCAATCAGTTAACTGGTGAAAGTGCAGAAATAAACTGACTGACAAATAGAATTAAACTGAAATTAAAAGACACAAGTGTTGGAACTAAATTTCGGAAGTTTGAAAAACTAAGCATTTAATAGATTGAACTAAATGATGAAGAAGACTGACAGTAACTGATATAATACATGCAAACTATCGGTTGCCAGTATCTGAAGATTAATGGGAAGATAATCGAAGGCAACTGAACCAGCTGACTGAACTACGCAGACAACTGACTGATCAGTTGAAACTGATCAGTTGCTACATCAGTTGTGAGCTTATCAGCTATGACTTATCAGCTGATCTTTTAGCTAAACACGTCATCAGTGAAAAGGACGTAGCTCAACCACCGACAGATTGTACAAAGAAAAGCAGGAACGCCGCATTTCAGAAATGCTGCAGTATACGACTGTCAGTTAAACTTTAATGTGGCAAACAACGGATAGAAAGTTTCAAATCGCATTCAATATTACCGTTGGAGGCAAAGCCTATAAATAGCAGAGAATGAGCAGCTTAGAAGACTCTTCGATCTTAAAAACTCCGAACGATTAACTCTAGGTTCCCAGCTGAAATCTTTGTGAACTTTATAGTTCACGCATATTGCATACATTCATAGCATTCAAGCTATACTTCGAACTTACAAGCACAAACTGATATTATTGTAATCAGTTGTGCTACGTTATTTCAGTTCAGCTAAATACTGTAAATCGTGTTGTAACTAAGAGTTTCAGTTTGGCATTGTTAAGTCCAAGACTGAAGTGGGTCTGTACAACTGTTTTGAAATGTCTGCTACTCGTTTTCTTAAAACGTGCAAGAAAATTTTTTTTTCAAACCTCACATAACATTCAGCCGAAACATAAAATATTTTGACTTCGTTTTAAAATCAAAGGAAAATAGTTTGAATCATAAAATCATCAAATGTTTTATCAACTCTAAAAAAATTATTTGAAAAGTATAGCCCATAATATAACCTCTCAAAAACTCTCATAAACATAAATAAATAGTCGTAAAAATATTCTTGACATAAATCATAATCATAAACTAGTGCGGAAAACTAGCGTCGGTCCTCGGGTTATGTGCACCTTCAGTCCAGTAAAGTCAACCATCAAGACCTCCATAAACATTATTATCATAATCACCTGCATCAATCACCCCTAGTAAGTCTAAAGACTCAACACATCATATCCTTGATAACGAGTATACATAATACATGTCACATACAACGGTGAAAAATACTTGTACTTAAAATAATATTTTCATGATGCATAAACTTTAAATAAAAACATTTTCATAATGATGCATCACTTTAAACATAAACATGTCCATAAACTTTTCATAAACATTTTCGTAACATTTTCATATCAATATATTGATATTTATATTTATATTCGTATTCATATTCATGTTCACATGCATATTCGTGTTTTTTGAATTCAGATCGTGATTGTGACTCGTATTCTTAATCGTATTGGGCGATGGATGCATCTATAAAAACCAAAGTATTGGGCGGTGGGGACACTAGCGACACTCTCACCGGTCAACTGGGCCTTGGCCAACGTATTAATATATTCGTATTCGTATCCGTATCCAAGGAAACACGATCGTCGGGCACCCACTGAGACCATAACCCTCACGATATCTCCAACATGTAGTAGTCACAGTCCCTCCTTCAACATGTTATCATCACTTAATAAAAATCGTGCATATACATATTGTTTTATTTTGAATCCAAACATGCAACATATCTTTTAAATGTCCAATTTAAAACTTAATAATTCATGATCATTTAAAAATCATATTTCAAGATATAAAAATTCATAAACGTGTGGAATAATCATATTAGCATATAAAATAGCAAACATGGCACTGCCA
Organism: Primulina huaijiensis; assembly: GCF_012295235.1. NCBI lineage: Eukaryota > Viridiplantae > Streptophyta > Magnoliopsida > Lamiales > Gesneriaceae > Primulina > Primulina huaijiensis. The sequence continues at coordinate 17,217,985 of NC_133323.1, forward strand.
TGACGTTTACTAATTATCCGGTGTAAAAAGACTGTTTTACCCCTAGACGTGACATTTTACGTTTTTGATGTTTTCTTAATTTCATTGACTCTAACATGTCCCAAATAATTATTTAAGCTTACATAAATTTTCTCGTATTTTTATTTAGATTAAATCGATGACTTTTAAATAAATCTTTAAATGTGACGTATTAATGCGTTTTAATCCCGAATTAAACCAAAACTTAATATAAAATTACCAAATTAAAAAATTAGACTTTTAATAATTATTTAGGCTTAAATATAATTTTCCATAATTTTGTGAAGCTTAAAACTAGGTTTTTTAATTAATTCGTTAATTAGCGTTTCGTGCGACGATTAAATCCCGAATAAATCCAAAACTCATTATTTTGATCCCAAATTTAAAACATAACATTGTTAAGATTTATTCTTCCCTTACAAGTAATGAGCCACCCCCGTGGACCCTTGGATTTAATTTTAGCTTTATTATTTTTGTTTTTAACACCTTATCGAACACACCGAGCCATCTCCTAATTTACTCGACCACGCCCGAGCCACCTTGAGCCAAAACCTAGCCAACCCACCTACTGACCAAGCCCAGCCCGAAAACCTGGCCCATGCTTGCTCAAAAACCTGCTGGACAACAGACCAGATTTCATGTGACCACTGGACTACATGACAGCAACTTACGTGTGTTTATGGTGCTCTAGTGCACCCTTGTGGGACCCTAAGGACCAAGCCTAGCCCAGCCCAAACCCCAGCCCCTGCCCAGACCCTAGTGCACCCTTGTGGGACCCTAAGGACCAAGCCTAGCCCAGCCCAAACCCCCTGGCCGAGCCATCTCTCCCTGCACCACTTCTGCAACCTGCGCTACTCTCCTTGAAGCTCTCGGGTGGAGTCCTAGCTTGCTAAGACTCCTCCTAGTCCTCATAACTCGGGTCCTAGTATGGCTAGGACCCTGCCCCCGACCCTTCAAGGACCCTAGCCAAGCCCTGGTCCCAACCAAAGCCAAGCCAATCATCCAAGTCCATAACCCGTGCCTCTCAAACCTCATGCTACCCGATGGCATCCAGCTTGTTCTTATTCACGTTTGCAGCATATTGGGGTAAATTGGGACTCTCTAAAACATGTAAAATCAACCCTCAACCCTATCCTAATCATGGCAGCCCCTCTATATCATATTAAACATGATTTTGGATGCAAATACAAGCTTTAAAATTGACATATGCCACAAAAACGAAAATTGTTTCATGATGCACTTGTTTTTTTTTTTTTTCATGCAAATTCAATTAAATAAAATATTATGGTGTGATAGATGTTTGAAAAAAATAATATGGTGTGCCTTTGCGTTTTAAACGCACGAAAACTTTGGCGATTGAAGAACGGCGACGACGAGATGATGGCTTGATTTTTCCCTTGAATTTGAAAGTTTCCTCTTGAATAATATTGTGAGTGCCGTGACTTTGTTGCAAGGGAGAATTTGAATTGCTAAAGGGGTGTGGGGCGTGGGTTCAATGGGGTTATGGGTAGGTTTAGTATATTATATAGTTAATTAAGTTATTAATTAAGCTTAGGCCCATTAGTGGACTAATTAGGCCAAAATAAGTTCATCAGTACTTAATTAAAATATTAAAATTAATTTTGCTTGAATAAGTTTGTGAATTTATTAACCGCGTTGCCAAAACTTTCGCGTTTTTGTTGAAAATCCAACACCGATAAAAATTACGCCCCGGCGTATAAAATCACCTCAAAACCCCGTATTTTTAAAAATAATAAAAAGTCGTCAACCATATATTTAAACAATTAAAAATAATTATTTAATAAAATCATTTTCTATTTTTCAGCCATCGGTCTCCGTTCCTCGATCGCAACTCGAATAACCTTTAAAAATACATTTTAATGCAACCATGTAGAAAAATATATTTTAAACATGTAAATATGCACAACATAATTAATTTATTCAATTAAAATATTTAATTAAAATATAAAGGAATTTAATAACTCGTATGCATGTGGTTCGCGTGGACCTTCGAATTTTCTGGGCGTTACAGTTTGTATTGATCAAAGTCTTTTAGTAAATATCATATCCTTGTGATAGAAGGGGTGACGTAATAGTGTTTGAAATCTCCGAACATCCATAAAATTTTATGTTCTTACTTAAGTTTTATTCTATCTATCAGTCAGTTTATTTCCCCACTATCATTGTTAACTGATTGATATCGACTGATAAGATTCCTGAGCTTCAATTTTTCATCGAACTGACTCATTTGTTTAAAAAAGGTTGTGATAATTGTTAGTGTTTATTCAATCTCCCTTTCTAAACACTCTTTCATCCCCTAACCGATCCTATCAAGTGATATCATAGCAGTTGAATCTTATATCTGAATATTTCTACACAAACTGATTATCATGCCTTCATTCAACAAAATTGCAATGTTCTCCAGAGAATATTTCAATGATTGGAGAATTAGAATGCATGCTCATCTAGCTGCAAAAGACGATGACATGTGGTACGTTATTACAGATGGACCAATTAAAATATCGAAGGCAAACACTACTGTTGCCATATCTGATGGGGCACCACATTGCGATGAAAAATCCTGAGAAGAATGGATAGCTGAAGACAATGTGGTAATTTATTTTAAGTTAAGAATGAGACATTTTAAATGATTTATTCAGTTTTTTATAATTTTAAAAGCCTAATTAAATTATTATTTAATTTTATGACTTTAAACTTTTAAAGATATGGCACTTGTGCATTTTATTTTAAATTGAGAGATTTTATTAAAGTTAGTGGTGGGTTATCATTTTTTTAATTAGTTGTTAATTACTAATTAAACAATTTATTTTCCTAATTTAACCCCCCTAATTACTCCTATCTACACACACGGTAACACAAACAACACATGCACACACCCACACTTGCACATTCTCATTTCGGTTATCACCAACACACACATTTCCTTCAATTTCATTTCACCTTTACAAAAGAAAAACCTAGGGTTCTTATTGACAAGAGCAGCCGCCCCCTTTCTCTGATTTTTTCAGCAAGGTTTCGTTCATTTCGTTGCAAGAAAATCGTTCCACGATCGTCCCGGATCAATTCTCGCATCCTTCCTGCTTAGGTGTCGTCGTTTTGGTAAATTTAAAGATTAAAGGCATGTATATTCTTTAATTCTTGCATCGATCTTGTCGTATTATATGTTTTGTTGTTTATTATGCGTAAAAATCCATTTATGATGTACAAAGTTTGAGCAGAAAGTTGGTCGGATCAGTTTTGAAATAATTTTTGGATCTAAAACTTGAATTCTGCTGTCTTTTAATGTGCTGCAAATTTTTGGTCATTTATCTTGAAAACTTTCAACATATGAAACGTAGAATGTTTTGATACCTTCGATTTGACATAAAATTCGAAATATTTGGATGATAAATGAGTAAATTATGATTGTTTTTGTGAGATTGCTCAAACTGCGTTTGTTCTAAAAGTGTGTTCTTGACTTGTTCTTGAGTTTCTTGTGTTGCAGGCTTTGTTGGAGATCGCCGAGTGTTCCTTGCTGTGTTTAGAAGTGTCCAATGGAGTGATCATGTAAATTTTGGGGTGTTGTTTCGGGTTGGTGTGGTTGTGCATGCATTAGAAGTCATAGGGAACTCTTGTGCAGAATTTTGTGTGGATTTGCGCAGAACCAGCGCTGCAGCGCCGCACTGCGGGCGCCACAGCGCTGCCAGTACGTGCCAGCAAGCACCTAGGCACTGCTCTGCAACGCCTAGGCGCTGCTTCAGACGAATTTTAGGCTTCGAATTGAGCTGCTCTTGCTTCTTTTGGGTATTATTAAGTCGTTATGTCCTAGTATACTAAAAGTTAATTTAGATGTTATGAAGTTTGATTAGGGAACGTTGAACTATGTTTTAAGCAAGGTTCGCGCCTTCTATTGTTTGGGGAAATTCATACTTCTTGACAAGTTTCTTTTCGAGGTTGAGTCAGGGGTTAACATGTGGTTTATCACGGTCAAGTCCCGAGCGTTTCCAGCAGGTCATAAGTTAGTAAGTCAATGGGTGATGCATTCGATAGGCATGATTAAGTTGTGGAGGTTAAGGTTCATGGTAGCGCGTTAGCATGTACTGCAAGGACTCGAGCGAGATCCAACGAATCCCTCAACGCCACGTAAGTATGTTCGACGTGCAAAATAAAATACTTTTAAGTTTTTGAGGTATGCTAAATTTCTTGTGACCAAATTATGAATGGGTTTGGAAGTCGGTGAACGTGGCCGAAGACCTCTCCACCCCGGTAAAGCATGACAAGGTTTAGATCAGGATTTGAAAGCGTTAAAGCATGACCAGGGACCAAGCTACCCCTTAAAGCATGAACGAGGATCTTATGTATGTGGTAGTGGACTTTTCCTGCCAGCCCAATACTGTGGTTTAGTCTGATCAGGCATTTTTATGTATGGGTCACTTGCTTTGAAACATATCTCTACGCAAAATTATGTTATGTATGCTCAAGTATGTATGATGCAAGCATTTTTATGAAAAAGTTTTACGATGATGGCACGTCTATGTTATGCATGTATGTCCAAGTCTATGTATGAAATGTTCAAGTTTCAAGTAAGTACGCTCTATTTTAAAGATGCATGTGGTTTTATTACGTAGTACTTGTTATGTCCAGCTTATACATGTTGAGTCTTTAGACTCACTAGATTTGATTGATGAAAGGTGGGGAAGATGTTGATGAGACGAGGGATGGGGACCAATGAGGCGGCTTGGATTGAGTAGGAGGCTAAACACGAGGACCGCCCATGTTTTAAGATTTTAAGCATGACAATTTCAATAATCTGATTTTACGTTATGGTTTACGATATTTAAACTTGTGTTTTTATTTAGCTGATTTTATTTGTAATCTTTTGTTTCAAATATTTTGGTGGAACGGTCTATGGATGAACGCAATTTGAAATTTTATTTTGTGTTTAAGAAAATTTTAAATTTTTCCACATATTTCATGTAGTTCAAAATACGGTACGTTACAATAACAATGAATGTTTGTGCTTAAGCTCAAAATATAGCCTAAAAGCTATGGATATGTATGATAAACGTGAGCTTTTTAGATTTCTAACTCGAAGGTTAACTTAGAATGAATATACGCAGAGTTCTTGCTAACTTTGTATCTTCGTAACTGACTGTGTAACTCAGTAACTCTTTCTCAGCTGATCTTCTCGGTAATTTATAGGCTTTGCTTCCAACGGTAATAATGAATGCATTTGAATCTTTATATTTGTTAGACTCGTCAACATTCTTCTGACAATCGTACACTGTAGCTTTTCTGAAATGCGGCGTTCCTACTTTAAGTTGAATTTCCGCTCTTGTATAATTGTCGGTTGTTGGCTACGCTCTTTAACTGATGACTTGTCAAGCTGATTTATCAGTTGACTCTTTATAGCCGATAGGATTAACTGATTGATGTGTAACTGATCAATCTTAACTGATCGTCCAGTTGATTACACAGCTTCAATTACCTTTGAACAGTTCAGTTATCTTTAGTTGTCTTGATCAGTTCTTCAATCTATTCACGCTCAATTTGTCAAACTCCGAAATTATAATTCCAACAGTCATTTTACGTCTCGGGTAGTTCGAAAAGTCTGGCAGTGTCCAGAAGAATCATAATACATGCTAAATGATATTTTAAAAAGTTTATGATGAAATAGGATATTTTTATGATATATGCAAAGACTGCATGATTTTCCCGAAATGTTATGTTTACGATTTTTTAAGGACACCATATTTTATAATGAAATGAAAGGAAAAATATTTTGAAGGATGTAAATTGGCTGTGACACAGATGATAGGTAGGGGATCCATTTTAAGAAAGAACGGTGAACTTACAAATGAGAATATCATGAGAGAAAAAGGCCCAGAGAGAGCCTGTTTAGGGGATAAGGCCCAGAAGGAACCCAACGATCGTATTTTCATACTTGGCCACGACCCAGTGACGAGAGTTGCTGACGTCCCGCCCCCAGGTGCTTGGTGTATATAGACTGATCATTCGACCACATGATGACATAATAAAGAATAGTCACTTTCAAGGATCAAATTAAACTTCACCCAAAATGACACACGATGATGAAATGCTTTATAATTTATGATTTATGATTTATTTATGCTTATAAGTTTTACGCCTGCTTATTTTAAATAAAATATGATTTTTAAATGCATGAGTATGTATATGTATTATTTGTTACGTATAGTTAGAACGTGCTGAGTCATTAGACTCATTAGGTTTGGATGGTTGCAAGCGAGGAGGATTTTGAGGGAAGCGCTGACGCTTGAGTGGATCGGGTTCGACAGTACACTCCGGAGGGAATTTTTTTCCGTACTACTAGATTTAAATTTAAAGTTTTTAAATTAAAGTTTTGAGGATTACGCTAGTAAATATTTTATGCTATGGTTTTGAAGTTTTAATGTTGAGTTTTCTTTAAAATTGACGTACGATTTTTTGGTTGACGATTTATGGATTTTTATACATTGAGATTTTTAAATATTAGTTGCTAAGTTGGATGGTGTTGATGTTTTGACGAAAATGTTTATAAAAGAAATTTGTAGTATTTATTATATTTTAAAGTTAAAAGTTAAGGACATTTTACATTGAAGGTCGCCATATTTTCAGCTTGGCTAAATTCGAGTTCTACCTTCTAACTTAACAAGTTGACTACTCTACACATGGATAACATAAAGTCCATGGAAATATGTTTTACACATCTTTTCAAAATAGAAATGAGTGCATATTTCCATAAAGTCCAGCTTTCAACAATCACATAATCGTTAAACAACAAGATTCATAGTACAAGATAAATCAAAATCAGTTTATTTCATAAATACCATAAAATATAATTTTCATTACAACATAAACTCTGAAAACGATACAAATATGCGGAAGTGCTTACAACTTGAATTAAAAAATTTAAAAAGTGAAAATAAAATAAACTTCTTGATCCAATTTATTATCAGCTCCAAAACTGGCTTTGTTCCTCGATTTCTTTTTTTGACTTATTTAGGGATGATAGAGTAAGGGGTGAGTTATATGGTCGTCACTCAACAAGTGGGGGTCGTTTGAGCACATACATACCAAATACACATGATTTTTGAAATAACATATCATCCATAACATATTTCATATAACATATAACATAAGCATAAATGTAATAATAGCTCGGCCTAAGCATTGAGATTCCTCTTATTTCTATGATTTACTAATATTATTCCCTAATTTTTACTTAACCAAGGGGGCGAGGCCATATAGCGGTTACAATCCCACCATATAAAAGCCAAAAACTTATCTTATGTTGGGATTCCTATCTATATCAAGTTGAATTCTCACAGTGCCAAAACACCTGGTATTTTCAATCAGAAACGAACTACTCATGCTCAAACAAAACTTTTGAAAACTGAAACAATTCATATATAAATTATTTTAAAACATAAGTTCACTTAAAAGAACAAGTGAGTCAAATTATATAAAAAGACCACTTACCTTATTATTTCTTGAAGAATTCGAAAGCCACAGAAGAATCACCCAAACGACAATTCGAAAACGCAACAGCACTTCGACCGAAAAATCAGCTTTTTGCAGAATCCTTTGCAACTTATTGAACCGTTTGATCGAGTTTAAACTTTCATAGTACGTCCATAAGCAAGTAAAATAAATTATGAACTATGAATATCAGGTTTGGAAGTAGTTTTGACTTGTTTATGAACGTAAAATAGTAGGTATATTATTCTCGCTTGGAATCCGAGTAGGTTTGTTGCGGAGGTTGTATATAAAAAATGAACCATTGTATTTTGGATATGTTATTCAAAGCATAAGATAGCATATTCTGAAAGGTGGATATTGGATTCCGAGAAATCGAGCAATTAAAATAAATTTCTAGACGTGAACATCATTTTGATGAAAGCAGCATTGGGAGATGATTGAAGAACAAAACTCGAAAATTTGGGAGCTTGAGAAGTGTGAGATTTCAAGTGGGGGTGCTGCCCTATTTATAGGAGTGTAAATGTTATCCAGCTAGGAAATTATCCTCACATTTAAACTTTGATTTCATGTTTAAATTTAGGATAGATTGTAATCCAATATTTGAGTTTTGGATATATCATAATCTCTTTATCAGTCCCCTGAGTAGGCAATTTTCGAAATTTTTCATGCTTAAATCTTCTTATCATGTAGACTTCTATCCATCACTCTTAATATACATATTTCCGAATTATATATATCCATAAATACGTGATAATTTTGAAAATATGATATTACACCATGAACTTATCTAATAACTCTTTATCTATTATTTATTTTACTAGTTTCGAAATTATACCCATAAATTTCGAAATACACATATACATGTATGTATATATTCAATTTCTCATTATCTTAATTGTTGAATCTTGCATAATCTTGACGTATGTATATTTATATATCAAATCGGTAATTAAGTATATTTATCATTTGAAATTGGAATTCCTTGGATAGTTTATACACAAATATTTAATGATCACCTATCACTTAAGATAATCTTGACAATCTTAAAAAAAATCTTTGATGATTTAGTACAAATTTCGAGTACAAAAATAATACACCGATTTTAAAATTCGCAGGTTTTACAACAACCTTGTGGGCAAGGTCATGCTTGAAGGGGGAGGAAATGATAAGAGTTCATAGCAGTTTCACAAAGGCCATATCGTGAGTCTCGAAGAACAACAAAACCACCTTCAGGACATATTGATTTTTTAAAAGTCTGAATGTATCGTATATGATGATTGAGCTGTAAAGAGTTAGGCCCAAGAGACTATTATGTATAAATACATTTAGCTCAATTCTTTTTCTTTTTTTTTTTTTTAAAATAAAAGATATTTCTCATTCTCTTTCCATTATATTGTTTCTTCTGGTTTATTTCATCTTACCCATGTGGGCATTGCCCCCATGATAAGATGGATGACCAAAATTTGTCCATACATATAGGACCCACTTTTTTTTGGAAATTATATTTGTGGCAAGATCTTGCCCATTGAAATGAAGAGAGGTAATGCCCATAGGATCTCATCTTCCCTTTCTTCTCCCTCTTGGATCAAGATGCGTTTGATGTACAGTTCACATTAAAACCCCATCTCAAAACAACTAATTTCACAATTAAAACAAAGCATCCATGATAAATATTATCGAAAACCATTATTATTTTTGAACAATATAATACCATTGCAGTTGGACGATGTTTCAATTATTTCGAGAACAAGATATATAATAGATTCAAGCATTAGCACTAGGGATATCTTTGCTATGATTCTTGACTAGATAATCTGCAGCACATTCCATCAAGGCAGTCAACGGTTTCATGGATACTAAAGCGGCATTGTCGGCAGACTCCTCGCTTACCTCGTACTCTATGGTCGATCTCGTGATGCAACGATTTTTGTCTTCTGTTTCGATCACCTCCAGTCGAACTCGAAAATATTTGAAACCCAAGTCGAGAAACCCACCTTCCACCACCTCCGTCTCCTTCACCCGCCTCGAATCATCCACCACGGTGAACTTCTCCTTGTAGGAGGCTGCTCCCGGCGTCCCTATTTTCATTTATATTCAAATCAAATGATTCGATTGGTCGATATAATTAGTTATAACTTTACACACACACACACACACACACATATATATATATATATGTCAAAAACTTGTGTGACGGGTCGTATTTTGTGAGACAGATCTTTTATTTGGGCCATCCATAAAAAAATATTACTTTTTATGTTAAGAGTATTGTTTTTTATTGTGAATATCGGTAGGGTTGACTCGTCTAACAGATAAAAATTCGTGAGACCGTCTCACAAAATACCTACTCATATATATATATATATAGTTAACGAACAAAAACTTTTCAAACTTTAAACTTTTCAATAGCGTAATTAATAGAAAAAAGTGTAAAAAAATTTAAACAATATTTACATATACATAAGTTATTTAAATAAACACAGTACTATTTAAATTATATTTAGAACTAAATTCCTCCCATCCTGTATTTAACATATAGTTGACCTTATATTGATTGATTTGATTTGGAAGAAAAGATTTAAATTGAAAAAAAAAAAAAGAAGATTTGATTAATAATTTCAAATGACGTCCAACTCATATATATTTTGAAATTCACGTGAATTTTTTTTTCAATTCAAACAAATAAAAAAAAATTGAAATCAATCGTTTCAAATCCATCATTAATCCAAACACAACCTAAATTAAAATACCTAAAGGGAAGAAGATTTCGATAATTGTTCCGACACCTCCGTCTCCATGAGCGACTGTCTTACTGACAAAGTCTGGGAGGGATTCTCCGGCGATCTTGGCCAGCAGCAGGCTTCCGTACACTTTCCATGCTTCGCTTGCTGGTACATTCACTTCCCTCTCATCGCTAGCTGTTCCAAACATTTTTTTTTTTTTTTTGTTGCGAGGAAATATCGAAGAACTTGCTATGAAAGTAATGATTAAGCCTTGGATCTTATATATAATAATAACGATGGAATTTGGTAAGAGTAAGAAAGTGAATGTTCTTTAGGAATAGGATATAAAGAGAATAATGCTAACTGTACCATCAAAATTTCGTATAACGATATTTACAACAATTAAATCGTGAGATTTTGTATTGAATTTATGATGAGATATTGATAAATGTAATTTTTATATTGAATTTTTTGTGTTGTAAGAATTATTAAATGTAACATTACACGTATAAAGAACAATTGAGAGAAATTTTTTTTTTTATGCTTTTAGAATAAAAAACACGGTTTAAACAAGAAATAAATTTTTTTTATAAAATAGTTGTGAAACATTTTCTTTTAACTATAAAATCATTTAATTCACTTTTTCAATTCTAAAAATATTTTCATAGGTTAACAAAACACGTATTTATTGTTAAAAAAAACTTTTAAGTTATTTTAAAAAATTTTGTTAAAAACTTTTTATAAATACTTGTCCAAATGGAGTGTTAGCGTATACCAATTTGTAACACAAATAACTGACAATCTATATAAATTATTTCTATTTATATTGTCGAATGCTTGTTTTATACATATTATTTATTTGATGAAAATTCTATATCTAACTAATCCTATTTAATTAGTTGTTTTTTTTAATATAAGGGTGTGTTTTTCTATGTGGAAAAATCTATTGGAGCTATATAATTTATTAAATAAATACAATAAATTATAGTTTGTAGTCGGCGAGGAATCTAAGGAGAAAATGATCCACGATATTTTTGGGCACTAAATACCAAAGATTGCCGGCTGTTCATTTTTCAGTAATTCGAATTTTTTCAATATTCCACATATGTATGGAATCTTGCTTCATTTTGTCCAAAAACCGAGGTTGAATTTGTAATTATGCCCCTTGTTTATATTGCAACTAACGAAATTATTAGCTATATGTATCCTTGCTTTTGTATTGGAATTATTATGTTAACAACAGGACTCAAAAAAGTAATTAGTACTGGCCATTGTTTTTAGTAAGTATTTTGTGAGACGATCTCACATATTTATACATGACGTCTCACGGATCTTAATCTGTGAGACGGGTCAACTCTACTCATATTCACAATAAAAAGTAATACTCTTAGCATAAAAAGTGATATTTTTTCATGGATGACCCAAATAAGAGATTCGTCTCACAAATACGACTCGTGAGACCGTCTCACACAAGTTTTGGTCATTTATTTATGTTAGATGAGTTGAACCGATTTATATTTACAATTAAAAATAATATTTTTTCATGAGTTAGGTTGATACAAACACATGTCTCATAAAATTGACACTTGAGACCGTTTTATAGAAATATTTGTGTTAATAAGTTGAGTTTTGTGCATAGGAAAATGATAACACTAATTATTTGACATCCAATTAAATGATTTTGGCTGACAAGTAAATGACCATCTTGCTCTTGACTTTAGGGGTAGCAAAATCGAACCCAGCATGATAATATGACCTGAGTCAACTTGAAAAAAAATCAGGTTAAGGTTGGTGTTTTTAGAATAGGGTTAAATCGGGTTGGACCCGAAATCAAATCCGAAAAAAATAGTTGGGTCGGGTCGATTTTTTAAAAAAAATTTAAATTTTTTTTTTATAGAATTAGGAAATATTGGCTACATTTTTATATTGTATGTTTGAATTTTTTTATTATATATTAATATTTTATTCATATAATTTATTTTGTAAAATTTTGCTTTTTTCAACAATTATTTATATGTTGTATCAAGTATAATTAAAATTTTGTACAGGTTGATTTTCAAATTTATGAATTTATTCATAAATCAGAATGCTTGATCAAATATTTATGTACGAAAATTTTTATTGAAAGTTATCTTGACATGTCGGACAAATTTTTTTATTGTTATTGATCTCATTTACTTTTTTAATGTAATATTTATTTTGTGTAATATTTATATTTCCTTGAAAATTGCTTCTTTTATGAAGTATTTAATAGATTACGCAACTTTTATTCTTAAATTTAAATATCTAAATCTAAAAAACATAAATATCATATTAGGCAATATTTTGTTATTATGTGTTTAAACTAAAATATTTATTATGTATTTTGAATTTTTTTTAGTTATTCTGTTAAATAATAAAATAATAATTTTTGCATAAGGTGGACATAAAAAAAAATCTTATATTTGTTTATTAAAAACAACTTTTCGTGTTGGTCGGGTTAGTAGGTTGGTTCGAATAGGTTTCGGGTTAGTTTGGATTTGGGTTGAGATATTTTTTATAATACACGTGTCTCAACCCGACCCGACCCGAACCCACCAATCTCACTCGAATTGAGACCTTTACCTAACTTCAATTATTTTGGTTGTTCCAATATATAATTTTCACTCGAATCGACACCCTTACCTAACTGCAAAATTGGGTTTCACAAAATGGGAAACCACGAGGACGCAATGGCTTATTGATTGTAGCAGGTAGGATGTGTCGTATGTATTTATGGAAAATTGAGTTAGGCAATAAAATTTTACATAAGTTTGGCGCATCAAATTGATGGTTTTTTAAATGTATTAATTCATACCACAAATGGTGTAAATGGTTTTCAGATAATTAATGTTAGATCTTTTAGTTTTATTGATGACAAACAATAACTTATTATGTTAGATCAAGCTACTGTTTTCTCTATACTACAGGTACTCGACCGTTCTACTTAAGATTCAGTATATACATGCTCAGCAAGTCTCAAGGCTACGTTTAACAGTCTCATAATGCAGAGCCATCAAACCATTATTTTACTCCAGTTGACTAATCGAAAGCATTTAAAGTAGTGCACAATGTTCAAACCATTGATTCCCAACAGCACCGTAAACGGTCGCATTTGAGGTTTCCCATAAGGATGTTCCAAGTCAACAGTAGAGATGAAAGCTTAAAATAGATAAATTGCAAAAAGATTTTACCAACTCTCGAATGACAGAAAGTATGCAGTATGACAAGCTTTTTGATAAAGTACAGACTTAAATTCGCAAAAGAAGGAAGGATATTAATGTGCATTAAATGATAGTTGCAACGACTGATGATGACATATACATAATGTCAGGAAAAAGTTCAAGCTATCGTTGAACGAACAAATTCAAAATATACTATAAATAGAGAATGCCAAGAAGAGTTGAAGATAATAAAATTCATAAGAACACACATTCAAGCTTACATTCTCTGAAAAGTTTCGTGAGCACTTCTAATTATTATTCACTACTATTCATATGCTTTTTCATCAAAAAACATTTATCAAATCTTCAAGGATCATCAAGGGCCTCTGTTAAACTACTACCGTTTCTGTATAGAATGTTTGAAGAGTCGTTCGACATTTTGAATATGAGGATTCGCTTCTTTACTTGTTATATTTGTTGTTAGACTATGTCTCAATCATTTGCGTTACAAGGAGTTTCAATTTAGGCAGTAGATAAGTCCTAAAATTGAAAAGTGTTGTTACAAGTTTTGAAAAACCATATTCTTCTAGTGAAATCTTTTCATAAGTGGAAGAAGGGCTAAGAATAGGAGCTCGATTCTTGAGTTTTCGAACATCTATAAACATCATTAGTGTTATTTCCTTATTGCATATACTTATCTTGTTTAAATTACCTTGAGTATGAAGTAGTCATAAGATTCATCGGACCGTTTCCGCACAATTTGTGGTTCGACCTTTCTTAAGATTTGAAAAAAACTGGTCCTGAAATTTATCAACATCCAAACCAGTGGCACTATTTGATAGGGAATAGAAGAAAATTTTTAAATAATTTTATCCACCCACTCTAAACTCTAGCTTGATTTTAACAAGTGGTATCAGAGAGGATTTTTCTCAACCCCTATGGTATTCATATACTCACATGGGTTCTTTTAACAAAATTCTTATGTTTTCAAAAGAAGATTATGATGATTGAAAAATTCACACGTTGGTACACTTATCTGCAAAAGACGATGACATGTGGTATGTCATTATGATAGTCCAATAAAAATCATAAAGACAAACACAACCATTTCCATAACTGAAGGTGCTCCGCAGATGGTGGTAAAGAACATATCATAATGGACTGGTGAAGACAAAATGAGAGCTAACCTGGACAACGTGAACAGGGATATCTTTCATAACAATTTATATAAAAACAATTTCAGCAAAATAAAAACTTGTTCTACAGCTAAAGAGATCTTGTAGAAACTGACCTAACTCTATGAAGACAATGACCAGACTAAGAAGAACAAGTTAACCGTGGCTATCCAGAAGTTAAACAAAGTCAAATTAAATCCTGGAGAAACTGTCAATGAGTTTGATGAACGATTTACTGAATCATTATTGAACTAACATCTATTAGTAAGGAATATTCTAACCGAGAAATTGGTTTGAAGGTTATGAAAGCACTTCCCAGATAATAGGATATAAAGACGATGGTCATGCAAGAATCCAAAGATCTAAACAAATTGGAGCATGAACTATTTGTTGACCTCAAGGCCTATGAGTTCAAGCTTGGGATCCAAACTGAGGAATAACCTTATACATCCCAACCAACCAATGTTCTTGCTGCAACCATTGTCGTTCTTTCGATCGAAGAGACTTCAGACAAGAAGTTTTATGAAAAAATAACAATGAGATAATGTCATTATTCGTCAAAAAGTTATGTAAATTTATGCGTAAAATTCAATATAATTTTATCAAACCTTCTTATATTAAGGGACATATGATGATCAAGCTTGCTTTAAGCAAGAAAGGCTATTTCATTGTAAAAAGTAACATGTTCAAGAAGGATAACAAGATAACATTTGAGAGAAGATAGTCGAAAGATGAAAAGAGATCCTTTGAGAAGAAAAAAGACCAGAAGGTCCTTGTTGCTGAAGAAAACAATAATAAGTGGATAGACTCAGAAATTGAATCTTCTGGAACCGGCATTAGCTCAAGAAAGATTGATAATGAACCAACACAATGTCTAATGTTTGACTTAGAACAAGAAGAAGATGTTGATGAGGTATTTGATTTCGGCTCCAGTGAATTTACACGTGAAGACCTTGTCACTGCACTACATCAGATGACTAATGAGTATATGAAGTTGTCGCAATCATTTGAGGAAGTGAAATAAGAAAAAGTAAACCTAAAAGATAAGTCGAGTAAATCCAGCTGCTTACAGCAAAAGGAGCTCGACGATCTCAATGTGAAACTAAGCCTGTTAGCCACTGAGAATCATAATATGCATAGACTGTTCCAATCCATTTTGAATGAAATAATCAATACTTGGAAACAATCCTCAGTTTCTCTAAGTGCATGAAAAGAAAAAAACACGCTGGTGTCAGAACCAACCTATGTTATGGCAAAAATGATTGCAGCTCTTCTGAAAGAGGTACTCAACTGCATCTAGACAAAAGCAAGTCTAATGTTATAAGCTTTGTCCGGTCCAGTACAACATATTAACATGATAAGCTTGAAATCCATGCAGACCAGAAAGTATCCCGTGAGAACAAAACTAAGCATAGAGAACTGAAGAACTCTTAAGTCTGGGAAAACCTGGCTAAAGCAAAAACCAAATGAAAATGGGCATGGAAACTAGTCAAATTCCAACCGCTTTTGGAACAGGCCATCACAAGCTAGAAAAAGTGTTCAAAGGGGTAACCGAAACAGTACTTCAATTGCAGAATAGTTCAAAAGAGATATAGACTGGATAGCAAGGATAAAAAGTCCAAACAACATATGGTTAAATCTAAAACATTGCATAGCATTGTTGCGTATTTTCCGCTCGCAAGCACACGGTTGTCAAGTTTTAATATATGAGAGTAAAGTATCGTTCCCACTAGGAGTGTAATAAACGTATATCAGTGCTTCTAATTAAAATAGTCATGATTTTATTTAGAAGAATCAATAAAAAGTTTGGTTCACTTAAAACGAATTAATTTTAAATAAATATTAATCTAATAACCGAATTGAGAAATATCAATGAGCAAAAATATCTAGAGGAGTGATTTCACTAAGTTTCCATGATAATTATTCCCGGTTGAATTCATATTCATGAATTCCAAGTATTTAATTGCCAAGAAAACATAATTATTTTATTTCCCATTTCCCAAGTGACGAATAAATTGTGTCATTCAAACTTCGATTCAAACATTCCTAATAAAAATATAAGTTTAAATTTTATATGCAAACGATGATCTCACCTAAGCCTCGCTAAAATTATTCGCCTTCCTAACAATATAAACATTCAACAATGTGTCTCTATGATCTATAATCCTAGTCCCTCTCCCGAGTTGTAGAATTAATCAGACAACAAATAATTTATGACCAGTAAATTGCAACCGAATAAAAACAAAGAAACACAATTAAATAAAAAAGAATTCAATCACATAAACAACCGAGTCAAATTATTATATCAACAAAACTACGTCATCCTCTAGAATGGAAAATTTAGTTCATAATGAAATCTAAACAAAAATAAAGCATGTTTGAAGGTTTAGACATCGCAACACAAGAAAATAAATATGAAGGAATCAGATAACAAATCAGAAGTGGCACCTCTATCTCAGATTCGTCGTTCTTCCTCTTTGTGATCGATTTTTTCAATCCAATTCTTCTTTTCCAGCGTGTGCTCTCGTCTCTCACGTGAATTCTCTCAGGAAAATGGCTGTATGTTTTGTTAAACCCTTTCCTTCTTTTATCTTTTCGTACGAGCCTTTAGATTGGCGCCTATTTGCCTGTTCTCGCCGTCATTAGCGCTGTGGCGCCCGTTTCTCGAGGGTGTGGTGCTGCCTAGGCCCTTGTTTCTCGGCCTGGTAGTGCCGTGACACTAGTTCACAGCGCCTAGGTGCTTGATCTTCGGCCCTCCTGGCGCTGCGGCGCTGTTCCTTGGTGCTGCGGTGCCATTTCCTCAATAGTTCAACATCCAAAAATGCCCTTAATCGCCCTCACTCAACCAAACGTAATTCTGTCCGAAACTAACATAATTCAAATGAATTCTCATATAAATTAAGTGCAATTCTTCCACTTATCAAACCCCCCAAACTTGAACTTTTTCTAGTCCCAAAACAAAATAGAAAAAATAAGAGCTCAATCAAAAAGTAATACAAAGTCATGGATATGCAAAAAGTGACACTGGCCTCCGACTTATCTAATTTCATGTAATTCACAATCACTCAAAAGTTGTGTGTGTGTGTGATATGTCAATGTTCATTTACCCAATCGAATGTTGAAATAGATTTACATCACCCATTCGCCTTATGAACTCAAAGATCATCAGCTCAGTTCAACTCACACTTCTTTAAAATACAAATTCATTTAAACAGATCACAAAGGACTTTATTGGTGATTATTTGGCTCATAAGGTATTCAACACAAGTATACCAAAAAGTGATGTCACAACATGAGATGCTTACATGCAAATGATTAAAGTTCATACTTGCTAAGCATGTTTTTCAGGTATCCATAAGCTTGACTTGAACAACTTTTTTCCACTAGTATATTGGATAACTGTGACAAGGTTAATAAGTCTTGTAGGCTTGTAACGTTAGGCCACGGCTCAGGGCTACAATAAAAGGTATGAAAATCAAAATTTGAGAGAAATATTTGAATTTTCATCATTTTCACTCATTTTCATTTTTATTTCATTCACCATCCACTTATTGTTTTCTCATCATCAATAACCTCAATTTCCCTTATTTTCTCTTCGCTACTTTTGATTCATTCTTTTCATAGTTTTTCTTCTTTTTGTTTCTTTTTCAACTCCTTTATATACATTTATTTTTCTTTTTCCTTTCAAGGAGTGGTTGAAACATTTCAACATTTATGAACTTATTTCTCTTAAAGATCGGTTGGATAGTAAGTGTATAAGTTTCATTTGGTAGTTGTTGTGGGATATAGAATAGATACAATTGGGGGCTGATTGTATGTCATTGAGACACACCACTTGATTTTTTTTGTAAGCTCAAAACGGGACACTAGGGATACTTCATGTTCATTTGGTAGACTCGAAGGCTTAAACGGTTCCAAATATTGCCTAAATCATTTCTATGTCACATATTATCCGTATTTTGCCTCGAAAAGTGTTTTAAAAGGTTCTTGATTACCCTCAATCCAGTAGTTATCTCATACAAACCAATCACATGCATTGTTCAATCAAAATGATATCTGAGATGGGCACAAAAAGAAATTTAAGCATCTCAATCAACTCGTGGCTCAATGGGCTAACAATCGATAATAAACCAAGAAAGCAGTCCCAAAGATATTGAGAAAAATTGCCTAGATCATCTCTGTGTTTGCAAAAGTGTTAGTCAATATCATGTGAAAATTACTAAAAATCAGATCTCCATTGTTTATTTAGTATCATAGGTATGTAAATTGTCTCGAAGCATCGATAGTATCAACGAACATGATAGTGCAAAAATTTGTGACTCCTAGTTATCATGAACACATGCATTCAGAACCACATTTTCATTCTCAATATCGGCCACACAATGTGTAACGTCCAAAAGTCAACCCACGTAAACCACATGCATGCAAACGATTTAAATTTCTTACTTGCTTTATTTAATTAATTTTAAATACTTACATGATGCATATTATATAATTAAGGGTCTAATTGCATGATTTTATGAAAACTGTAGATTTTACTTGAATATTCGATGATAGGATGGGAAAGGAGACCGGGGACGACCAAGATAAAATAAATATTTTTCAATAAATATTTTCAAAGCTTATTTATATGATTAAATATGATTAAATTTTTCTAAAAATGATAGAGTTCAAATTATTTTACGAGACGAGCTTGATTTTAACCGAGAAAATACTTTTATTTTTTAATTAAATAGGTGTTATTGGGCTAATTTACCTTAGATTAGTAAGCTCAATTGCTCCTAAACTCAAAGGCCCAAAACATAAGCCCGTTAACATGCAAATTAAAATCTATAAAAAATAAATCCTAGGTATTTCTTGAGGGATAGCAGCCGAAACACACACACATTTTACAAAAATATTTTTGAAAATTTGAAGAGCAAGAATCAAGGAGTTTTAGTCGCCCGTTCGTCTCTTTTCGCAACCCACGCCAACGATTGCATATTCGAACGTTTTAAACGCAGAGGGACACTTCTAAACTCTTTTGATGCACAATTCAAATCATAATATGCATGTTTTATGTATTTTTGCATGAAAAATATTTGAGTTCAAATTGCTTTACGTTTTGACGATTATTTTCGAAGTTGTGAAGCTTTTACACTTGTTTGAAATGCTTTATGATTCCTAAGGACATGCTACCAATATAAGATGTTCAAGGGATGGAAAAGGGCCGTCTAAGGGTAGAACGTTGGCTGCAACATGCTTGGGTTAGCTATATGAACCTAGGGTTTGTGTGCTTTCCATGGAACAAGGGCTCAGTTAAAGGGAAGCAGCGCATGGGGCTTAGGTCAGGGCCTATGCATGGCTTGTTTGAGAGGCTAGGAGGAGTCCCTGAGGGGTTGCACGCCGCAGCAGCAAGGGAGAAGAGTCCACATACATAAGGACTCTTCCCATGCATACGTGCGCAACTGATGTATCTTCGTGGGAGGAGTGTGGCTCGATTGGGGCTGGCTAGGCTAGTCCAGCAGGGTCTAGAGGGTGGTCCAGGGATGGCTAGATGTGCATGGAGTCAGTGTCTAGAGTCGAGAGGAGTCCTAGCATGGCTAAGAATCCTCATTGCACAATGAGGCAAGGGACGGCTAGGAGTCTTGCACCTGGGCTTTTGCGTGGGCTGGGGCTGGGTGTGCTGGTCCAGGTCGGTTCAGCTAGGGTCCAGGAGGTGCTGGTTAGGGTCTGGTATCAGGTGGTTCGAGCATGGCTCGGGGTTTTGGGAGAAACGTGACATGATTGGAGACTAGGGCTCGGTCATGTGGTTAGGGAAGAGTAATGGTTCGAACCATGGTCCATTGGTTCGATTCATGGTTCATGAGGGTAGTTCGGGTATAAAAATTTATGTTTAAAATCTGGGAAGAAAATATTAAAGTTGTGATTAATTCAGGATTAAAACGCTTTACGATTTAGTAAATAAGGAATTAAATCACAAAGCTCGAGTTTACGTTAAATAAAATATTAAAAATCAAATTTAAGCTTAAATAATTATTTAGGATAATCTCGAATCAACAAAAGTGAGAAAAAGTCAAAATCGATAATTTTAGAGTCCAAGAGTAAAATGATCATTTTACGTCCCAGGTAGTACAAAAGGTCTGGCAGTGTCCCGAAGAACCATAACGCATGCTAAATGATATTTTTTAAAACGTTTACGATGAAAGTATGGGATTTTATGATTTATGATAAAGATGTGCAATTTTTACTGTTAAAATTCTATTTTTAAAATGTGGAAATGCCACGATATTTTATGATTAAAAAAAAGAAAAATATTTTAAAAGATGTGAATTGACTGTGACAAAAAAGGTATGCTATATGATTTTTGAGAATATCGTGAGAAAGAAGGCCCCAAAGGGAGCCCGTTTACGGGAGAAGGCCCCAGAGAGAGCCCAATGATCGTATTTCTATTTTACGTCGGTGCCTTAGTTCCCGTCCCCATGCTAAATGGTGAGCTAAGACTGATCAGTCGACCAGATGATACAGTTAGTCACTTTCAAATATCAAAGTTCACCCAAAATGATAAATGATTGAAAGCTTTATGATTTGACGATTTATGATTAAATTATGCTTACAAATTTATGCTATCTTATTTTGAATAAAAGTATGATTTTTAATGCATGTGCTTGTATATGTATTATTTGCTACTAATGTTTTGAACGTGCTGAGTCATTAGACTCACTAGGTTTGAATGTTGCAGGTGAGGATGAGATCGAGGGATGCGCTGACTCTTGAGTAGATCGAGTCCGACAGTACACTCCTAAGAGACATTTATTTTCCGCATTAACTTGATAATTGAAGTTTTGAAATAAGGATTTTGATATCGATTTATTAGATTTTTCATGCTTAATTTGATGTTAATTGATCTTGTTAAAGGTCGAAGTAGTATTTTTGATAATTAACGAGTTAGAGATTTTTATACACTTGAGATTTTCAATGTTAAATTAATATTTGGATTATGGAAATGTTTAGTTATTTTTCTTGTGAATTTCAAATTCTATGATCAATTTTTTTAACAAAAAATTAGTAGGATTTTAAAGTTTAAAGTAGTTGACGTTTCACGATGACTTATTCATAACTTTTTTCTAAAGACTCTATAATGCAGTAATCAAAATGACACTTTTTTTTTCAATCTAAAACTCAAAGAGACTCGACTATGCAGGAAATAACTAATCATGCAATCCTCAAAACGACTTAATAAACTCTAGCTCTAACAAGCCAAACTAGCAACGCAAAATTAACAAACACTGTCCCCAATGTACAGTAATAAATCAAGAAAAACATTGGATTACGTACCTCATACAGCGAGCATGAGGACTCACTGTCCTCGCCTGACAGCTCAACCTTCGCATCCTCATCATACTCGGCATCATCCTCGATGGTTCGGTGTGAAAACGGTGGCGGTGGCGGTGGCGGTGGTGGTGGCGGGAATGGATCGTCAGAGGCACTGGTCGCAGGGAAGCTACCCGAGAAACAAGCGCCTAGGGCAGAGCCGCGACGCCGCACCCTCGAGAAACGTGCAGCATCGCGGCACTAATAACGGCTAGACCAGGCAAATGGGCTTCAATCTACAAGGCCGTACGAAAAGATAAAAGAAGGAAAGGGTTTCACAAAACCCACAGCCGTTTTCTTCAGAGAATTCACGTGAGAGACGAGAGAACACGTTGGAAAAGAAGAATTGGAGCAAAAAGATCGATCACGAAGACGAAGAACGACGAATCTGGGGACAGAGGCGTCACTTCTGATTTGTTATCTGATTCCTTCACCTTTATTTTCTTGTGTTGTGATGTCTAAACCTTCAAACATGCTTTGTTTTTGTTTAGATTTTGTTATGAACTAAATTTTCCATTCTAGAGGATGACGTAGCTTTGTTGATACGATAATTTGACTCGGTTGTTTATGTGATTGAATTCCTTTTTATTTAATTGTGTTTCTTTGTTTTTATTCGCTTGCAATTTACAGGCCATAAATTGTTTGTGGTCTGATTAATTCTACATGATAAACATAAAAATTGTACATTAATTAAATGTTTTATAATATAATTATAGTTTTTGTTTTATTAAAAGTTTAAATATTATATGTTTTATAATAAATTGTATAAAATATAAGAAGTTGTGTAATTACAAGTTTTTACTAATTTTTACAGGTTCGATAAAACAAGAATAAACTTGGCGTTGCAAATGGGATTAAGATGATTTTTGGACCTGTAGAAAGTTGATTATAATATCTACAATATTGTTGACAAGTATGAGATAAAAATCCTCTCACAATTGGGATCAAATTAAGCAACAAATAAAGTTACCAAAGGAGTGTCAGTTTTACCATGCTCTAGTATTTTGACCATATCTCTCAAATTACTTGGTCAAATGGTTTGAAAAAAATACCACAACTAGACAACTCAATTATCCACATGTTTCTTTTTATGTGAAGAAGCAAATTCGGAGAAGAAGATTTTCAAAAGTGATGTGTAATATAATATAATATCTTGGAACACCAATGAAGACTTATGTGTAAAAAAATAATATTTTATTTGTGGTTGTCTCCCCAAATTTGGCTATAAATAGGGGTGCATTGTAATGTATTGAGATATCCCTCATTCTATGAACAAACCTTTGAGTTCATAACATTTCTCTCTATATTTTTCCTTTATTTCTTCATTTAAATACAATTAGCATGTTAATTTCATATTCAAAGTTTTACACTTTGAATAATGAATAGCTAACTTCCTAAAGTTGAGATGATAAGGTGAAACTTTTGACATGATAATAAGATTATTAAAAGGTAAGAATCTATGTTTTATATTATTTAATCATTATTTATTGTTTATGTTATATTTATTTCTTTAAGTATTTTTATACCCTACTTATAAGTGAGAGATTTTGATTTATTGTTGCTATATGTTAGACTAAATTTTTGGAACCATTTAAATATTAGTTTGGTATTACCAACCATTTAAAGTGGATGCCTTGATTTATTATATATAAATATATTATAATATTAAATTCTTGGAACCATTTAAATGTTAGTTTGGTTTTACCAACCATTTAACTTGGATTCCTTGATTTATTATATATGAATATATCATAGTATTAATTTATTGGTACCATTTAAATGTTTGTTTGGTTTTACCAACCATTTAAAGTGGGAACCTTGATTTAGTGTTTACAAATATATATAGCACAATAAATACTTGACCACATTTATAAGTTTTGGTATATATTATATACTTATAAGATAATAATTTATAACATAATATAAATATGATTATTTAATATATTGGAACCATTTTATTAAGTGGATTTCAATATTGTTCGTTAATGTTAACTTTATTAAAATACCAAGAGTGGATCCTTTAATCTCAACTACTTAAATTAAAATTTGAACAATTAAAATTTACCCATTAAAGATTCAAACAATTAAAATTAAAAAGAAACAAAAACAAAAACAAAACAAAAAGACATTGTAGTGGACTTGTAATTACCTTAGCTTCCCTGTGGATACGATATCGGACTCACCGAATTATACTACTTGTGGACAACCTGCTCTTGGGAGTGCAACAATCAAAGTGACAACAAGTTTTTGGCGCCGTTGCCGGGGAAGTATAATTTAATTTCAAGTCTATTTAATTTTGTTTATAGTTTATTTTTCTTTATTTGAATTTTTATTGCTTTTGTGTGTTTTTATTCTTTTGCATTTGCATTTGCATGAGCATTATTTGGTCACGTACACTTAGTGGTCGACTCATTCGAAATAACCCTTTATTTTCACAAAACATGGCGGAAGAACCCATCCAAGAAAATGAAGATGAAATTCAATCTCAACATGATCATGATAGACGAAGAACACTTAGAGATCACATGAATCCTACACGTACTAGTGCACCTTCATGTCTAGTTTTTCCCCCTGATGCATCTCATTTCAATTTTAAGCCTGGTATTATCCAACTTTTACCCAACTTTCATGGCTTAGATTCTGAAAATCCATACATGCATTTACGAGAGTTTGAAGAAGTGTGCAACACATATAATGATCTAAATTGTAGCATGAACACCATTCGACTTAAGCTTTTTCCTTTTTCTTTAAAAGATAAAGCTAAAACTTGGCTACAAAATCTTAGATCGGGATCCATTCGAACTTGGGATGAATTGCAACAACAATTTTTGAAAAAGTTTTTTCCATCTCATAGAACAAATTCTTTCAAAAGGCAAATCATCACTTTCACTCAAAAACAAGGAGAAACTTTTTATCAGTGTTGGGATAGATATAAAGAATTGCTTAATCTTTGTCCACATCATGGTTTTGAAATTTGGAGAGTTGTTTCTCAATTTTATGAAGGCTTAACACCTAAAGATAGGCAAATGGTTGAATTTATGTGTAATGGAACATTTGAAGATAAAGATCCAAATGAGGCAATTGAATATCTCGATTCATTAGCTGAAAATGCTCAAAATTGGGACACAATAAGTACAATCGAACCATCAAACAAGATTCAATCTCCTACATCTGGTGGAGGTATGTACACTCTCAAAGATGAACATGATCTTCAAGCTAGATTTACCTCTTTGGCAAGAAAAGTTGAGGCACTTGAATTGAAAAAGAATGGTCAATCAAAATCTGTTCAAGAAATTGCATGTCACATCTGTGATACAAGTGATCACTCTACAAAAGATTGTCCCACTTTGCCTTCTTTTAAAGAATGTCTCCATGAACAAGCCAATGTTTTAAACAATCTCAAAAGGCCAAATTTTGAACCATTTTCTCAAAGTTACAATCCATGTTGGCGAAATCATCCAAATTTTAGTTGGAGGAATGATAATGCTGCACAATTTTCACAACCACATTTCCAAAATCAACAAAATTTTCAAAATTATGCACCTTATGTTCCTCCACCTAAAAGGAATTTGGAAGATATATTGAATTCTTTCATTGCAAAGCAAGAGCCTATCAATACTCAAACTGCTCAAACCATGACAGATTTGAAAGATACTCTTGCTAAATTTGCATCTGCACTTAATGTTCATGAAAAAGGTAAATTTCCTTCACACCCACAGCCTAATCCCAAGTATCATCATTCACAAACTGGAACTTCTGGAACTCAACCGATGGATCAGGTAAAATATGTTATTACCATTCGAAATGGTAAGGTTGTTGAAAAATCCATTCTTGAACCTTGTGAAGATGATGATAAATCAACTCCAAAGGGTAAGGAAGTGAAAGCCATAACTTGCGAAAAGGAGGATCAACAGATAGTGCCGCCACCATTCCCTCATGCATTGAAAAATACAAAAAAATCAAATTTGAATTCTGATATATATGATATTTTTAAACAAGTAAAAGTTAATATTCTTTTATTAGATGCAATAAAACAGGTACCATCATATGCCAAATTTTTGAAAGACTTGTGCACTGTGAAAAGAAAATTGAATGTGAAAAAGAAAGCATTTTTAGCCGAACAAGTAAGTGCAATCATTCAAAATAATAATGCTTGGAAATACAAAGACCCTGGTTGTCCTACTATTTCTTGTATTATTGGAGAACGAAAGATTAAAAAATCCTTGCTTGACCTTGGAGCTAGTGTGAATTTACTTCCATATTCAGTCGATCAAGAACTCAATCTAGGCGAGTTAAAACCTACTTCGGTAACACTTTTACTTGCTGATAGATCTGTTGAAGTGCCAAGAGGTATGGTAGAAGACGTGTTGGTCCGAGTTGATAACTTTGTA
This sequence comes from Primulina huaijiensis, assembly GCF_012295235.1. Classification (NCBI taxonomy): domain Eukaryota; kingdom Viridiplantae; phylum Streptophyta; class Magnoliopsida; order Lamiales; family Gesneriaceae; genus Primulina; species Primulina huaijiensis. The sequence goes on from NC_133323.1 coordinate 17,244,327, forward strand.
TATCCTGTCGATTTCATAGTTTTAGATACACAACCTATCGAAGCTTGTAATGCAATTCCTGTAATTTTGGGTCGTCCATTTTTAGCAACTTCTAATGCTTTTATAAATTGCAGGAATGGAATAATGAAGTTGTCATTTGGTAACATGACTTTGGATCTTAATGTGTTTAATGTTTGTAAGCAACCACATGACAAAGGAGATGAAAGTGAAGATGAAAATTTTATTGAAACTCTTGTGGAAGAAAACATTTAAGAAGGGAGTACTCGTGATCAATTAGATATTTGTTCAATTGAAACTGTTAAAGAAAATATTGAAATTGATCTTGATGATTTTATCAGGTATCACTCGTTACCAGGATCAGAGAAAGAATTTGATGCAAAATATGAGAACAAAGACGAACCACCCATATTGGAGTTAAAACCCTTGCCAGAAGAATTGAAGTATGCATTTCTTGGAGAAGATGAAACATATCCGGTGGTAATTTCTTCCAAACTAGCAAGTGATGAAGAAGGTAAATTAGTTGATATGCTTAAAAGAAATAAAAATGCAATTGGTTGGACACTAAAAGATCTCAAGGGCATTAATCCACTAATTTGCACTCACAAAATTCACTTAGAAGAAAATGCAAAAACATCTCAACAACCACAAAGGAGATTAAATCCACACATGAAAGATGTTGTGAAAACTGAAGTTCTCAAACTACTTGATGTTGGGATTATCTACCCTATTTCTGATAGTAAGTGGGTAAGCCCAACACAAGTAGTTCCGAAAAAATCTGGCATCACAGTGATAAAAAATGAAAAAGGTGAATTGTTAACAAGTCGAGTCCCATCTAGTTGGCGGATGTGTATTGATTATAGAAAATTAAATGACGCCACTAGAAAAGATCATTTTCCATTACCATTTTTGGATCAAATTTTAGAAAGAGTAGCAGGTCATCCATACTACTGTTTTCTTGATGGATATTCAGGTTATTATCAAATTCCCATTGCACTCGAAGATCAAGATAAAACTACATTCACATGTCCTTTTGGAACATTTGCATTTAGAAGGATGCCATTTGGATTATGCAATGCCCCAGCAACATTTCAAAGATGTATGCTAAGCATTTTTTGCGACATGGTTGAAAATTGTTTGGAAATTTTCATGGATGATTTAACTGTCTTTGGGAATACATTTGATAATTGTCTTGAAAATTTGGAAAAAGTTTTAAAAAGATGCGAGGAAAAAGGTCTTATTTTAAATTGGGAAAAATGTCATTACATGATTACTTCTGGAATTGTTTTGGGACATGTCGTGTCATCTCATGGAATTGAAGTTGATAAAGCAAAAGTTGATGTCATTGCCAATTTACCCCCTCCAAAAACCATTAAAGAAATTCGCTCATTTTTGGGACATGCTGGATTTTATAGGAGGTTTATAAAGGACTTTAGTTTAATCTCTAAACCCATTTGTAACCTCTTAACAAAAGACAGTGCATTTGAGTGGACTCAAGAATGTCAAAATGCTTTTGATAAAATCATTCGACATTTAACATCAGCTCCTATCATGCAACCTCCTGATTGGTCTTTACCATTTGAAATCATGTGCGATGCGAGTGATTATGCAGTCGGTGCAGTATTGGGTCAAAGAAGAAACGGTAAGCCTTATGTGATATATTATGCAAGTAGAACTTTAAACAATGCTCAAATGAATTACTCCACAACTGAAAAAGAACTACTTGCTGTAATATTTGCATTAGATAAATTTCGTTCTTATTTGATTGGATCAACAACTATCGTGTTTACTGATCATTCTGCTATTAGATATTTGTTGACCAAACAGGATGCAAAGCCACGACTGATACGATGGATTTTGTTGCTCCAAGAATTTGACATTGTGATCAAAGATAAAAAAGGAACCGAGAATGTCGTAGCCGATCATTTATCGAGACTAGTAACAGGATCATCTTGTGAAATGACACCAATTAACGATAATTTTCCTGATGAACATCTATTTTCAGTTACTACTACACCTTGGTTTGCTAACATAGTAAATTTTCTTGTGACAGGAAAAATGCCACCGCAATGGAGTTCTCAAGATAAAAGAAAATTTTTGAATGAGGTAAAAAAATTTTATTGGGATGATCCGTATCTGTTCAAGTATTGTCCGAATCAAATTTTTCGACGTAGCATACCCGACAATGAGGTAAGTAGTGTTATTAAATTTTGTCATTCAGAAGCATGCGGAGGACATTTTTCTTCAAAGAAAACAGCTGCAAAAATCCTGCAGTGTGGATTTTATTGGCCCAATTTGTTTAAAGACACCCACGAAATCTGTAAGATTTGTGAAAATTGTAAAAAAAATTGGGTGCGATTTCAAAAAGAAACATGATGCCTTTGAATCCTATTATTGAAATTGAAATATTTGATTGTTGGGGAATAGATTTTATGGGACCTTTTCCACCGTCGTTTGGATACTTGTATATTTTAGTTGCAGTTGATTATGTTTCCAAATGGATAGAGGCAATTCCATGTCGAACAAATGATCATAAAATCGTCATCAAATTTTTAAAAGAAAATATTTTTAGAATTCCTCGAGCCATGATAAGTGATGGGGGAACTCACTTTGTTAATAAACCATTTGCTTCATTAATGAAAAAATATGGTATTACTCACAAAGTAACTACTCCTTATCATCCTCAAACAAATGGACAAGTTGAATTAGCTAATAGGGAGATAAAGCAAATTTTGGAAAAAACTGTTAACTCAAATAGAAAAGATTGGTCTCTGCGACTTAATGATGCACTTTGGGCATATCGAACAGCTTTTAAAACATCATTGAATATGTCTCCCTATAGGTTGGTTTACGGAAAACATTGTCATTTGCCTGTGGAATTGGAACATAAAGCTTATTGGGCGATCAAAACTTTAAATTCAAGCATGGATGATGCCAACAAATTGCGTAAATTGCAACTTAATGAACTTGATGAACTCAGAAATGACGCGTATGAGAATTCAAGGATTTATAAAGCAAAAATCAAATCATTTCATGATAAAACAATTCTTAGAAAATCTTTTGAGATTGGTAAAAAAGTTTTGCTTTATAATTCTCGACTTCACATATTCCCAGGAAAATTACGATCAAGATGGACAGGCCCATATGTTGTAAAGCATGTGTATACTTATGGAGCTGTGGATATTGAAAATCCTAAAAATGGTGATGTTTTTAAAGTAAATGGACAAAGGCTTAAACCATTTTTAGAAAATGAAATTTTTCAAGAAGAGTTTATTTCCCTTTCCGATCCTTGATTTTTTTTGTGTTGCATTTAATTTTGTTTGTTTTTATTTCAGGTTTCCTTAATCTTTTTATTTTCCCGGTTAAATGGCGGATAACGGTACTCCGTGACTCTCATAGTCGGTTTAATCAGTTTCCCATAATTGCTGATACAAAAATAAAAAAAAATCATTTCTTTTCTTTTCAAAATGGATGAAATTCTCTCAAAAATTTGTAAATATTTTCCCTCTGTTTCTGAAAATGTTCTAAGAAAAATTTATGCAGGAAGGTGTGAAAGATTGAGATTGCTAATGCAAAAAGGAATTCCAGAAGATATTCGTCTTGTAATAGAAGCTAAGGTCCGATTAGGAGGAGAAGTTCCACAATCATTGCTCATTCGGTATTTGCCTGGATTAGGAAAAAGCACTTATGCGAAAAAACGAAGGGCCAAAAGTTTAGGGGTTTGTCATAAGTGTGCAAGATGGACTTGTGACAAACGATGCAGATCTTTGGGATGTGTTTCCAATAACAGAGAAGATAAAATTGGTTTCATTAAGAATGGGCTGAGTAAGGAGTCTTTAGATAACATCTTATTGACTCTTGAGACGCATTCTAGTGGACATGTGCATATTGAACTTCTCCGTTTATGGAAACAATTCCAAGATGAGCGTCATAGTCTTGGGAATCCGACTAAAAAAGACCATGTTTGCCAATTTATAAGAAAATTGGATGGGAAGCATATCCTCGACTCATAGAAGGCGTTGAAGCCGTTTCTGGACGTAAAACCAGAGGAAAATTGTGAGCCACAATCACACTACTGTTTACATGCATGTGTGTCATTATTGTTTTTACTGTTTATTCTGTTTACAACTGTGACCCATAGTTTTGTCCTGATAACATATTACCCCTATAAAATCTCTCATCTTTCTCTCTATTTTCGCAGAAAAAAAAAGAAGAAAGTAAAAAAACATGGCTGGAACCTCTGCACAATCATTGAAAAATATTTGTGTATTTTGTGGGTCGAGTCCTGGAAAAAATGAAGTGTTTGTAGAAGCAGCGAATAATCTTGGAAAGATATTGGCTGAGAGAAAAATTCACTTGGTATATGGGGGAGGTAATATTGGGTTAATGGGATCTGTTTCAACATCTGCTCATCTTGGAGGTAGTCAGGTTTTGGGTATTATTCCTACAGCTTTAGCTGAAGGAAATATTACAGGTGTTACGATTGGTGAGGAATTAAAAGTTTCTTCTATGTATGAAAGAATCACAAAAATGATTGAAAATTCTGATGCTTTTATCGCACTACCAGGTGGTTTTGGTACATTAGAAGAAATTTTTCACACTGTTTCTTGGGCACAACTTAATATCCATAATAAACCTGTGGGCTTGTTGAATATCAATAATTATTATGACAGTTTGTTGACATTTCTTGATAAAGCTGTGGAACAGAATTTCATTTCAGAAAATTCACGACGGATGCTCATCTGTGCTTCGACTGCCGACCAATTAATTGATGATTTGGAAGCTTTTGTTCATAAGCCTGATCCGATGATAACAAAGATCAATTGGTCGCAATCAAGCAATAAGAAAAGGAAGTTGGATCATTGATTCAAAAGTCGTGGATTGGTTTGCGTTTGTTTCAGTTTGTTATCTTCAATAAAATTCCAGGTGATATCTCTTTCATTATGTACTCTTTATTAATAGTTATTTTGACATTAGGGACAATGTCATATTCTGATTGGGGGGAGAACAAACTTATAAAAAAAATATTAAAAAAAATAATATATATATATTAAAAAATATATTATTTTAAAATAAAACCATGTTTATTGTTTGTATCTTAGTAATTTTTGCAAAAATATCATACATTACATGTTTGAAAGGTTTAAATTAGAACATGTATTAATCTATTTAAGGATGTTTAAATTTTTATTTGAAAAAATGTCAATTTTAATATTCTGATCAATATAAAAATATGATTTATGAAATCTTTTTTAGTGATTAACCATTGTGATAAAATCAGGTATTAAAGTATATGGCCCAAGATATACCTTATAAGAGTGCCTAAAATTTTAAACTCACACATATTTTGTGAGTGAGTGGAGAGGACTGAGAAAACAGCTTTCGAGCCTTTATTGATCATGAGAGAGACTATCTATTGTTTAGATCTTGAGTTCTTATTTTGAAAAAAAAATGATATTTCCTAAAAAAAAAGGGAGAAAAATACAAAAAGAAAGATATTGAAGATCTATGTAATTTTTAAGTTATATGCTACGATCCATATATCTCTCATAAAAAAAGAGAGAAATTTATTGTACAAGTTAAATAAATATGTGGTCAAGAAGCATAAACTTAGTCTGATTCCATGATGTTATGAAAAAAAATATATCAGGAAAAAATATATAATAAGAACAACTAGATTTTGAATCAATGGATTTTCTATCTTTTGATTAGTTTGGCTCGTTTGTCTGTCTGCATTCTGTAAACCATTTTTCTGAGCATTTATCTGTATTCCAACTCCATGAGAGAAATCGTTGCCATAAATTGAAACATTTATTAACCTGTGAGGATATGGAGTTGAGACTCTTACTAGGAATTTCTGAAGGCCGTGTACATTTAACTACCTGAAATAAGCTTTGAATTGATCATCTCAAATTATTTCATAAATTATAATTATGATGATCTTGATATAACTTTGACAGTTTTCAAATTTAATTTAAACACTTAGATAGTTTTGATTACATTTCTATTTAAATTAATCAATATGTTTTGTATTGCTATTAACGCTTAAATTGCTAGGGACTAGCAATAAGCTGGTTGGGAGGTGTGATAAACATAAAAATTGTACATTAATTAAATGTTTTATAATATAATTATATAGTTTTTGTTTTATTAAATGTTTAAATATTATATGTTTTATAATAAATTGTATAAAATATAAGTTGTTGTGTAATTACAAATTTTTACTATTTTTTACAGGTTCGATAAAACAAGAATAAACTTGGCGTTGCAAATGGGATTAAGATGATTCTTGGACCTGTAGAAAGTTGATTATAATATCTACAATATTGTTGACAAGCATGAGATAAAAATCCTCTCACAATTGGGATCAAATTAAGCAACAAATAAAGTTACCAAAGGAGTGTCAGTTTTACCATGCTCTAGTATTTTGATCATATCTCTCAAATTACTTGGTCAAATGGTTTGAAAAAATACCACAACTAGACAACTCAATTATCCACATGTTTCTTTTTTACGTGAAGAAGCAAATTCGGAGAAGAAGATTTTTAAAAGTGATGTGTAATATAATATAATATCTTGGAACACTAATGAAGACTTATGTGTAAAAAAAAATAATATTTTATTTGTGGTTGTCTCCCCAAATTTGGCTATAAATAGGGGTGCATTGTAATGTATTGAGATATCCCTCATTTTATGAACAAACCTTTGAGTTCATAATATTTCTCTCTATATTTTTCCTTTATTTCTTCATTTAAATACAATTAGCATGTTAATTTCATATTCAAAGTTTTACACTTTGAATAATGAATAGCTAACTTCCTAAAGTTGAGATGATAAGGTGAAACTCTTGGCATGATAATAAGGTTATTAAAAGGTAAGAATCTATGTTTTATATTATTTAATCATTATTTATTGTTTATGTTATATTTATTTCTTTAAGCATTTTTATACCCTACTTATAAGTGGGAGTTTTGATTTATTGTTGCTATATGTTACACTAAATTCTTGGAACCATTTAAATGTTAGTTTGGTATTACCAACTATTTAAAGTGGATGCCTTGATTTATTATATATAAATATATTATAATATTAAATTCTTGAAACCATTTAAATGTTAGTTTGGTTTTACCAACCATTTAACTTGGATTCCTTGATTTATTATATATGAATATATCATAGTATTAATTTATTGGTACCATTTAAATGTTTGTTTGGTTTTACAAACCATTTAAAGTGGGAACCTTGATTTAGTGTTTACAAATATATATAGCACAATAAATACTTGACCACATTTATAAGTTTTGGTATATATTATATACTTATAAGATAATAATTTATAACATAATATAAATATGATTATTTAATATATTGGGATATATGTTGTATAATCATATGAAAGTGAGAGATTTTATCTTCATATATTTCTGAACCATATGAAAGAGACAAGTTCTCGAAGAACTGATAACAGTAATGGAACTAAATATACAACATTCAAAGATGTAGTTAAAATGAGAGGGCTTCTTCAACATGATGATTGTATTCTACAATATTTTCATGAAGCGTGTTCTGTTAACATGTCGTTTTCATTAAGAAGGTTGTTTGCCTCCATATTAGTGTTTTGTCAACTGAAAAGAGTTAGAGAACTTTGGGATGAGTTCCACCTATATATGTCTGAAGATTATGGTAGATGAATTTCCAGAAGTAGTGTACTCATCACAAATAAATTGCTTCTTGAGATACAACAATTGATGCATCAATATAAAAAGAATTGGATGATTTTAATTTGCCGTCAATAATTATCGAATTTTTAGGAGACTTGCCACTACCAAGAATAATCGAGGATGAGCTTTCAATTCAAACATATGAAGAAGATTTGAGATTTATTGAAAATTTAAATGCTCATCAATAGATGGCTTTTGATATTATGATGGAAAGTATTACGTGCAATCACTCAAAAACTTTCTTCATTGATGGTCCAAGAGGGACCAGTAAAACTTTTTTATCTATCAATTCTAGCAAGCCTAAGAAAAATCGTAAAATTGTCACTTGCAGTAGAAATGTCTGGTATAGTTGCAACATTGTTATGTGGTAGGACTGCACATTCACACTTGCAAATCCCACTAAGCCCAACAACATCAAGACTTTGCAAGATTGAAAAATAGTCAGATCTTACAGAATTAATTAGATGTGTAACAGTTGTGGTATGGATGAGCCTCCCATGGAAAATCGTTATGCTTTTGAATCTATTAGTCTAACTTTCAAAGATATAAGGACAACAAATTTTCATTTGGGGAAAAGACTATGATTTTTGGTGGAGATTTTAGGAAAATTTTACCAGTTTTTAAACGAGGATCCATGAGAAATCAAATTGTTGCAAGCATTTCAAGATCGTCATTTTGGAATTATGTCAAGATATTATTACATCTAGAACAAAATATGAAATCTGTCTCAGATTTTGGGTTCTCACAATTTCTATTACGTGTTGGTGATGGCTTGGAAGATACTTTGAATAATAATTTTATAAAGCTACCAGATTCAATTATCATACCATGGGAAGATAAACTATCAGTTGATCAGTTTTTTTATTAGGTTTCTCCTAATCTGATAAATCATGTACACAATGCAAACTACATGGTTGACATAACTATTATTACTAAAAAAAAGTAGACATTGATGAAATGAATGAAATGATTGTTTTAAAATTTCCAGAAGAAGAAAAAGTATACTCATCTTGGGACTCCGTAGAAGATGATAACAATAATCTTTTCTAAGAAGAGTTTTTGCATTTTTTTGTCCAAGTGCTTTGTCACCTCATAGAATCACATTAAAAAGTAGGTCGCCCAATCATGCTCTTAAGGAATGTTGAACATGAACTAGCACTATGCAATAGAACAAGGTTAATATGCCGCAATCTCGAGAGAAACTTCATACATGCGGAAATCATAACTGGTTCTTACAAGGGTATATGATGTTTTCTATATCAAATGCCATTGAAAAGCAAAGTAAATTCAGAACTTCAATTTGAATTGATACGTAGAAAATACTCAATAAAATTAAGTTTTGCTTGGACAATAAACAAGACACAATGTTAAACAATACAGAATGTTGGTATCTTCCTTCGTAATCAGGTGTTTAGCCATTGTCAGTTTTATGTGATACTACAAGAGGAGTTTCTCAACGATTTATGTTTCACAAATATATTTTATTTTATATATAAATACTAATATCTAACATTAATTTTAATAAATTTGAAGCTTATTAGGACATAGATAATTGATTATTTCCATAAAACAAAAAAATAATGACATGGACTTGATTTTTTTTACTTTTCGATTTTCTTAAGTTAATGGAAAAAAATAAGATTTGCCAATGATGTTGATATAAAAACAGTATTACAAAAATCAAATATTTTGCATTTTCGATATTAATTTTATGTAATAGAAGAAAATTTTCATAATTTATAACTGTTATTCTTGAAGTTTTACAAGCGTCGCGTGAATCAAACAAAAAAACATTTATTTAGATTTTTGTTTAGAAGTGAGTATGTTACAAAAAAAATTTGAACAATTGACTCAAATAGCTGAAAACGAGGAGATGAAAACATGATTAAAAGTGACGATGAATATTTTATTCATTTTTTTTATTAAGTGTTTAATTTTAATAATCACTCAATTTTCAAAAAGTTTTCATATGGATGTATTGCGTAAACATTTATGTATAATATCCAAAATTCAACGTATAAATTGATAATTAAAGAGCTAAATATTCATTGTATTTTTATATTATATTATAACATCATCAAATTGCAAATTTATGACATTCATCGTATAAGTGGATAAAGAACATATGAGGCGTACGGCTAACAACGTCGCTCATGCTCTAGTTCAACGAGCTCTAGTGTTTTCTTTGTTATTTGAATGGACCGATGGCGTTCTTCCGTCGTGGCTCATTAATATTGTAACCCGAGACTTGTCGGTTATTTGAGTTATGAAAATATTTCTATTCAAACAAAAAAGGGCAAATTTTATGGCATTTATCGAATATGGGCAAAATTGGAAGAAAAAATGGTTGTCCGATTTTGTCTGTGTTAAACACAACGTTTATATGTAGTGTAGATAGCGGGAAGAGCGCCAGCAGTTTCCAAGGAGAACTCCTTTCAATGGCGCCACTGTTGCAGAGCTCGCAGCCATGGGTCGAAAAATAGTGATGATCTTTACTATTATTTCTCGAATTTCTCTCATACTTGAAACGATTTGCCTTCAATTCCTCGTAATTACTTATCTTTTTAGTGTGTGTGTGTATCGACAGTCGGCCAAGGCAAGTGAAGGACGTAGCTCACCAGGACGAGGTCGTTCGAGTACTCACCCACACTCTCGAGACGGCTAATGTAATGTTTCTTGAAGTTCCTTTAACTATTTGGCGTATTTTGTATTTCGAATGACCTATTCTTGTAGGAGTGTGATTTTAGGGTTTTTGTGATGATTATGTAGTGTCCACACATGCTCTTTTATGGGCCTCCTGGTACGGGGAAAACAACTACTGCCCTTGCAATTGCCCATCAGCTTTTCGGGTAATTTAACTCATTTAGTATCTTATGTTTTTACTTATTTTATTCAGGGAACGTAGTTTATTTTTTGATTACGTTGGGGGTGTTTTTTTTTTTTTTTTTTTTNGGGGTTTTTTTTTTTTTTTTTTTTGTGTCAACGTGGTTTTTATAATGAGCTTTGCTGGTGTTGATGAGTTGTTTTTAAGGAATTTGAAAATCTTGTTATGGGAATTGCGATATTGTGATCAGTGAAATAAATACTCCTCTTCTTGAAGTGAATAATGCTTCTTGTGGTGGCGATGAATAACAACTTTCTAATAATTTACGTGAATTAGATTCTAAGAAATGTGAATTCTTGTAGGAACATTTAGGAACATTGACAAAGCTCAACACAGCTTCAAATGTCTAGTTTCTTTATGAATAGTTTAATGTGTTCTTAAGTGCTTGCGAAAGTTAAGTGCTTATGATGCGCATCCTGCGCTTTTTAAGGACAACAGCTAATTAGCAAGGAAGATATCTTGATAATTTCAAACTCTGATTTTGGTTTGGAGACAGACGCTTGTGAATGTGCTTTCCACAATGGGATCGACTAAGAAGTTAATTTTTTTCGGAATTGAACTCTCTTTTCTGACAGACCTGAACTATACAAGTCCAGAGTGCTGGAGCTGAATGCTAGTGACGATCGAGGGATTAATGTTGTTCGCACAAAAATTAAAAACTTTGCTGCTGTAGCTGTTGGTTCTGCTCGCCAAAGGTACTTCTTTGATATTTAGCATATTGCTTATTTTATTACCTGTGCTCCTGTGTTCATTCGGATAACTTTATTCCTCATTGTAGTGGCTATCCTTGCCCACCGTATAAGATCATTATTCTTGATGAGGCGGATTCAATGACAGAAGATGCTCAGGCAGGCAGTCGAACCCTTGTTATCTTGTTAAATTTGAAATGTCATAAAACAATTTTTAAGTGCAACTTCTCACTCTGTAGAATGCCTTACGACGGACAATGGAGACATACTCAAAAGTTACAAGATTCTTCTTCATTTGCAATTATATCAGCAGGTCGGTTGGACGTTCTTTGTTTTCCCCATAATCTTTGGTGCTTATATAAAAATGCGAACTTGCTATCATCTAGTTTAATTAAATGATAGTGAAGTGGTAGGTGGTTTGCAATGGGAACTAGTGATAGAGCGGAGACTTAGGAGAATCACTATTATATCAGAGAACTTATTTGGTTTTTGCCCGGTAGGTCCACAGTGGAAGCCATTCTTTTTTAACATATGATTGAGAAATATAGAGAACAACAGAAGACCCATATGGTATTTATCTAATTAGAGAAAGACTATGATAGAGTGCCTAGAGAATTAATTTAATGGGTATTAGAAGGAAGCACGTGTCTCGATGTTACACAGAGATCATTAAATACATGTATGAAGGTGCCATAACTAGTGTTAGGTTTGTTGGAGGCATGTCATTTGAATTTCCTGTGACAGTAAGATTTCATCAAGGATCGGCTTTAAGTCCTTACCTCTTTGCTTTGATTATGAATGAGCTGACGAGACATATTCAGGATGAGGTATGTAACGTACCGAACTTTTTCTACTTAAAATTTGCGGAAGAATTAAAAATTTTCTTAAATAAAAAGTGAACATAAAAAAAATTCGATAAAAGAAGTAAAACTGTACGTCTTTCAAGTTGTTGCAACAAAAGATTTGAAATTTAAAGTTTGATATAAGAAATAAATGTTTTCATAAAACTTAAAACATGGCGGTCCTAGGGTTTAGCCTCCCGCTCAGTCCAAGCCTGCTCCTTGGTCCCCACCTCCAGCCTCCTCATAAACATCCTCGCCTGCATCGATCAAGTCTAGTGAGTCTAAAGACTCAACACGTATAAACTGGAAGTAACGAATAATACGTAATAAAACCACATGCAACTTCAAAATAGAGCTTACATACTTAAAACTTGAACTTGCATATCAAAAGCTTGAACATATGTACATACATACATAGACGTGCCGTCAACATTAAACTTTTCTTAAACATTGTTGTGAATAATCCCAGCTATTCTTTCTCCCAAGAATGATCAAGAACTCGCCTCACAGTACGCATAAGCACATACACACACACACACTCTCAGGTTAATCGCAACACTATCACTCAGAAGATGAAACAAAACAGAAACGAGATATCAAGACACAAGAATTATAGTGGTTCGGCGTTCTTCGCCTACATCCACTGGGGAACTCAGAGCAACGTGTTTTATTCAATTCAGAAGAGAGCGATACACCGCAGTTGAGGAAGAAAAGAAGATTACAACCGAGAAGTGAAAACTCTTCTTTCTTCCCGTTGCGCTTATATATATTTATATCTATATACAGCCCTTCCCTTGATTCAGTTATTGACTAACCACTAATTGACTAATTTAACTAACTTATATATTAGTCACCTAATTAGTCAACCGAGGACTCATCAAAAAACTCCAAGCAAGACTTCCATGGACCGCACCTGCTGAAGTGAACTCAGTCGAAATATGTTGATCAATTTGTTACAAATCTCCACCTGATCAGCATATTATCACCACTTGCTCTTCACGGTTCCCCTTTTTCTCCTACCTAAGGAGGTTTTCCCAATTTGATGAGTGACAAACAATGTTGAAGTTTTGTCCCTGTCACTACTTTGGTCAGCATATCAGAAGGATTGTTTTCAGTCCCAATCTTCTTTATCTTCACTCTACCTTGAGCGACCATATCCCTTATAAAATGAAGCCTAACATCTATGTGTTTTGTCCTCTCATGATGCACTGGATTCTTCATCAGCTGCACCGCTCCTTGACTATCACAGTGCACCGCAGTTTCAGCTTGACACCCTTCTATTTCTTCAACCAAACCTTTTATCCATAAAGCTTCCTTAAATGCCTCTGTCGCAACAACATACTCAGCTTCTGTGGTAGACAAAGTTACTATATGTTGAAGGGTAGACTTCCAGCTGACTGTATTTCCATACAATGTAAACACATATCCTGTCTGTGACTTCCTCTTATCAACGTCACCAGCAAAGTCTGAATCTACAAAGCCTTCAATTTTCTCATTTTCTTTCCACTTATTATCATAATTCAACCCAGCCTCCTTGGTTCCTTTAATATACTTTAACACCCATTTTACTGTTTGCCAATGTTTAAGCCCAGGATTTGACATAAACCTGCTTACTAAGCTTGATGCAAAAGCTATATCCGGTCTCGTACACACCATGCCATACATAATACTTCCTGCAGCACTGGAGTATGGTACTTTGAGCATTTCTCCACCTTCCTCTTCACTTTTCGGACTTTGTTCTGATGAGAGTTTAAGATGTGCTCCAATTGGTGTTGTCACGGTCTTCGCATTTTGCATATTGTACCTTGTGAGAACTTTGCTCAAGTATGCTTGTTGTGTGATATGTAAGTGACCCAGAGATCTATTTCTTATTATATCCACGCCTAAGATTCTTGACGCTTGCCCCATTTGTTTCATTTCGAACTCTGTTCCTAGCAGCTGTTTTAATTTGTTAACTTCCTTGATTTCTTGGCTTCCAATGAGCATATCGTCCACATAAAGTATCAGGTATAATTTGCTGCCTTTTTCCAGATTCTTAAAATAGAAACAGCTGTCATAGTTGCTTCTTTTATATCCATTTCTGATCATGAACGCATCAAACCTCAGGTACCACTGACGGGGTGATTGTTTCAGGCCGTATAGTGACTTCTTCAAGAGACAAACTTTGTGTTCCTCACCGGCTGATTCATAGCCTTCCGGTTGTGCCATATAAATGGTTTCTTCCAACTCTCCATGTAAGAACGCCGTCTTAACATCCATTTGCTCTAACTCCATATTATAATAAGTCACAAAGGACAGTAGTATTCTGATGGAAGTGTATTTTACTACTGGTGAAAAAATCTCATTGTAGTCTATTCCCTCCCTTTGAGAATACCCTTTTGCCACTAACCTCGCTTTGTACTTAGTTTCCATAACACCTGGAACTCCTTTCTTGAACTTATATATCCATTTGCAGCCAATAACCTTTTGTTTCCCGGGATTATCTACTAATGTCCAGGTTTGATTTTTTCTTAGAGATATCATTTCTTCGTCCATAGCTTGTTTCCACAATTGGAACCTATTACACTCAGTGGTTTCTTGGTATGTTCTTGGTTCTTCATCCATTATGCTCTGGGCAGCAGCAAGGGCATAGGCAGTGAGTTCCGCAAACCCAAGTCTGGTTGGTGGTCTAATGTCTCTTCTTTTTCTGTCTCTGGCCAATTGATACTGACTTAAGTCAGTTTGCTCAGTAGAGACTATTTCTTCTTCTTCTTTAACTTCTTTCTTAATGGTTTCAGGTTCACACTCCACCTTGGTCTGATGGCTTCCTTCATGCTCTAATTGGACAGATTGAGTTGCACTGCCTTCTTGATTTTGCACATCTTGTTTTAGTGTCTCCTGCTCGTTGAAGACCACATCCCTGCTGGTGATTACCTTAGAACTGTTTCCTTCATTTGACCAACATCTAAATCCTTTCACCCCATCAGAATATCCCAAGCAAATGCATCTTTTTGATCTATGCTCAAGCTTTCCCTCATTAACATGCACATATGATGGGCATCCAAACACTCTTAAGTTTGAGTAGTTCACTGGTTTTCCAGACCATATTTCTTCAGGTACCTTAAAATTCAAAGCTGTAGAGGGGCTTCTATTGATTATATGAACTGCAGTAGACACTGCCTCCCCCCAAAATTGCTTACCCAAGCCAGCATGGTTAAGCATACATCGGACCCTTTCCAGTATAGTTCGATTCATGCGTTCTGCCACTCCATTTTGTTGGGGAGTGTATCTCACCGTCTTGTGTCTTGCTATCCCATGATCTTTACAAAATTCTGTAAAGTCATTTGCAAGATATTCAAGTCCATTATCAGTTCTTAGTCTCTTGATTCTCTTCCCAGTTTGGTTTTCTACCAAGGCTTTCCATTGTTTGAAGCTTTTAAATGCCTCATTCTTATGCTTTAACATATATACCCAAACCTTTCTTGAAAAATCGTCAATGAAGGTTATGAAATACCTAGCCCCTCCTAGAGTGTTAACCTTAGCTAGTCCCCATATATCAGAGTGAACATAATCCAACGTTCCCTTGGTAGTATGCTGTGACAGGCTAAACTTGACTCTAGTTTGTTTTCCGAAAATACAGTGTTCACAAAAGTCTATTTTGTGCACAAGATCCGAGCCAAAGACCCCTTGTTTCTTTAGCTCATCGATTCCTCTTTGACTAATGTGACCAAGCCTAAGATGTCACAACTTTGTCATATCTTTTGACTGTTCTGTGAGTAAGGTTTCGGTAGGGATGACTGTGTTTCCTTGCAAAACATACAGGCCTTCTTTCTTGATTCTCTTCATTATGACCAGAGCACCAGAGCTAACTTGTAGGACTCTTCCTTCGGCTTTATATGTATATCCTTTATTATCCAGAGATCCAAGTGAGATTAGATTTCTTTTGAGGCCTGGGACATACCGAACTTCTGTCAAGCTCCTACTAATTCCATCATCCATATAAGTTTTATGGACCCTATGCCCAGAACTTTACATTCGGTGTTATTTCCCATGATTACTCGACCTTCATCCCCTTCTTTGAAGGTCCTTCTTTGAAGGTTTCAAACCCTTCTCGATTTGGTGTCATGTGATACGAACACCCCGAATCAAGTATCCACTCAATCTCTTTCCTTTCGGTGGACACAGCAAGTACTTCAGAGCTTTCATATCGATCTGAAATCATGGCTTGGTTCGTAGGTTCATGCTCTCTGTTTTTCATCTTCCTTTTTAAATCAGGACAATCTCTTTTGAAGTGCCCTTCCTTGTGGCAGTAGAAACACTTGAATTTGGTCCTTGATTTTGATCGACTTCTTCCTCTATTTTTATTGTTATGTTGCTCCCTTCTTTCTGATCTGCCCCTTATGAATAAACCCTGTCCATCTCCTTCGTCTTTCACTAGCCTATCTTGAGTCTCTTTTGCCTTCAAGGCTGTTATGACTTCATCTAATGTCAATGTTTCACGGGCAAACTTGATTGTATCAACGAAGATTGAATATGATTTTGGCAAGGAGTTCAAGATCAGAATTGCCTTGTCTTCATTATCGATCTTTATTTCAAGATTTTCCAAAGCAATGATGATCTTATTGAACTCATCAAGATTGTCATCTATGGACTTGTCTTCGAGCATCTTGAATCCAAACAATTTGCCCTTAAGATGAATTCAATTGTAGAGGGTGTTCGTCATATATAGCTGCTCCAATTTTAACCAAACTCCAGCTGCTGTGGATTCTTGATCAAACTCTCGTAGTACTCTATCACTGAGATGCAAGATGATAGTGCTATATGCTTGCTCGAGAATATCAGCTTTCTCGTCAGAACTCATCATCGATGGTAGACTCTTCTCCCCATCAAGGGCTCTGGAAACCTTCATTTGAACCAAAATTGCCTTCATCCTTTTCCTCCAAATTGACAAGTCTGTTTTTCCATCGAATCGTTCAATCTCAACTCTGGAGACTCCCATCCTTGACATTTTCGGACTTCCTGAAGACCTAGCTCTGATACCAGTTTGTTGTGAATAATCCCAGCTATTCTTTCTCCCAAGAATGATCAAGAACTCGCCTCACAGTACGCATAAGCACATACACACACACACTCTCAGGTTAATCGCAACACTATCACTCAGAAGATGAANTATATACAGCCCTTCCCTTGATTCAGTTATTGACTAACCACTAATTGACTAATTTAACTAGTTTATATATTAGTCACCTAATTAGTCAACCGAGGACTCATCAAAAAACTCCAAGCAAGACTTCCATGGACCGCACCTGCTGAAGTGAACTCAGTTGAAATATGTTGATCAATTTGTTACAAACATGCTTGCATACTTGAACATACTAGAACATACATAACTTCATCATTTTGCGTAGAGGCATGATTCAAAGCAAGTGACCCATACATAATAAACGCCTGATCAGACTAAACCACAGTACTGGGCTGACAGGGACGTATCCACTGCCACATACATGAGATCCCCGTTCATAATTTAACGGGCTGCTTGGTCCCCGTTCATAATTTAACGCTTTCCAATCACGATCTAAACCCGTTCATAATTTAACGCGCGGATTGGTCCCCGCTCATAATTTAACGCTTTCCAATCTTAAACATAATTTGGTCACAAGATATTTAGCATACCTCAAAACTTATCTTGCACGTCATACATGCTTACTTGGCGTTGAGGGATTCGTTGGACTTCGATCGGGGCCGTCGCTGCTGCACGTACTAACATGAAACTGCATACTTAACTTGCATAGCTTAGACGTACTTATCATGATTACTCTCAAGCTCAATCATTTCTTAGGACATTCTAAAATTTCCCCTGACTCGACCTTGAGAATCCTTGCGCTAAACCATGACATCAAACCCCAAAGCAAACATTAAACTTTTCCCAAAAACGTGAGTACACGGACCCCGTTATCGGGTCCGTCTAAGTGCGGTGGAAAGAATACTCGGAAAGAAGAAGGGGCACGGACCCCGTGCTAGGGTCCGTGTAGGGGTCCGGGTGGCTTCACGGATTTTGACACCGAAAAGAAACAAAGGCACGGACCCCGTGCCCTGCTCCGTGTAGGGGTCCGTGTAGCTACTGTGAACGCGTACCTACGAGAATTCATGTGCTTGTGGCTTCCTCTTCCTATTTCGATCACCCATCCGTGACTCGACACCTCGAGACCCGTCCTAGGACGTCACGACATTGTACCAAACCCAAGTAAGCCATTATAATTGTTCCCAAGTGTGACAATCAACAACTAACGACACAACTCGAAGTTCGACACCATTTTCTCCCTCGACTCTTGATTCAACTTGGGGCCTAACGACACGAAAAGAGACACCAAAAATCATCCCAACATCGAACTAGACATACATAGACGCAGCAACGATCACCCGTCGATTCCCAACGAAGCCTGCAACAAATAAACTTCAAGAACGCATCAACATCGTAATTTACTGAAAAACGCAGTTTGAGCAGTCCCACAAAAAATGCCATAACTCACTCAATTTTTGTCCAAATAACTCGAATTTTATATCAAATCGAAGGTATCAAAAAGTTCTACATTTTTTGTATTGAAAGTTTTCTCAAAATCTCGACTGAAAATTCGCAGTTTTAAGAAGAACAGTAAAAACGTGATTTAGATCTAAAAATTTTCCTTCAAAATCGATCCAATCAATTATCCACTCAAACTATGAACATCATACATGAATTTTACGCATAAAATAACGCAACGCATAATATGACATGATCGACGCAGCAAAAGAGAGATTATACGTGCCTTTTGATGATTAAAATACCGAAACGACGATACCGACGCGGGAACGGTGCGAGGCTTGATCCGGGACGATCGTGGAACGATTTTTCTTGCAATAAAACTCACCGAAAACTTGCTGGAGATTGAAGGGAGAGGGGCGGCTGGAGAGAAAACTAGAACCCTAGATTTTCTTCAAAAAAAATAAAAATGAAAGTGCAAGGGAAAAGGTGTGTGTGTGTAAGCGTGAATGTGTGTGTGTGTTAGTAGGTGTGTGTGTGAGTTTTGGATTAAGTTAGGGAATTAAATGGCTTAATTATACCATTAACAATATTAATTAAAAGTGCTAATTAAAATACTAATTAAAATGTTAACCCCACTACTATACATAATCCCTTAATTCAAAATAAAATGCACACTTACTAACTTTTAAAAGTTTTAAAATTCTAAACTCACTCAAATAAATAACTTAGGCTTTTAGAATGCTAAAACTAAATAAATTATTTAAAATGCCCCATCCTTAACTAAAATTAAAATACCACCTTTTAAATTACCAAAATCGTCACCGGTCTTTTCCTCGATCCCACTTCGAATACTCGCTTGAGACATGAAACTCGAAAAATATTTTACCGTGCATCACATAAACATGAATAATTTAAAATAATGCATTTAAATAAATCATGCACCACTAAAACTCATTTTAAAATTAAATAAATGCCTTAATAATTAAATAAATGCATGGAATTTACGTGTACTGATTTTGGGCACTACAAGGTAACTTCGTGTATGTTTGCATATGATATTGTCCTGACAGGCGAAACTAAAAAAAGTGTAAAAAAAAAATTTATATAGATGACGTGAAGCTTTTGAGGGTAAAGATTTTTGAATTAATAACCCAAAAACCGAATATTTAGGTTTTAACTTTGGTTCTGAATCTAGACGAATTGGTAGCCCAATTGAGATTGAAGATCGAGAAATCCCAGAATGTGAAGCTTTTCGCTATTAAGGATATATTATCCAAAAGCCTAGGACATTAGAGAGGATATAAACCTTATGACTAAAGCAGAGTAGATGAAAATGAGGATGACATCAGGAGTCTTATGCGATAAAAAGATGCATGCGAGATTGAAAGGAAAATGTTATAAGACTATTATTCGACTAGTTATGGTTTATGGCTCGGTGTGTTGGGCCACTATAAGAACATATGCATAAGATTGTGATAGCAATGATTCGTGTGTTAAGATGGATGCGTGGCAAAACGCGCAAGGATAAAATCAGAAATAAAATGATTATGAGTTGTTTAGTTGTAGCCCCCATAGAGAATAAGATTAGGGAGAGACGTCTAATATGGTTTGGTCATGTGAAGAGGAGACCAAACACGGCCTCTATCCAACATATATTAGATTGACAGGTTAATGGAATGAGTAGAAGGAGAGGTACGTTATAAAAAACTTGGATAAAGTGGTTAAAGAGGATATCTTAGACTTTGTTATAAGAGATGACATGTGAAAAAATCTCTTAGTTTGGATAACTAATATCCATGTAGTTGGCCCCGCAACTAACGGGAATGTGCTATGATGAAGATGATCTAGAAGAATTCAATTTACAGTGCAGAAAATCCATGTTTTGGTAACATTTGTTGAATGGATAAACAGGTGTCAAGTACAATGCAGCCTACATGTGGAAACTGTCCATTTTTCTGAATTTGTGGATTTGGAAATTCTCTCTTAAAACTTCTTATAGTTTCTTGTAATTGTGAAACGGAGTCCATCATTATCACTATCCGAGATTCACTTTAAACTGTAACATACAGGGGCAGAAACAGTATTCTGAACGTGGAGACAGCAATTAACAGCTAAATTTGATTTGTTGGTGTTGGTGTTGGTGTTGGTGTTGGTGTTGGTGTTGGTGTCTTCTTTTAATAATATAGGATCGAAATGCTAAAAAATTATCACCACATTTTGAATCTAGTTTGTTGAAACCTGTAACCAACTAAAACTATGGAAAAATAAATACTTTTAAACAACAGGCACAATGCATGATAACAAATGTTTCTATGAACATTAGATAGTAATAACAAATTAATCATTAATGTAGTAAAATAAATTTAAATAAATAATTCATGGTAGGTTGCTAAGTTTTTTACCTAAATTGATTAGGTATTTCTTACCGTTTCTTGTTTTTCTATTGTGCCATTTGAAATAAAAAGCGGAAGATTTTTTAAAGCTTAGACTAGCCAATAAATATTTTTATTTTATGTTTACTGTCTTTAAAAAAATATGTAAAATTAAATAAACATCCACTTGCCTCTTCTCTCTTCCTGTTGGATCAACTCTCGCTTTTCCTTTTTTTTTTCTTTTTCAATAAAATACTGTTGGGCAGGATGAACTATACGGATCTTATAATACAAAGTTGGATATTTAGGACCTGGGCCTATAAGCAACCTTGTCTGGCCTCCATTATGTTTCCCCGCTGGTAACATATGGAGTTGTTTTTTAAATTTTATTATTTGAGTGACTTACAACCTGATATTTCCGCATGATTTTCCGGAGTTCAGGTTTTTTTCTGTTTTTAGCCTAAAAAAATCTTGAAAATTGACTTTTACAATAACTTAATTTGATGTAGAATTATAGAGCCACTTGTCTCTAGATGTGCAAAGTTCCGATTTAAGCCACTGACTGAAGAAATAATGAGCAGTCGTGTGATGTATATTTGCAAAGAAGAGGGTCTTGATTTGGATTCAGAGGTATGGTGTCACATGCTTAATATCCGAAGCTTGTTTAATATATCATTTGCTCCTACTTGCAGTTTTGTTTAGTGTTTGTTACTCTGCACTGCTGTGTACTATAGGCTCTTTCGACCCTAAGTTCCATTTCTCAAGGTGATCTTCGTCGTGCCATAACATACCTTCAAGTAAGATCCAACTCTGATTTTCAATATAATTACCGTAGCTTTCTGAAAATAAGTGTAAGAGATGCTTTATTCACATACAGACAATTGATGCATACTTTGGCTGGCTATTGCATCTAATAATTAGCCAAGTATACCTATCAGTTCCCATATTCATGCAATTATATCATTCATACATGATGCTAAACCTGATCGTTGAAAAGACAAAAGCGGTGAGATAGAAAAGTGGTTCTTGAACATGAAATTTATAAAGCAAAACAATCAGCAAAAAGTCATACTACAATGAATATGTGTACATGCCTGTTACATATGTGTGCTTCACAATCTTTTTTTCTTCTCATTAATCTCAGGGTGCTGCTCGCTTATTTGGATCTTCAATTTCATCCAAAGACTTGATTAGTGTGTCTGGTGTAAGTTGATTTACTCCAGAATTTCGGAACTATAACTGAAACATTTCGGCATATCTTAACTCAGAAGTGCTTTTG
Organism: Primulina huaijiensis; assembly: GCF_012295235.1. Taxonomy (NCBI): domain Eukaryota; kingdom Viridiplantae; phylum Streptophyta; class Magnoliopsida; order Lamiales; family Gesneriaceae; genus Primulina; species Primulina huaijiensis. The sequence goes on from NC_133323.1 coordinate 17,266,613, forward strand.
CAAACCTACACTCATATATTATTTTCCTCTTTTCCTCGTTTATAAGATCAAGTTTGTCACCCTCTCTTGTAAGAGTTTCCTGAAAATTTTGAATTTAAGATGTTACAACTTAATCTCAATTAATTTTCAGCTTATTGGATGACTTTTCTCGCTAAGATGTTCAATTTTGGAACACTGTCTCAAGCTGCATGTCTTTGATCAGGTCATCCCTGCAGAGGTGGTTGAGGCCCTGTTTTCTGCCTGCAGAAGTGGTAACTTTGACTTGGCTGACATAGAAGTCAAGAATGTGATTGCTGAAGGATATCCAGTTTCTCACATGCTTTCTCAGGTCGGATTGCTATTTAATGATTCAGTTGCATGTATCTGAGTTGTTAATGCTAAATGCTGACATGTTTCATGTTTCAGTTGTATGATGTAATTGTCGAAGCAGATGATATATCAGATGAACAGAAAGCAAGAATTTGCAAAAAATTTGCGGTGGCGGATAAGGTGACAAACAATCTTTTGTTTACGCCAAAGACTCGTATCTGTATTAGCCGTACCACCATATAGTATCCGAGTAAATCATTGCATCTTTTCCTTTAATTTGAGAATGAATTTTAATTGGCGACAGAGAAGTTATATGTTTTGCTTCTGCATTTTGCAGTGTCTTGCAGATGGAGCGGAGGAGTATTTACAATTGCTGGATGTGGCTAGTAATATTATGCGTGCGATTCATAATATGCCCCAACAATTTTCCTTTGGGAATTGAGAATGCCAACTCCAAACATGCTTCCTAAGGTTTAAGATCTTAAATTCGTGCAGTAAGATCCATGAACGGCTTCTTGTTTTAGAAATAGAATGAATATTGCGTGTGCTTAGAGGCATATTCTCTCAATTCCATGGGGTTATCTTATCTAACTTGTAAAATGAATCCTTTCGAATTCGCTTTTGAATCCATGGGGTAATCTATCTCACAGTTAGAATTCATTTTGGATTTATTTCCTGAGACTATATAACAAGCATCTGGCTTCCGCTGACTTGTAGAAAAATGTAGGGAAATAAATCCAAAATGCAAGAGCAACTTCTAAGCCATAATTGCAATTTAATTTCAAAATGAGTAAATGATCAATAAATTATCAACATAGTTGTTTTCATGATCAGATTTGTCAGACAAAAATATTTTCTGCAGTTTTTGATTCACACAAAATTAGGTTCTCAGTTCGGTATATGATATTTGAATATAAAATATTTCAAATATAGCGTTAATATATGATTTTCGGTATTCGAACATATATAATAAAGATTAACATTAATGACATGTTTTTTTCATATAAAAATCGATATAAAATATTAAAAATATTATATTAATAAATAATATTAAGTACAAAATATTTTTAATTTGATATTAATATATGATTTGTGATTACTCAAACATGTGTAAAAAATATTGATATTAATTATGCAAATCTTTTTTCGGATGAAAATTTATAAAAATATGTTATTAATATATGATATTTCAGTATCTAATTTTTTCAGATTTGGTATTAATGATATTTGATTACACAAGCAAGTGTAGTAAGTTTTAATATAATATAACTGTTTTAATTTTATAATCAAAATTTTATCTTTTGTTTCATATCTAAAACAGTAATTATTCAAATATCATATATTTAGTTTCAAATTTTAATATATTATGTCCAATTTTATCCGAAAACACATGTGAACATCAAGAATGCTGAAATATTTGTGTGTAAATCAGATATTGCCAACAAATTTAGATTGAACACAAATACAACTATTCTGATAAAGACTTTTGCTCAATTCAAAAAATACTTTCCGACAGACGGGTCAGAGTCACCATCTTGATCCAAACGGAATCTATAATGAAGTAGTTATTGTTTCCAATAAATTTTATATTCAATCGAGACTGATTTTTATGATCAAGACTGATAAAAGGCCACAGATTTTCTCGTATGTGCTCACATGTAATGTCGCATGAAAAGCATATGTGACCCGAAAAGGGTCGAACAAATTGAAGAAGCCCTTTAATAAGGAGTTCGAATATTAACAACAGATTTCAGTTCAAATTCGGTTAGAATTCGCACCGAAACAGTAAATTGTAATTCTGAAAAATAGAGCTCCCAAAAATCGAAAATTTTTACATTGAATGATTCTCCAGGAAATATATATTACACAACGGTGTAAATAGTAGCAGGTCATTTCTGTGCAATATGTAATTAATATATCTTGAAAAACAACGTTATTCTGGGCAAGTCGAAGGGGAAAGGGAGAAAAGCATCCAATATACCGCACATAACCACATGTTGCATACATCACACATTAAGAAGACTTAACGATCCCTTTGACCACAACGGACAGAACAGAGTCATTCAAAAGCGAGAAAATGCATATGTTTGATGCGATTAAATTATCACTGTCTGTAGTAGCCACTCTGATTTTGTGGCGGAGGATATGGAGTAGAAACGGTGTAAGGAGGCCGAGGCATAGCTCCTGTTTGCTGAGGAGGTGTGTTATAGTACTGGCCATGCCAACCAGGATATGCAGGTTGGTCATATTCATGGCTCGGTGCTGGCTGTTGGTGTTGGGAAGGTGGGTAAGAGGGATTCGAAACGACTCCATGATACTGTGGAGGCGGATGTTGAGAAGTCCCGTAAGGAGGAGTTTGAGCATATGTGGACATTGTTGGCTGCTGAGGTATCTGGTACGTTGGGGTTGAGTTGGGCACGTTTGTATTTAACAGCTGTTGAGGATTAGGTCTTTGAGTTTGATGAGGCTGCCCAATGGTAGAATACGTGTAAGCAGCAATATTCTTGCCATCTTGGAAGCTCAGACCTGACATTTGCCTCTGAACATCCTCGATCATCTCTCTGCACTGGATATTTCTAGTCATCACAAAATCACTGCACTGCTGCTTCACGATTGATATTGCATCCTTTTCACGTAGAAACATAATCAGAGATGACAATTTATCTTGCGAACAAATATTATAAGATTAAACGGTGTCATAGTACAACTCAAGTAATTTTAGTGTGCCTGCCCACATGACCAAGGAAGGATAATGACAAAGATAAATCACAACCAACCACCCTCCAGTCCACCTTTAGCAACAATCTTTCGATTTAAAAGGATAAATAATTTATTTTTCAAGGAATAAATCAGATCGAGGAGAACGTATCCTTCCGCCATTGGAAGGCAACTGAAGTTTCAAGGGTCAGTATCAGTCGAATACATATAGCGCTTTGGTCACACAGATCTCTACTCTCCTTAATTTTTCCACTTAAAGGTCATCCCATTATTTAATGTATGCCTTAAAATATGTCTGCAGGTTGTTTGTACCATACATAGCTTAAAGCGTTTTATGAGTCGGTAGGGTGGAATTTAGTTAGCTCCACAAAGCGTCTCGATAGTGTCTATAAAGGCACGCTGCTCAAATGCTGGTTTACTGTTTGTTTCAAACATACATCCAAGAAAACGAAGGAAGATTATGTACCCTGTGCTGACCCACCAGCCCAATTGTAGACTTCTTCCAGAAAAAAGTTCCTACTAAATTAACGAAGTAGATGAAATGACACCAGAAAATTTGTACCTGAAGGGTTACATAGAACTTCAACCCTTCATTGATGTTCCCCTTGATCTCTCGGTATTTGGCGATGGCGGCTTCAATCTGTTTATAGCTCCTCTCACGAGATGCTGAGAGATCATAAAAAAGGAATATCATACAGAGTTTGTACTGGAAAATAGACTACATTTGCTTCAAGTAATTTAATAACTGAGTGTCGAAGATGTTCCCGCATGAGAAAGAAACTAGTTTTCCTGCTTATTGGTACTATAATCGTAACCTGTTTGTTCATCAAGTAAAAGCTAAATACATCCTCGAATCATCACCCATCAGAAAGAGGATGCAATAAAAAAAAAAGAACATAAACATTGGTAGAGAAATCCAGGTAGCCATGGATAGTTGCCCACAGAATCCAAAAAGGTTTAGCAAAAACAAGAAATACTTCAAGAAAATTGTATGCATGGGTAATTAACATGGACACTCCTTAAGTGATGTCTAATTATAAAACACCAACTGAAATTTGAATAACTACAGCGAAAGCTCCACAAATTTAGCTAAACAATAGGGACATCCTCTGAGGTTAATTTGCCTTACATTTATGACATTGTTTGAAGGGGTTTAGCCTTAGAATTAGAAACTGTAATCACAATTACTTAAATCCAAGGAATGTTTATATAATTAGATCCAATCTCAAGGTGTTGGGTGTGTCATTTACCCTAATAAATAGGAAATAAGCCTACGTCCTACATAGTTTATTGCCCCTCAAAGGGAGACGCGTGAAATGCACTTGGCTTGATTTAGAAAGAGCTTATATTTATTCTTTGATAAAGTTGAGACCCATATGATTTAAGACTAAATCATTAGACACTAAATTACTAAACAAATAACTGAAAGGCTGTTGCTTAATCTCTTCGAAGAAAAATGCATATAATAGAAAAAATTATTTGGATACATTAAGAAAACAGATTTCGAATAAAGTTGGAGTTCTTGACAAGGCAATTTACAGGTTCCCCAACAGCATAATGCAGAATGGCATACCTTTATAATCTTCAACGTTAAAGATAGCGGCAAACTCATCATTTTGGGACTGTAGGGGGATAAAATACCACGTTAGATGTTTTAATTTTTTCAATATGTGCAACAATCCATGGGAAACGATTTCTAAGATAGAAACAAATAAATCAGATGAAAGCAGACAACGCTTGAAATATAGCTTGGGATGGCAAATTTAAATAAATATTATCAGCATGAAGTTGCATAAACGAGGAAGTGGCACTTTATAAGCAGTCTGACTAACTAGTCTGCCTATTTTCCTTAACCGGGAAACTATTTCTACGATAGAAATAAATCAGATGAAGGCAGAAAACACTTGAAATATAGCTTCGGGTATGATAAAGACTGACAAATCATATGGCAACTTTAAATAAATATCAGCATGAAATTGCATAAATGAGGAAGGGACGCTTTATAAGCAGTCGACTAACTAGCATGCCTATTTTCCTGATGGTTACTTCAACCAACGACAAAACAATCTTCATGATAACGAAGGAGGACAGATGTAATCAAGTATATTCCATGCATTTTCAACATAAAAATCATGATGGCGCTATAAGCAAGCATAGTAAGCCAACTAGCCACAAAAAGTCATGATGAATCAACAAATTTTAATTTACAGGTCGAACAACCTACATGAACACTACCACAATTTTAAGATTGCCACCGATATGGCAACAAAATTTAGACCTGGATGTGCCTCAACAGTTGTTCTTGAGCTTCAAGGTTTTGAGCAATTTCTTCACAAATGTGATTGTACTTCGATATCTCCTTTCTAAAAAGATCCTCGTGGGAACCAGTGGAGTTCATCAACTTGGGCAGTATATCATCCTACGTCACAAACCACAAGTACATCAAGCCAAACTAAATACTCAACATGGTTCAGGGTAAAGAGCAAAATCAATAAAGCAGGTAATCAAAGAGAATTGAAGGGTTAAATCAAACATTACTATATAGGTGAACTCCAAACATAAACAATTGTAATGAACTCCATCTTTCATGCAAAAATCTATGAGCCAAAATGCACAAAACATCTGATCCACAAAACTGAAAAACCTAAAACAATAAATAACGATATCATAAGAGTAAATGTAATTTCTAAGCACCTCCACATAGGTAACTGACCAAATACACCGGCAAGGGTTTAAATTGAATGCACAAGCTGGAGACGGAGCACAAAAAATCACCACCCAGTGCAATTTCACCATGCAAACTTAACAAAAACATGATCGTTAAAAAGCTAGCCCCATCTTACCTTTCTCTTCATCTCTTTCAGCATGTCTTCAAGACCTGCCCTCTGAGCTCCAAGGGTTTCCATTTGCCTCTGCAAAAACATGAAATCAATCATAAGCATTTTAATACTGCTCAGTCCCCAAAAAGATTCTAACATCATTCTGAAACATTCGAGGAGCTACAAGAATAGTTTTATTAAAATAATACAAAAAGTAACAAAGAATTATTCATGCATACAACTAATATTTCTAACAAAGTTACTTGCACAATTGAAAAATTCATTTAGTTTTAAAAAGTGTGATAAAATTTAATGGCAAGGACAATAAAAACATAAATGACAAATCATGTGAGGCATCAATAACAACAAAATGAAAGCAGTCCATAACACTAGACAGTTTTCTGCATCTAACAACATTTGATTCATTTCAGAAGCATGTCCAGAAAAACACCGCTGAAGTAAAACGCCACATTGAATTTCATCTTTGAAGGAAGATAATCGATGCTACACGACACACATATAAAAGGCTACTTGCACCAAGGCCCCTTGTAAAATGTTTAAAAATTATAAAAACCGCTAAACGTATTAATAGACTAATGCATCCTCCGTTTTTTTTTTTAAAATCAAGCACATTTAACCCGTGTGTTAAAAAAAATTCAAGCGCATTTACCCCATTTGTTAGGGGTTTTATGCCTGATTTTAGAAAACACTGGGTTGTAAATGCACTGAATTTTTCACAGGGATTTCTTTGTTTTTCTGAGTTTTTACAAGTGGTCTCGATGCAAATTACCCGCACGTATGAATTATATTCCATCTGCTAAGACTAAAAATGTTTGAATTACATGCTTTCTATTTATTAAAGCAATCATCACTAGCTATCGAGAAAGATACCATCAATAAATAAATAATAATAAAAGAAGAATGTAGAGAAGTTGCGACAGAATATCTAATAGGATTTATATAGCCTCGGATGGATTGAATTACCAAGCTATGCTTCAGGGCTCCCACTATGGCATCTTCATTAGCATCCAGTGACATTATAGGCCTGGCGAGACTTGGCAGGGCAGATCCAATCTATCAAAAAGTAAATACCCAAACATATAACGACATGGTGTCATTGGTTTCAATAGGAAAACCGCATATCATCAGTCTTAATATAATGAAGTACTGCATAGATGCACTGCCAAATATGGTAGACTAATATAACAGACGAAAGCATTAATCAAAGAACACAATGACAGACAAGGATTTCATTATTTCTACCTTTCATTATTTGATTTTAATTGATTGTGATACCCGTGGAAAAGTAGTGTACGTTTGACAGAATCACAAACTAGATAATGATTGTATTAGTCATGGACAGAAACAAAAATGCAACTGCAATCCACGGTCGTAGCCTGGATAGTTAGCCGACAAACAATCTAGTCCAAAGTGCATTTATAGGGTTGGAAAAGGATCCAAAAACATAGTAAAACTTTGGTAATTTCAAGTAAATATATCGAAGAGGAAAAAATGCTACACATTTACAAAAATTATCGAATGTCATTTAGATTTCTATGATTTCCCATTCACGAACAGTACAACAACAATTCACAAAAGTGGAGACGATGATCAAGCTAACCTAAAACTTTGAGCATTGTGAAGCCAGTTAAATTTCATCTAAGTGAAGTTCACAAGCTTACCGGACGGCAGTCAAGAATTGACATAAGTGCTGAATGTTCTCTTGCAGATCTCTCAATTCGAGCATCGCTTTCAGCAGCTTGCTTCAAATTTGCTGCAAACCTATTTAACCTGTCCTGCAAATTTTTTGTCAAGGTACTAGATTGTGGCCTGGTCCACCGAGTTCCAAATTGATTTCTGAACTGCACATCCTCTGCTGCCTCTTTCTGCAACTGCTCCTCCGTCTGAACCAACAATTCCTGGTTTACTCTCCTTAGATCTTTAAGTTGCTGAAGTTCGCCTTCCAAAGCAGCTGGTCCCCCACTAATCTGTACAGCCTCTACTTCTTCTGTTAAAGCCATTGGCAGGTTGGAATTCCCTTCCAAAGCAAGGATTGAATCAGGCAAATCCATTTCCTTAAGTCTCACGCGAGCTAGTTCACTTCCCTGTTGCAACTTCTCAGCCTGCGTCCTAATGATATCGTCTACCATTTCAGTATACCTAGAAAGGGATTTCGTACTACTGTCAGGAACAAGACTCGCAAACATCTTCCCACTGCTAGCATCCAACACCTCATTCATTGGCATAGGCTTAACCATGGAAAAGATGGGAAGTGGTGGTAAAGAACTAGCAGGAGGAACCCTCATTAGGTACACTCTGTCATTCTCCTTAATGGCCCTCTCCAAGTTTTGGTTTAGACTAGTTTCTAATTTATTTATTGCATCCAACAGCTGCTGAGCTGCCCCTTTGGGAGATGACTTTTTTGCATCAGACAGAACATTAGCCCCGCTTTTCAACCGTGCAATCTCCTCAGCAATCTCTTCTTTCCCATGTAGCTCTAAACTATATCTATAGCAAGCCTCTGCATAAAATAAAGCTGCCTTAAGATGAACATGAGCAATCCAGGGCTTCTCAAAGTGCTGGTTCAAAGGAGCAGCATTCAATGCTGCTAAAGCTTCCTCGTAGAATATCCCGGCCTGCAATCATGATAACACAAATTCAATTTAACGGGTTCCATAGATAAATCGAAACCAAAAAATGAAAACATTTTGCTCCCATTGGGCGTGCAATACATCTACACTTAAATCTTGAGTCAAAATAAATATAAAGTTAGTCGAACAAAGATTCCAGATCATCAAACTTGCACATTTATTAAGCAACATTCTACTCGAATATATAACTAAAGATGAAAACCAAGCATTTCCTTGAGAGACCATAATTATAAAAGGGTGTAATTTGACTATAATACACCATGAAAACATCAGGAAGCATCCAAATCGATGTTGAACACAAGAAACAAAGGAGGAATACAGTTTGCACACCGACCTGTCTTGAGATCTTCGCACAGACACCGGCACTGCTTCCTTTTGCTATGGTATTCTCATATACACATTCCTGAGCCTGAGCTAACATCAGCCGCTCCAACATTCCAGCACACTCTACTGACACATCCAGTGTTGTAGAGCTTCCTACTGATGCCTTCATAGCTACATTGTCCCTCAAAAATGCAAACACGCCAGCTGCTGCAATAAATGAATGTGAAGCCTGTCTCCTTCCCTCTACAGTAGACCGATCAGAACTTAATCCAATTTGGCTGTGGACAGCACCCAAATTAAACAACACTGCAGCTTTTTCTATAAAATAAAATAAATGTGAAAGTTAATGTAATCGTTTTACAATTACAAAATATTTCTTAAAAAAATAATAACTATTTATTGCACGAGGAGTAGGCAGCTGCACTCATGTTCTTCAAGCACAAAAATCAAAGCATATCAAACTATCTGAGTTTCCATGTCTAAAGGCTTCATTTCATATTTAAACACCGGACACTTAACACTTAAGACTCCTTGGGCAAAAAGAGAACCTCATCGCCGTAACGTGGCATTAGATTTTGCTTTCTTTTCACGGATGACCCGTGCATTACAGATAGTACCATGAAACTTAGACATCCCGAATGTCGTGAAAATCGATCAGTGCCTATATCAAAGTGCACCAAATGTAATTTATTTCAAAAGAAAGTTCACCGTCATCACAGTTGTATATCAGCTGCACTTCCCGGATTACTTTTGCACATAGAGAGGCATTAGCGGGTATCAATTTCTCCCCAACGACCACAATGAAAAAAAACATATAGAAAAACAAATAAACCTCAATGATACATTAAACAATTACCTACCTAAGTGGATATTCTGCTGCGAAGCCTTCTGCTTATTCTTGAAGGCGTCAAACCACGTGAACGACACCGTATTGACGTGATCCTTATCCGCAGAAATAGGGAACCTAGACTCCACGGCACAAAGAGCTTTATAGTAGTTCTGCAACAGGTCACGACGCGCCGACAGCGAATCGGATGCTCCGCCGCGCTCGATGTCGGAGCGGAATTGCTTCAATGTTTGAAGATCGTCTTCCAGATTCTGCGCCTCGCGCTCGGAATAGTTGATCACTACGAAATTGCGCAGCGGCCTGTACAAATCGAGCGAGTTGGTCTTCTTCTCGAAGATCGACAGCATGATATTGGTGGTGGACGACGGAGCCGCCATGAACGGTGGCGGTGAATCCGAGTACAGAAACAATCGAATCGAATCGAAATGAAATCGAACGAATCTATGTGAGACAGATGAGATGTAAGGATATTTTATCGTACAACCTTTTCCTTCGTTACAAAGTAATAAATCGGAAAATAACAAATATATATTTTTAACGCTTCAATGCACAAGTTATGTTCATATATATTACAATAGTTTTAATAGTTAATAATTAGAATAATTATTTAAATATATATATGTGGTATTTTTAGACTTATCGAGCATGTTCTTGAAGACATATATTCTAAAGACATACAGCTACACAAAGTTTCCAGTCTCAATACCATATTCAGATACCATCTGATTCTTAGAATAAAATTGAGTTAAGAGAAGGACGAATTTAAATCTTAGAATAATAATTAATATAAAGTTCATCTATGGAACTTTTACAAAACATAATGATTTTATAAAAGATATACCAACAAAATTAAACAACAGAATATTTAACCGAGATCCACCTCCAAAACATAAATTCATAAAAAATTCACTCATAAACGCCTTAAACACTATCTATCGACTAAGCAGGCTAAAGGGTTACAACATAAATTTATTATTTCTTGGTTAAACTCGAACTTTGTATTTATCATTTCCTGGTTCATCTATTACCTTATGTTTTAATCAAAAATCCTTATATTAAATAAAAATTCCAAAACTCAAATAAATCTTTTATCATCTCATTAAATGTAAGGTCCAAAATTAAGACGGCGTAATCCAACTTCATGCAAATATAAGAAATATGAAAAATGATTAATTAATTGATGTTAATTGCTAAATTGGTTATGTGACATGTTTGTATAATGCTTTAGTAGTTTTTTTACTTAAATGCATTAAAATATAATTTTAAGGGTTATTTGAGTTGCGATCAAGGAACGGAGACCGAGGGCTGAAAAATGAAAAATGTTTTTATTAAATAATTATTTTTAATTATTTAAAATAAGGTTGATTCTTTTTCTTATTTTTGAAAATAAGGGGTTTTGAGGTAATTTTATACGCCGCGACGTAAATTTTATCGGGGTTGGTTTTTCAACAAAAATATGAACGTTTGGGCAACCCGACTAATAAATACACAAACTTTTCTAAACGAAATATTATAAACAAGTACTAATGGGCTTAATGGGCCCATTGTACCATGCTAATGGGCCTAAGCTATCAACTAGATTTTTAGTGATTTGTTAAACCAAAAACCCTACCCCAAACCCTTTAAACTCACGCCCACTTCCCTAAACCACACAACTCTTCTCTCAAAGCAAATACACGACACACACAATATTTTGAAGGGTGAAGCTTCGGTTTTGTCAAAGAAAATCAAGCCAAGGTCCTCCTCGTCGTCATTCTTCCAATCATCAACGAATAATCGTGCGTTTAAAACGCAAAAGCACGCCATACTCTTTTATTTACTCATCATGACAGCATATTATGTATTTATTCATGAATTGTATGAAAATCAAGTGACACTTTTATTTATTTTCGTTTTATGCATCAACATGAATTTTGAAGTATGAATTTTGATCCAAAAACATGATTTTCATGAACATGAAGGGGCTGCCATGTATAGGATTAAAAAAGGGCATGTTTTACCCGAGTTATAGGGTCCTAAGTCATGCATGAAACGCTGCACACCTTAAAAGAACAAGCTGGAACCGAAATTGCATGTATTTGTTGGTAGGGCTCGGGTTCAAGGGTTTTAAGTCCATGGTTTGGCATGGCTGGGACCAGGGCTGGCTAGGGTCGTGCTTGGGTCAGGGAAGGAGTCCTAGAGTCAAGGGGCTGGGGAGGAGTCCTAGCATGCAGCAACGCGCATGCGCGCATGGGGTGCAGCAGCGCGCAGGGGAAAGATGGCTCGGCCAGGGGGCTTTGGGCTGGGCTAATTCAAGTCTCTAGGGTCCTAAAAAGGTGCACAAGGGTCTGGTTCAGGGGCTGGTCCAGTGGCTAGGGTCCTAGGCGCGGAAACGTAGAGTCCTTGTCTTGAAGGAGTCTCGACCGCAACTGCTCGTGGGTTTGTGGCTTTGGTTTTGGGGCTAGGGTCCGGTTATTTTGGTTCTTAGGGTCCAGTAGGGTCTAGAAAAGGGTTGGCTCGATGTTGGCTCAGGCCGGCTCGAGCTTGGCTCAAGAAAAACGTATAGGTGGCTCGAAGGGGCTTAGGGTGTGGATTAGGGCTTCTTTTTGAGAAATAAATTCGAAACATGGCTCACGGGGGTCGAGTCATGGTTCACGAGGGCTAAAATAATCTAAAAAGTCTAAGTTTTAAATTTAAGAATTTTATATTAAAGTTTGAATTAATTTGGGATTAAAACGCCTTTAAAACGATTGATTAAAGATTAATGGAAAAGTTTAATATTTAAGATAAAATAAAATTATGGAAAAATTAATTCAAACTTAAATAATTATTTGGGACATGTTAGAGTCAACGAATTTAAGAAAAAATCAAAAAACGTGAAATTTTACGTCTAGGGGTAAAACAGTAATTTTACACTCGAAAATTAGTAAACGTCATGGCAGTGCTCTGAATGCTGATTATTTTAAATGTTTATGAGATTTTATGATTATTTATGGAATTTATGATGAAGCGATAAAGTTAAAAGAAATGTTGCATGCTTGTATTTAAAAGAAAAATGATATTAAATGCATGATTTTATAAAGTGATGAAAATGCGAAGCATTGGAGGAGGTGAAGTAATCCTGGCTGTTATGATGATATGATGTTATGAATAGGGATATCGTGAGGGAAAAGGCTCCAGAGGGAGCTTATTTATTGGAGAAGGCCCCAGAGGGAGCCCGACGATCATATTTCCATATGATGAGAATAGGCCAAGGCTCAGTTGACGGGTGAGAGTGTCGCTGATGTCCCCGGCGCCCAGTATTGTGGTTACATGTAAATGGATCCATCGACTTTATGTGGAAAAAAAAAGTCACGATTAACGATTTGAATTCAATAAAATGAAAAAAGAAATGTCTATGCTCATGATAAAAGGATATATGATATGAAATGATAAAAAAGAAAATGTTGAGGTTAAGTTATGCATGATCATGAAATGATATTTTAAGTAAAGTTATTTTCACTGTTGCTTGTGAACTGTATATGTATTATTTGTTATAAAGATTATGATATGTTGAGTCTTTAGACTCACTAGGTGTGATTGATATAGGTGAGTTTGATGGAGGTCTTGATAGTTGACCTTGTTGGGCTGAAGGTGCACATAGCCCTAGGAGCAGCGCTTATGTTTTTCCGCACTTATGATTTATGTTTATGATTTACGTTAAAGATTTTACGACTTTTTATTTATGCTTTTAGAGGTTTTTGAGAGGTGATAATATGGGCTATACTTTTCAAATTATTGCTTTTTAGGTTTGGTTTTATGTTAACCTATTTCTTTGATTTTTTAAATATTATTTGGTGGTTTTATTTTAGAAAATGGTGTCAAAATATTTTATGTAATTGTATTAGGGTTCGGCCAAATTGGTTGTGAGGTTTAAAAAAAAATTAATACTTTTAAAGCAAAACGAATAGCAGACGTTTCAGTTGGTATCAGAGCAATGGTTCTGTAAAAGATTGTGCCACCATCAGTGCCGGGAAGCTCAGTCGTCAAGCCTCAAATTTGTAAGTTTAAATGCTTTAAATGATTTTATGCTTAGTACCTGCATGATTACATGAATTACATGTTTACTAGCTTTTTGAGGGTATATGCTTTATATGCTTAAATTGCTAAAATGAATTAGGATATGACGCATGATTAGAAAACTTTGATTTAAATGCATGTTGGTTACGTTAGAATTTGGAAAACATTCAGATATAATGCCTCCTAGACGCACACCTCTTGATAGATAGACATTGACCACCGAGGATCAGAATGTTAATGCACCCCCGCCTCCTAATGGGGATGCTTCTACACACGCATTAGAGGGGATGGCTCGTTTCTTCGAGCAGCAGTTACAACAACAGCAGTTACAGCAGCAACAGTTACAGCAGTTACAGCAGGCATCTAGGCCACAGCATGACGTGTATGTTCAGTTTCGGAGGCTAAGGCCGAAGGAATTTTCTGGCACTACTGATCCCTTTGCTGCTGAGGCATGGATTCGTGCACTCGAGGTGCACTTTTGTTATATGAATATGGGGGATGCTAACCGTGTGAGGTGTGCCACTTACCTGTTTAGGGATGACGCTTCTTTGCGGTGGGAAGGAGCCGAGCATGGTGTTAATCTTACTACACTTACTTGGGCGCAATTCAAGGAGATATTCTACGAGAAATATTTTATTGCTGATGTTAGAGGACGGTTGAAGAGGGAATTTATGAGCATCCGTCAAGGAGACTCGACTGTTGCTGAGTTTGTGAAGAAATTTGATAGGGGTTATCACTTTGTACCCCTTATTGCGAGGGATGCTACGGAGAAGCTTAGACATTACATGGATGGTCTACGACCCTTAATACGAAATAATGTTATGATGATGCGTCCTTTGGATTATGCTACTGCTACTACCTATGCATTCCAGTCTGAGCAATCTTTGAAGGACATTGATTTTGAGATGCAGCGCAAGAGGCAGCAACACCAAATTAATAATCAGCCAAACAAAAAGCCATATATGGGTCCTCCTAGACCTCAAGGGCCGCAAAAGCCCAAAGGTCCAGTGAAGAAGCAAGGACAGCAAAGGCCACAACCACCTGGAGCACCAAAGCTTGCTGAAAGGCCTCTATGCAAGGAGTGCAATCTCCCACATCTTGGCAAATGCGAATGGGGGACATTCAAATGTTTCTTTTGCAAGGAGAATGGGCACAAGGCTGCTAATTGCCCGAAGAGAAAAGCTCCTACTGTGGGACGAGCTTATGTTATGCATGTAGAAGAAGCAGAGGAGGAGCCAGACACTACTCTTATCACTGGTAACATAGTCATTTCACATTTTTATATTGTTGTTATTGCATGAAATGTTAAATTGGTTATTAGAATTGAATTGGGATTAAGATTAACCTAAAAAAAATTAGGTTGCATGTTCTACTTTAGATGGAATTAAGATATGATTTTAGAAGCCATATGGTATTAATTTTTTAGCCTTATTTTATGCAAGGGATGTAATAATTTCAAATAAAAATTTTATGGCCAAAAATTTTTTTTAAGAAAAATCATAACTTAAGGTTTGTAAGGGTTTCGAATTTATGGACTATGGAGGGGTCAAATTGGAATTTTCGCAAGTTTAAGGACTAATATGAAATTACCGAAAAATTTAAGGACCAAATCTGCAATTTTCGAAAATATTAAGGGCCAAAATGAAATTATTCAAAATTTTGGGGACTAAAATGCAAATTTCGAAAAATTGAAAGGCTAAAATGCAATTTTTTCAAGAAATGTTTAAGTTCAACACGTAATCTTCACATAACTTTTGGAGAATAATGATAGAAATTCCTTAAACTTCAACACGAAAAGATTTAAAAGACATTTTCGCCGCAGAGAGGATTATCATTCAAAGTGTAGCAACTTATGCAGAACTAGATTCAGGAGCTACACATTCTTTCATATCTGAAACCTTCATCAAACGACTGAATGTTATTCCGAAGGATATGGGTTTGGGTTTCAAAGTTTCTCTTCCTTTCGGTGATCAAATGTTCACGTCTAAGATTGTCAAGAATCTGGAGCTTCGTTTATTCAAAGATGTGGTTTGGACAGATCTTATTGTACTTCATATGCCTGAATTTGATATCATACTTGGTATGGATTGGTTATCAGCGAATGGAGCTTCGATTGGTTTTCGTCAGCGATCAGTGTCAATTCGACAGCCTAGTGGTAAATCTTTTGTCTTTGAGACGGCGAGAAACAAAAAAATGCCGCACATTATCTCTTGTCTGGGTGCGAGGAAGCTTATTAGACGTGGATGCCAAGCTTTTCTAGCATGTGTCACTACCACACATGCTCCAATCAGTCAGAAGTTGGAGGATGTCGACATTGTCAGAGACTTTCCTAGCATCTTCCCCGAGGACGTTTCTGGCATCTCACCCGATCGTGAGGTAGAGTTTTCTATTGAGTTAATGCTAGGCACAGTACCTATATCGAAAGCACCTTATCGTCTAGCACCAACTGAAATGAAAGAACTAAAAGATCAAATCTAAGATTTGCTAGACAAGGGTTTTATTAGCCCTAGTTATTCTCCATGGGCGCACCGGTATTGTTTGTGAAGAAGAAGGATGGTAGTATGCGACTCTGCATCGATTACCGAGAGCTAAATAGAGTCACTATCAAGAATAAGTATTCAATGCCAAGAATTGAAGATTTATTTGATCAGTTGCAAGGAGCATCGATATTCTCGAAGATTGATCTTCGTTCAGATACCATCAGTTGAAAGTGAAAGAGACAGATGTTCACAAGACAGCATTTCGTACGAGATATGGGTACTACGAGTTTATGGTCATGCTATTTGGGTTGACCAATGCGCCAGCGATCTTCATGGATCTCATGAATCGCGTATTTCAGCCGTATCTAGATCAATTCGTGATTGTGTTCATTGATGATATTTTGATATATTCCAAGAGCAAAGCGGAGCATAGTCGTCATTTGAAGACAGCACTTCAAGTACTGCAAGATAGAAAATTGTATGCAAAATTCAGCAAGTGCAAGTTGTGGCTTGATAGAGTGGCTTTCTTAGGCCACATCATTTCTAGTGATGGCGTTGAAGTTGATCCGAGTAAAGTTGAGGTAGTGAGAGAGTAGCTAATACCGAAGAGTGTTACCAAGATTCGTAGTTTCTTGGGACTAGCTAGCTATTATCGAAAATTCATTTAGGGATTCTCATCTATAGCGGTACCCATGACCGCCTTGACAAAGAAGAATGAAAAGTTTGTATGGGGATCCGAGTGTCAAGACAGTTTTGATAAGTTGAAGCAAGCCTTAATATCAGCACCACTGTTAGCTATGCCATCGGGGCAAGGAGAGTATGTGTTATATCGACGCTTCTAAACTTGGTTTGGGCGCAGTCCTGATGCAAAATAACCGAGTTATAGCTTATGCATCGAGACAGTTGAAAATTCACGAGAAAAACTACCATACTCATGATCTTGAGCTTGCAGCGGTAGTTTTTGCATTGAAGATTTGAAGACATTACTTGTATGGGGAGAAGTACAAGATATTCACCGACCATAAAAGTTTGAAATACTTCTTCACCCAAAAGAAATTGAATATGCGACAGCGAAGATGACTTGAGTTAGTGAAGGACTACGACTATAAGATTAGCTATCATTCGGGGAAAGCTAACGTTATGGCATACACACTTAGTCGAAATGCAGCAGTTATCACTCCAAAGACCGTTGCAGTCCGAGATACAACGGTTTGAGCTTACAATATATGCTAGGGGCGAGGCCCCTAATTTTGCCACATTATCAGTACAATCGACTTTGAGAGATAGAATTCGTGAGGGACAGTCTACTGACAAGCAATTGCAGAAATGGAGAGCAAGAGATGAAGCCAAGGGCCGGAAGTTATATTCTGAGGTGGATGGTATATTCCGTTACCGAGATCTTTTATGAGTTCCTAGTGACGATGCTTTGAGAGATCTCATTATGAAGGAAGCTCATGACACACCATATTCCATTCATCCGGGAAGCACAAAGATGTACAAGGATCTGCAGTCATTATATTGGTGGTCAGGCATGAAGAGAGATATTCTGCGATTTGTATCCGAGTGTTTGACATATCAACAAGTCAAAGCAGAGCATCAGAGACCAGCAAGAAAACTTAAGCCACTCCCTATTCCCGAGTGCAAATGGAAAAACATTACGATGGACTTTGTTGTGAGATTGCCGAAGACTATTAAAGGGTTTAATGCATATGGGTGATAGTGGATCATCTAACGAAATCAGCGCATTTTCTACCTATCAAAACGACCTTCACCATGATTCAGTATGCAGAGTTATATATTCGAGAGATAGTTCGTCTGCATGGGATTCGTGTATCTATTGTTTCTGATTGAGATATGAGATTTATGTCATCTTTTTGGAAGAGTCTGCATTCAACGATGAGGACCAAGTTATTATTCAGTACATCATTTCATCCTCAAACCGATGATCAGTCCGAAAGAGTTATTCAAATTTTAGATTATCTACTGCGAGCTTGTGTGATCGATTTCCAAGGCAGTTGGGAACCGAAATTACCTCTAGTGGAGTTCACTTACAATAATAGTTTTCAATCTTCTATTGGGATGGCTCCTTTTGAGGCACTTTATGGAAGGAAATGTAGATCTCTTATTCATTGGGACGAGGTTGGTGAAAGAAGATAGATAGGTCCGGATGTGATTGAAGAGACTGCCGAGCTTGTAGTCAAAATTCCTGAGAGAATGAAGACTGCACAAAGTCGACAAAAGAGTTATGCTGACAAGAGACGAAGGGACTTAGAGTTTGCAGTGAGAGACCATGTATTTGTGAAAATATCACCTATGAAAGGTGTTATGCGATTTAGCGAGAAAGGCAAGCTTAGTCCAAGATTCATAGGGCTGTTTGAGATTTTAGAGAGGATTGAGACACTAGCTTATAGAGTAGCATTGCCACCGATGCTTTCTGGAGTTCACAATATGTTATATATTTCGATGCTGTGAAAGTTCATGTCGAATCCATCACATGTGCTAAATTATGAACCTCTACAACAAACTCCAAATATGACTTATGAAAAAAGACCTGTCCAAATCTTGGCAAGGCAAGAAAGAAGACTCCGAAAAAAAGTCATTCCAATGGTCAAGGTCAAGTGGTTGAATCACTCGGAAGAAGAAGATACTTGAGAAATCGAGAGAGACTTGTGGAGTCACTATCCAGGGCTATTCGGTAAGTTCTAATTTCAAGGAAAAAATTTTATTTAAGGGGGGAGGAATTGTAAGGTCCAAAATTAAGACGACGTAATCCAACTGAATGCAAATCTAAGAAATATGAAAAATGATTAATTAATTGATGTTAATTGCTAAATTGGTTATATGAAATGTTTATATGATGTTTTAGTAGTTTTTCTACTTACATGCATTAAAATATAATTTTAAGGATTATTTGAGTGAGACCGAGGGCTGAAAAATGAAAAATATTTTTATTAAATAATTATTTTTAATTATTTAAAATAAGGTTGATACTTTTTCTTATTTTTGAAAATAAGGGGGTTTTGAGGTGATTTTATACGCTGAGACGTAAATTTTATCGGGGTTGGTTTTTCAACAAAAATATGAACGTTTGGGCAACCCGACTAATAAATACACAAACTTTTCTAAACGAAATATTATAAACAAGTACTAATGGGCTTAATGGGCCCATTGTACCATGCTAATGGGCATAAGCTATCAACTAGTTTTTTAGTGATTTGTTAAACCAAAAACCCTACCCCAAACCCTTTAAACTCACGCCCACTTCCCTAAACCACACAACTCTTCTCTCAAAGAAAATACACGGCGCACACAATATTTTGAAGGGTGAAGCTTCGGTTTTGTCAAAGAAAATCAAGCCAAGGTCCTCATCGTCGTCGTTCTTCCAATCATAAACGAATAATCGTACGTTTAAAACGCAAAAGCACGCCATACTCTTTTATTTACTCATAATAACACCATATTATGTATTTATTCATGAATTCTATGAAAATCAAGTGACACTTTTATTTATTTTCGTTTTATGCATCAACATGAATTTTAAAGTATGAATTTTGATCCAAAAACATGATTTTCATGAACATGAAGGGGCTGCCATGTATAGGATTAAAAAGGGGCATGTTTTACCCAAGTTATAGGGTCCTAAGTCATGTATGAAATGCTGCACACCTTAAAAGAACAAGCTAGAACCGAAATTGCATGTATTTGTTGGTAGGGCTCGGGTTCAAGGGTTTTAAGTCCATTGCTTGGCACGGCTGGGACCAGGGCAGGCTAGGCTCGTTCTTGGGTCAGGGAAGGAGTCCTAGCGTGTCTGGCTAGGGTCGTGCTTGGTTCAGGGAAGGAGTCATATCCACGCTAGGACTCGAGTCAAGGGGCTGGTGAGGAGTCCTAGACCCGTGCAGCAACGCGCATGCGCGCATGGGGTGCAGTAGCGCGCAGGGGAAAGATGGCTCGGCCAGGGAGCTTTGGGATGGGCTAGGTCAAGTTTCCAGGGTCCTAAGAGGTGCACAAGGGTCTGGTTCAGGGGCAGTTCCAGTGGATAGGGTCCAAGGCGCGTAAACGTAGAGTCCTTGTCTTGAAGGAGTCTCGGCCGCAGCTGCTCGTGGGTTTGTGGCTTCGGTTTTGGGGCTAGGGTCAGGGTCCTTTGGTTCTTAGGGTTCAATAGGGTCTAGAGAAGGGTTGGCTCGATGTTGGCTCAGGCTGGCTTGAGCTTGGCTCAAGAAAAACATGTAGGTGGCTCGAAGGGGCTTAGGGTGTGGATTAGGGTTTCTTTTTGAGAAATAAATTCGAAACAAGACTCATGGGGATCGAGTCGTGGTTCACGAGGGCTAAAATAATATAAAAAGTTTAAGTTTTAAATTTAAGAATTTTATATTAAAGTTTGAATTAATTTGGGATTAAAACGCCTTTAAAACGATTAATTAAAGATTAATGGAAAAGTTTAATATTTAAGTTAAATAAAATTATGGAGAAATTAATTTAAGTTAAATAATTATTTGGGATATGTTAGACTCAACGAAATTAAGAAAAAGTAAAAAACGTGAAATTTTACGTGTAGGGGTAAAACGGTAATTTTACATCCGAAAATTAGTAAACGTCATGTTAGTGCTCTGAATGCTGTTTTATATGCTAAAATGATTATTTTAAATGTTTATGGGATTTTATGATTATTAATGAAATTTATGATGAAACGATAAAGTTAAAAGAAATGTTGCATGCTTGTTTTTAAAAGAAAAATGATATTAAATGCATGATTTTATAAAGTGATGAAAATGCTAAACATTGGAGGATGTGAAGTAATCGTGACTATTATGATGATATGATGTTATGAATGGGGATATCGTGAGGAAAAAGACCCCAGAGCAAGCCCATTTATGGGAAGGCCTCAAAGGGAGCCCGACGATCGTATTTCCATATGATGAGGATAGGCCAAGACTCAGTTGACGAGTGAGAATGTCGCTGATGTCCCCGCCACCCAGTACCGTGGTTACATGTAGATGAATCCATCGACTTTATGAGGAAAAAGAAAGTCACGATTAACGATCTGAATTCAATAAAAGGAAAAAAGAAATTCCTATGCTCATGATAAAAGGATATATGATTTGAAATGATAAAAAGGAAAATGTTGAGGTTAAGTTATGCATGATCATGAAATGATATTTTAAGTAAATGTATTTTCACTGTTGCTTATGAACTGTATATATATTACTTGTTATAAAGATTATGATGTATTGAGTCTTTAGACTAACTGGGTGTGATTGATGCAGTTGAGTTTGATGGAGGTCTTGATGGTTGACCTTGCTGGGCTGAATATGCACATAACCCGAGGACCAGCGCTTCTATTTTTCCGCACTTATGATTTATGTTTATGATTTACGTTAAATATTTTACGACTTTTTATTTATGCTTTGAGAGGTTTTTGAGAGGTGATAATATGAGCTATACTTTTGAAATTATTGCTTTTTAGATTTGGTTTTATGTTAAACTATTTTCTTGATTAAAATATTTTATGTAATTGTATTAGGGTTCGGCCGAATTGGTTGTGAGGTTTTAAAAAAAAATATTACTTTAAAAGCAAAACGAATAGCAAACGTTTATTAAAATTCGAGGTTACAAATAAATATAGATTAGTCATAGTAAGGTAATGAAATATATAAAATATAAACAATAAATAAAAACATAAAATAAAACAATAAGTAAACTTACAAGTTTGTAACAAGATCTTGAAGCTTTTTATTTAATATCTTTAAGAAAGGTTGTTTACAGGGGAGAAATATAGAGGAGCAAACTCGACCATGTCCTTCTAAGAGCACGATAAAAACTATAAATAGAAGGAAAATCCGGACATGAAACCTTGGATTCCAACTAAAAAATAAAAAGTACAATGCTTTATAAAAGTAAATAGGTAAATAGTACAATACTTTATAAAAGTAAATAGTGACAACGTTACCAAAGTCAAGGATAATGATACTCCACTATCTTTTGTCTTCTGACATCTTTTGTCGTTGTCCATTATCTTCATGAGTCGTCTGCAATATTGTCCTTCATTAAATTTTTCAAAAATATTATCAATAATAGAGCATTCTGGAATATTTTCCTCTGGATCTTGGGCATCATGCATATTCATTAAATGAATGAATTGTTTGTCACTTGATTCAGATGCCATTGATTTATCAGATTTAGTATCTGAACATCCAATATTTTTATAAAAATCTTTTTTTATCTCTTCAATGTATATATCGATCATTTTTTCTTTGGGATATATTTCATAATATTTCTGAGTGAGAATCTTGAAAGGACTCAAAGATTCTTTTTCTTTTTTCTTGTTGCATTGCATAATCTTTTTGATATGAAAGAATTTTTTCTTCTATTTGTTGAATTGTTTCAAAGCCATAAGGCTTTCCTGTTTCAGGATCATCTCGTAATAATTTTTCCCAAAAATTTGTAGAACTAACCCTCCATACGCAAGGAATTCCTTCATCATTATGACCAAATTCAGGCCATAAAGAATAAACATAAAGTCTTTCCATCAATCCAAGATTCTGAAAATAATTTTTTAATACTTGAAGAAACATTTAACAAAGTATTCATTGGTTTTATAAAAACTCTGGCAAAATTTTTGCTGATGGTCCGAATATTTTCACCAAGTCATAAATCAGTTAGGAACTGGATAGTGAAAAACATTTTCACATATTTTCAGAAACCAAGTATTTTTTTTTCATTTTCATAATATAGAGTTTTATTAAAACTCTCAATATATTCTCAAAAATTGAATTTAAAATTCATTTGATGACTTTGAGAATAAAATCCTTTCTCTACAAGTGGAGATATACCCCATTTTTCAATAGATATAATCTTCTTTATAATAAATTTTAAGAAGTTATAACTTTCTTTTTGTTAAAAATTACTGTAAAAGTGAGTTATTTCAACACTTTTAGTGGATTATAAAAGATTTTCATAAAATCCTTTTTGTTTAGAAGAATCATATACATATTGTGACGTACCGTACTTAAAAACTACTTTAAATTTGAGGAAAATAATCTTTCTTTCTTAAATAAGTAATAATCCTTCAAAGTGCAATATAAATAAAATGATTGTCTAAATATTTGAGATGTAAAAGAGCTTGCAACAAGTACTTATTTAAAAAACGTGAAGTGATTTCATGAAAATCAGAGTAAACGAATTTAACGTGCATAAAAATTCTTGAAAACTTAAGCGGTCCTCGGGTTAGGCCTCCGCACCGTCCGAGCCAACTCACTGATCCCCATCTCTCGTCTCATTAAACTCGTCCTCACCTGCATCGATCAAGTCTAGTTAGTCTAAAAACTCAACATTTATGAACTGAGAATAGCAAGTAATACATAATAAATCCACATGCACTTTAAAGTAGCACATACATACTTAAACTCTGAACATACTTACATAAACATAGATGTGTCATCATTTCATAAACTTTTTCATAAACGTGCTTGCGTCATACATACTTAAACATGCATAATCATCATCATTTTGCGTAGAGACATGTATAAAAGAAAGTGATCCATAACATAATGCGCCTGAGTAGACTAAACTAAAATACTGGGCTGGCAGGGATCATCACAGCCTTTCGACCGAACGTCCACTCCCACATACATAAGATCCCCGATCATGCTTTACCGGGTGGATTAGTCCTTGGTCATGATTTACCACTTCCCAATCCTGATCAAAACTCGGTCATGCTTTACCAGGGTGCAGAGGTCCCCGAATACGTTCTCCGGCTTCCAAACTCATTCATAATTGATCACAAGACAATTTGCATACCTCAAAAACATAAAACATTTTCTTTTTGCACGTCGAATATACTTACATAGCGTTGAGGGCTTTTTTGGATCTCGCTTGGGCTACTGTTGCACATACTAACACATTATTCATGCAACTTAAATTCCATAACTTGACTGTACCAATCATACTCACTACCGACGTAATTAAATAACTTATGACTTCCTAGACCACTCGGAACTTGACCATATTTAATCATTATACTAAACCATGACATCGAACCCCGAAACAATCCTGATATGGAGTATGAAAATTTCTCAAGCAATGGAAGAAACGGACCAATACTACATAACTAGAAGCTCAAAAATACCTGGACTAGCGCTAGGCGCCGTGCAGTGTGGCGCTGCGGCGCTGGTAAACGCCAAGACGCTGTGTGCTAGCATTGCGGCGCCACAGAGGCAGCGTCGCAGCGCCACATGGGCAGTGCCGCGGCGCCAGACCTGCAAAACAATATCCCCAAAAATGAATCTTGATCCAAATTCTAAGCCACGTCCAACCGACTCAAACCAACCATGGACTAACCTCGAGACTCATCCTAGGACGCTATGGCATTGACTCAAACCCATACAAATGCCCCAAACGTCCCCAAACAATGACACGCAACCACAATGTGTTTCAATCCCATAAACCCGAAATTCGGCATAATGCGCTTCTCTACGACTTCTATTATAACCAACTCTTACTGACCCGAAACGAAACATCAAATGACGTCCGATCACAACACACGACATGCCTAAACGCAGCAATGACCACCCACCGGTTCCCAATGAAGCCTGCAACCAATAAACCTCAAGAAAACATTAAGAACACATTTTTATAACATCACAGTTTGATCAGTCACACAAGAATGATCATTACTCACTCGTCTCTTGTTCAAAAATTACGAATTTACTGTCAAATGGAAGATATCAAAAGGTACTACGTTTTATATGTCGAAATTTTTTCCAGAAAACTCACCGAAAATTCACAAGATTTTAAATGATAGTAGATTTGATTTTTGAGATCTAAAAACCGTTCCAAAATCGTTTCAAACATCATTGCTCAAACTTTACATAACATAAACCCATTTTTTCACACAATATGCATCCAAATATTTACTATGACAAGATCAATGCAGAAAAATAAAAGAATATACATGTCTTGATGATTATACTCACGAAACAATGAATAACGAAGCGATGATATGCGAGAACAGATCCGAGATGACTTGTAGCACGTTTCTTGCTAAAATTGAACGTGAGTCTACTAAAGAAAATTGTAGGGGAAAGGGATGGCTACTTAAATAGCCTGTTGTAACTAAGAGTTTCAGTTCTGGCACTGATAAGACCAAACTGAAGTGGGTCAGTACAAACATTGTATTCGATCAAAGTCTTTTAGTAGAAATCCTATCTTCGTGATAGAAGGGGTGACGTAGGAGTTATTCCATTCTCCGAACATCCAGAAACAAATCGCGTGCTTTTCACTTCAGTTACCTTTTATTTTAGTTATTCTATCTTTCATTCAGTTTACTTCGGCAACTGTTTTCTCAATTAAACTGATTGTCATCGACTAACGAGATATTAAGTATCAGTTTGTTATTAAACTGAACTCAACTTACGAAAAACGAACATAATCTGTGAGTGTTTATTCAACCCCCTTCTAAACACGTTTAACTTCTTAACCGATCCTTTCACTTTTTCTAGTAAAGAATGATTTTCATTTTTACATAATTCTAAATATTCAGAATTCAATTGACAAGGACGATCATTGGTAGAAATATTTTTTTCCTAAAAATTCTCTTCATATGGAAGAGAAGTAATGTAACGATCATGGGTCGTTAGGCTAAACCAACATGGGCCTCGGCCAATACCCATGCACCACTACTGATAATAGGTCGTTAGGATGATCCAGCATGAGCCCTAACACATGCTCATGCACCGTTACTCATAAAATATCCCACCATGGAAAGTAGTTTCTTTCGCCGAAGTCGATTGATATATACTACTTCATAATTAATAATCGCCGAAGTAACGAGTGGCGAAGTAAAAGCCGAAAATTCTACTAGTGTTAGGTTGAACCAACATGAGCATTGGTCCATACCCATGCACCACTACTGATCATGGGTCGTTAGGATGGTCCAACACTAGCATAACTGGTACCAATACTTTAAAAATCTAGGTACTTATGCTGGAGGTCCTGGGTTGAAGTGTTGGAGGAGGCGAAAGAAACCACTTTCTATGAGTGGCGGTACATGAGCATGGGCTAGGGCCCATGCTGGACCATCCTAACGACCCATGTTCAGTAGTGGTGCATGGGTATAGGCCGAAACCCATGTTGGTTCAGCCTAATGGCCCATGATCGTTACAAATAATATGTTTCTTATGATTCCAAAAAGTAGTTGGAAGATCATTACATATTTATAATGAAAATTTATTACAAATAATTTAATTTTTTCCTGTAATCTAAGATTTTGTAATTTATCATCTATAGTAAATAAATTTACTTCTTTTTTTAAAGAATTAATCTGAAAAGTTTTTCTATTAATCTTTTTTTTGTAATTTATTTAAGATTCTATGAACATGTTTATTAATAAACTGAAAAGAAATATGGTTACCTTGAAAGGTTCCTATAATAACTATTTCATCAACATAAGTTAAAGGATAAATTTGATAAATAAAAGGAAGCACAAGTATAAGTTGGCTAGAAATATCTTTTGTTAATAAAAAACTGGTTAAAATAAATTTTTTATCTTTTGAATATATGCTTTTGGTAATTTATAATTTATTTCTAAAAGTTCTCCTCTAACATGAGAAAAATGATGAGTATTTTTATGAAAATATTTAGTAGGAATCAATCCATCCTATATAGTATTTAAATATGCACCACTATCAATCATAGCAATAAAATTTTTCTTATAAGAATTATCAATTCATAGAGCAATATTAGTATACCATTTTTGAGATATGACCATACTTATAATAGATAAATGTTTTTTATTTGGATCAGAAAATGAAATATCTTGAAGATTATCAAAACCTTCAGAGGAATTAAATATTAAATCTTCTTTGTGATTTTCAATAACTGAAATTCGATAATTTAAACTATTATTATTCTGTTGTAAAAATTTTATTTGTTCTTTAAGATTATTAATCTCTTTAACCAGATCTTGTATATTAACTAGACTTTGGTTACTATATTTTTTCTGTAAAATATTTTTAACTTCATAGAATAAGATTATTCTTGTTTAGCAAAAATATTATTGCTATTGGTTGGAGCATTATTCTCAATTTGATATATTATTGTAGATTTCAAAATTGGATCCTTAATCATTTTAAAGAATTCTAAAATATTATTATTACTTAAGACATTAATATCTTGAAATTGAGACATATGTTTATAAAATTAATCATTTTTATCGTCATTATTATTTATATGATTTATACAAGATTTTTCTTGTATACAATTATCACATTCTTCTTGATCTGAGATAATTGAATCATTATCTAGAATATCTTCTGAATCATATGATTTTAAAGAATTTTCAGATGTATTATGTGACATCTACTACTATTTTTTTTTTTGTAAGCTATTTTCGAAAATTACTCAAACACATGCATTAAAAAAGAATCATTTCACTACTGAATAAAAACACTGCAATTAAATAATTTAACATCGTAAAATTCCTAAACTAATGTTTTAAAAGAATTCAAATGTGATGTTAAAACCCTAACAATCCAACAACATAAAAAGGATGTAAAATGTATAAAAAAAACAATGCTTCACTCCTGACTCATAAACATATAGTGCGGAAAACGTAAGATCCTCGGGTTAGCGTGCACACTTCTAGTTCCGTCTACCCAGTCTTCGGCGCCTCCAGTCTCCACATCAATATACTCACCTACATCATTCACACCTAGTGAGTCTAAAGACTCAACACATCTGATCCACGATAACAAGTACATATACATAACATGCTAGAGTAAAAAGTACTGTAATTAAAATACATGTCATGATCTTAAAAGCATGAACTTAAACATAACATGTCAAAGCATAAACGTATCCATAACATATCTCGTCATATCAACATATACGTGTCCATTTTCTTTTATTGAATTCAGATAATTAGTTGTGACTTTCGTATCAGCTCTAGTCGATGGATCCATCTATGTATAACCGTGATACCTGGCGGCGGGGACATTAGTGACAGTATTACCCATCCACCGAGCCTTGGCCTTACATGTTCGTGTTCGTATTAGTCACAACCAACTCCCTTCTTTTGCAAACATGACATCATATTCATCACTTATAAAAATCATGCATATACGTTACATTTTATTAAAACCAAGCATACAACGTATTTTTCGTATTTTCATAAAAAATTCATGTTCAAATTAACATATACATTTTAAGCATGCAATTTTGGTGATTAGGGCGCTGTCAGGACTACTAACTCGACCGGAGTGCCAAATGACCATTTTGCCCCTCGAAAACCTTAATTTACCATTTTACCCATGGACCTCAAAATTTCGACCAGAAGCCAACCAAACTCCTCAAAACACCTCAAAACATATTTATAATCATGTCTTAGACGTAAACTCGAAACCATTCAAGAACTTCTATAATTCGTTTTAAAACTTGGATCGGGGTCTTGGTTTTAACCAAAATCAACTCAAAACTCGACCAAACTTTTCCAAACTTAAGCCATGACTTGAACCTACATGATCGGCCTTAAACCACATACCACCTAAGACCCTCGAAAAGCCTCGACCAGCTGCTGGAAATTTCAGCCCTTCTCAAGATTCAAATCCTAGTGCACCTAGCCTCTCAATACTCGACCCTAGACTCGAACCAATGTGACCAGCCCTTAGACTACTATCCTAAGGTCGAGATCAAGCCGTGGACTCCCTCCTAGACCAACCTTACTCACGCCTACAGCCCCTTCCCGTCGGATCACTCGGCTCCACCAAGAAGTAACCCAACTAGCCATCGAACCTTCCTATCGACCTCACTCTTGCAACCAGCAGCTCATGGCCCCTTCTCAGCCTTGACACCGACCCACCAGGGTCTGAACCACAGCCGATACCGATCTATCCATATCAAGCCTTAACCCTAGACCAAACCCCTCGGCCCTTGTTTGTTTCGATCCTCAAAGCCGATCTTCACTCCTAAACGTCTTCCAACATGATAGAACATCGCCCCTACATCGAGATTTAGCAGCCCCCTTACACACACAAGCAAGAAATCGTGAGCCTCATGTCAAGAATATGCATGCTTTTGTTTCAAAATCGTGTAAAACCAACGCACAATGATAAATTTGATATTTCTTATATTGAATAAACATACAAATACACATATAATGATGATAAAAACTATGTATAGAGCGTGTTTTTGCGTATTTACACTCGAAAACTTTGAGATAGTCGCGTACAACGTGCACCAGAGAGACGGGGAAGAGATCTTTTGACGAACTTTGAGAAAAACCGACTGGGATAGCTGCTGAACTCGAGATGCTGCTGATGGAAGTGGGGAGAGGGGCGGCCGACCGATGTAGAGGTAGGTTTAGGGTTTGAGTGTAGGGTTTAATTATAATACTTAGTGCTAATGAGCACTTAATTAAAAATAATGAGATTAAAAAGGATTTTAGGCTCATTACGCAATAAAATAGTCCCATCACCAAAAACACTCCGTAAAATATTTCGTTTAGGTAAATTTTTGAAAATATTGCCCAAACCCTCAGAAAGTCCCCCGACTTGCTAAAATTTGCAAACCGGATTAAAATATGACTCGATGAGTAAAAATACCATACAAAGCCCATTTTCGAAAATCACCCTTGTAGGACCAAACGCTTGCCGCTTTACCAAAAGCTATAGCTGATGGTAATGGTGCAAATCAATTCTTTTAAACCGCACAGCAGCTCAAGCACCACGGTTCGATCGCTCTACCAAGTAGGGACAATTATTACACCCAAATATCTCCTTCCTAATAATTGTATTCCTTGAAATCAATGAGAATCGAACCCATGACCTTGGCTCTGATACCAATTGTAGGACCGAGCGCTTGCCGCTTTACCTAAAGCTATAGCTGGTGGTAATGGTGTAACTCAAATCTTTTAAACCGCACAGCAGCTCAAGCACCACGGTTCGATCACTCTACCAAGCATGGACAATTATTGCACCCAACAACCCTTAATTACACCATATACTAAATATTTACTAAAAATATTTTTCTTTAATTTTCCTCGGTTTCCGTTCCTCGTTTGAGCGCGAAATACTACTAAAAGTCCTAATGCATGAAATCTTAGCAAACCATGAAATAAAACACATGTTCATATCATGATCATGCATTTAATACAGTAAAAATAATTAAACCCATATTTTAGCAAAAACACTAGATTGCATGTAGTCAGGTTACTTAGTTCGAATTTTCTAGACCTTACATATTATAATTAGAATCAGAATCAGAATCCTGATTGCAATCCATTATTATTTTAAATAATGTTTCTTTAAGATTCTCATCTATATCCAATTTATTAATTTTTTTTAGTCCATCATTGATTGACATAATGTTTAGGTTTTTCATGTTTTCTACAAATAATAAATTTATTTTTATCCTTATGTCATTCTGATTTCCGTAATTCACGGCTTTCTTTTCTTTTTTTTTTTCTATCTTTTTGTCTATCAGGCCAATATCTTTTATTTCAATAAAAAATTTTCTTCTTTATCTTTAATTTTTTTTACCTTTATTAGGTATATCCATCCCAAATTGATCCCAAAATTTTCCTAATTATTTTTTCTCAAGTAAATTCTGTCTTTTAATTTGATTATTCAATTTTAATTCATTACAAAGAGCTAAACTCTCTTGTATGCAAGTACTTATTAACTTACCATAAGTATAATTTTCATATGGAATATATATTTCAACTTTTCTTAACACTTTTCTGATTTTTCAGCAAAAAGAAAAGGTAAGTCATTTATGAATTTAGCTTTCCAAATACTATTATTACAGTCTGATATATCATATATACGAGATAAAAAATTATCTTTATATCATATAAAATCAGTAAGAATTTTGCATTTTAATTTATTTAATAAAGTACGAATTTGTTCATCATTATCAATGAATCTACTAGTAAAATATTCAATCATTGTCATTATTAAAGAATAAACTGCATTTTCTATATGAATGTTGCTTTCAACTTTTATTGAATTTAAAATATCATATTTATGATATTGATTTAAATAATTATCTCACCAGCCTTTACGCTGGCCATTAAAACATGCTATAATCATTCTAGCAATATTTTTATCATTATTGCCCGAAGTTTTACACACATTACTATACATAAGCATTCTGTAAGCAGTATTATAATTTGTTTATCACTAAAACCATCAATATTCCATTCATAAATACTTTTCTCATTATAACTATTAGAGAAAATATATTTTTATTCTTCGAAAAAAAAACATCAATGAGAATAGGTCTATCATAATAATATTTGGTTTGGGTAGGTTTATCTGTCCATTTTATTTTATTAATTTCTTCATAAGAAGAATTTTTATTATTTTCAAGCTCTTAATTAATAGTATTTAAATTAAGATTTTTAAATTTTTCTTCTAATAATTTTTCTATATCAGAAACATAAAATTTAAATTTACAATCTTTTATTTCTGGAAGGGATTGGATAGAAGAAGATGCGATAGAAACAATATTAGTTTCTTACTTAGTTTGTATATGAACATCAGGTTTAATCTGATTGATTGTCATAGTAATTTTATCTATGCGATCTTTAAGAGAAATAATTTCTTCTCCTATTATTGTAATATACATATTTGTATAGTTCTGTTTTTCAAGTATCTGATTAATATGTTTAACAATTATCTGTAACATATCATTATCAAATAATTTTGGAAAAGCAATAAAATTTAAAACTTTATTATTTTTTTCTATAATAAAATATTGCTGAGGAGGATAAACATATTTTTGAATCTGTCTAGAAGAAATTTTATAATTTCTTTTAAGAATAGAAATATAATCTATAATAAATATTTTAAAAAAGCAAGGAACAAAATGTATTAATTTATTTTGACTTTCACAAAACTTATAAAATTCTGTAACAATATAATAATATTCTTTTGCAGAGAAAATTTTAAAATATCATTCTATGAAAGATTCCCATTTGAGTTGATAAAATTCTGCATTGTTCATCGTTCTAGCACGACATCCTTTAGTAAAATCGATTTTTGATATTTTATCCATTAAATAGTAAAATTCATTTCTGAAACTGTATCAGTTTCCCTAACTTTTTGAAAATTACTTTGATGAACTATATTATTTTGATTAATGTTTAAATCTTCTACTGTATCATTTATAGAAGATTTTGTATCTTCTCTTATTTGAGAAATAGAAGCTCTAGAAGTTTGTGGAATATCTACCAGATAATCCAAAGGTGAAATAAAAGAATGACAAGATCTTGGTCTAGCATAAACAGAAAACGGTAATAATCTTCTTTCTTCATTATTGAACTGCATTTGAACAGATCATTCATTAGTTTGTATAACTTGTTGAAAATCTTTATTTATTATAGAATTTCTAGGAACAGCTTGTTCGATTATCAAGTTTTCTAGAAATTCAATTTCTTCCTTTTTAATAGATCTACGAGTTGTAATATTAGATCTATTGAAATTTGTTTCTATAAAGATAGTTTCATTTAGTTTTTTTTATCTATTCTTTTACACATAGGATTTAATGTGAATAATGGTTTATAATAAATACGAAAACAGATACATATCATTTCTGTACTATGAGTATAATTATAACCACGTGTTTTAACATTTAATGTTAAACAATCTAATATATTTATATTAGACAAGGATAAAGATAAATTAGGATAAATATTAAAATATACTGGACCATGAGCCAGACTGGATTGAATTATTTCCATAAGAGATTGTTTACAATTTAAATTTCTACCATCTTTTAAAGCTGCCACAAAACTTTCTGGTAAACCTTTAAAAGTTAAATGTCTAAAAGCTATTCATATTAATCCAATATGAATAAATATATACTTTTTTCTATAAGATAAGATATCTTTATTGTTTAATAATCTAATAACTATTTCTTCATTAGGAAAAAATACAAATGTTCCTAATTTATAAATCATTTAGATTCTATCTTAGGAATACTCCATTTATTTAATAAATCTAAATTCTTTGGTAAATCATATTCTTCATTTAAATTGTTTTGAACAGTTTCTTTCATTCCGAAAATATTCATTAAAAAGTGATAAATCATAAATCAAAACTATTTCATGGCTCTGATAATTATGATACGTGACATTGTTGATATATATTAATGAATAAATAAATTATCAATCAATTAATTAATATGTTACAAGAAAATTTTACGCGTCTTTTGGCGTGTGGAGAACGTTTTCCTTACGTTGAAAACGCGTCTTTTACTGTTTCATCGATAAGTACACGCGACTGCGCACTGTTTGAACCCTCTTACGGAAGAATCTGGAGAGAAGCTCAAACTCGCAAAATCTCAGTTACAACATAATCCTGCTCCTTCTCTTACAACTCAGATCTGTTGATCAGGTATGGATTCTTGAATAGTTTCGTGCTGAATTTCGGTTATTTTTGCCATTATTTTTGGTAAACTTTTGAGTTTTGTGGGCTCTGTTTCAAGATTTGGATGCATATCTCTTCGACATGTTTTTTGAATGCTCGATCTATGTTTTGTTCGTCCTTTGGAACGTCGAAATCACATGATTTTGGTGCGAAATCACAGTGTTGATGGTTTTGCGTAGGTTGACTTTTTAACCGTTTTGTTTATGCGGTGTTTTGGGATTCTTTTGTGTAGGGTTTTTACATCACTAGATTTCTATTGGTCTTTTGTTCAGGAAAATTTTGGGTTTTGTACTCTGTGTTATTGGCCACTTGGTGTAACCTTTAGTCCTGACCACCTCATATTGTGTTCTTGGGGAGGAACGACCCCCTATTAGGGAGAATACATGTAAAATTTGTAGACTTTCTTATATGGCGGCCTGTGCCTAATTCTCACCGACTGGTTTTGCCAGAGAGGTGGAGACTCTTCTAGTGTTAAGTTTCTGTTTATTGTTTTTAATGAAACCGGGTGGAGATAAAGGTGATTCGAGCTTTTATCTTATCTTGAGCTTTTGTGAATTCGCTTCTTGCCCAGTGGATTTTTGTTGTATTTGTGGTTGAAATCTTGTTTGGTGATGGAATCATTTTGACTTCTCTATGTAACTTAGGCAAATTTGCCTACATTTTGTGTCAAAGTGACCAAAACAGTTCGTTCAGTATTCTTTTGAGGCTAATCCTGTTGATAGAAATTGGCTGACTGGTATCATGTTTGCATCATTTGTTTGTTGTTTACGTGGTTGGTTATGCATCATGGTTTTTGTGCTTGATGGTTTCACATTTTTGTTTGGTGGCAGAAGAGCTAACATTTTTCCCTTCTCTTTTTTGAGATGGCTTTCTGGTCATCATCATACCAAATGCAGGTAGAGTTGTGTTTATGGATGCCAAGAAATTTATGCAGTTGCTTGAGGAGAAACAAAAGAGAGTATTGGCCAAGAAAGAAGCCCCTCTGAAATGGGAACAGAAACTTGAAGCTGCTGCTGCAACACGTAGAGCTGATACTGAAGTGAGAGAAAGGAAATCAAAAGTTTCCAAGCGCAAAAGGAGATCAGTTTCAATCTCAGATAGTTATAGTGATTCTGATACTGATAGTCAGAGCCATGAACGGAGGAGAAAGAGAACCAAGAAATACCGCAAGAGGCAAAAGAAGCACAGCCATTATGACTCTGGTGACCATGAAAAGAGGAAGGACAAGAGACGGAAGCTAAAGAGACGATCTTCTGGTTCTGATGATAGCAGTGATGAATATGACAGTGATTCAGAAGAGGATAGGAAGAAGACACACCATAAGAGACAGAGGTATGTTTCAAGCACCGAATATGGTGCTTCGGACCCTTCTAGTGACGAAGATGTTAATCCTGTCGGAAGAAGGAGCCATTCCCGGCATCACAAACATCATCGAAGAACAAATTCGAGCCTTACAGATTCTTCAAGTGACGATGATGATGTCCAGAAAAGTAGCCATGCGAAGCACAATAAGCAGCAGAAACGATCACACTTCTCCAAACATCATCAACTGTCTCATAGCCATGAGTACTCGTCAGACTCCGATGGACACAGACATGGCAGAAGAAGCAGATCTGTGGATAAATCATGCGATGATGATAATGATGATGGAAAAAGTAGAATAGAGAAGAAAAAGAACTGCAGTCGTCGACACAGTCACCACCACCACCGGAATGGGAATAGCCACTCGGACAAGCTGCCACCAGAGAATAATGTGGCATCACCGCAGTTAAATGTAAATGGCAAACATCTTGAGAATGGTTCTGGAGAGCCTGATCTGAATGGCCATGCGTATACTTGTCCACATGAGTTAAAATCATCAGGCTCTCAGATTTCTTTGGCATTTTCTGCTAGGGGGTAATCTTAAAATTTGACAATGATTGGCAGTCTGTTGAACAGCCGCTACTACGAGTATATGGATGAATGTATGTTGAACTTCATTTGTTGTTGCTAGTTTTGTGAACATTGTCTATGAAAGTACCAAAATTTCATATTTCCAATTTTTTGGTTATGAGAAAATAAAAATTACAGGTGGGGAAAAGATAATAGTGTAAATACTCTCATTTTGTTTTGGTAAAACATTCATAAGATTAGATTAATTCTAATTTCATGAAAAAATTTAGAAGATGATGCAATTTATATAAATATTAATTTAAATTAAATTTTTTTTACTAATTTTGGATTATTCTATTCTAAAGTGTCGATTTCGTTAGGTCGGATGGGTTGGGTCAGGTTAGTTCGAAGCATAATACTATTTAAAAATTGTTCAACCTAAAANTATATAAAATAAATATTAAATCCTGAAAATTTATAATATAAATATACAATAAATATTTTTTTAAATATATAATAAATAAAAATATAGACAATATTTATTAATTATATATTTTAAAAAATTAAAATTTTCAGATCAATCCTAAATCTATCCAGATTATTTTTTCAGAGCAGTTATCAAATTGAACCCAACCTAGTCTGAAAACCTCAAACCTGATTTTTCAGAGTCGAATTGACATGTCAAATCTGATTTAGACACCACTCCTTTTCAAAATGGGCAAAACGAATTTTGTTCTTTGAAACGGACGATCAAACGGACATTTTGCTAATAATAAATCAGTACGATCATCATATCTTTAATTATCACTTATTAAAAAGAACGAATTTTAAAATTTTGAATTTTATCAACGAAGGCAATAATTAATTAAATGAATTGATAAATCAAGAAAACAACATTTGCACTCATGTGAAAAAGAAAACTTTTAATTTGAGTTTACACTAAGCTTTGTCAACAATTTTTCACATGTTGAACTAACCATACGCAGATTAGTCGGTGCCAAATAAGGAAAAAGATTCACAGCGAACACATCAAATATTCAAAAGAATAAAATTAAGCAAAAATATACAACGCCATTGCGTCGTGACCTCCCTTGTTATGTCAACAAACGAGGGTCGGCTAGGTATTCTCAACGTGATCCGGTTCATATGAAACGGGAACACGGATAAATTCAGAAAATATGGTCCCAAGGGTAAAACAGAAGAATTCTTGATGTTGGCATGCCCAAGAATTAACTTATTTTGGCTAGGGAAGGACAAAAGGAAGCTGTGAAAGGTTAGATGTATCTAAGCAGAAGACTCCTTGGCAATCTTCTCTGCCTTGGCGATGACCTCTTCGATTCCTCCAACCATGTAAAAAGATTGTTCTGAAAGATCGTCATATTTTCCGTCCAAGACTCCCTGTTGTAAGCAATAAAACGTGTTATCGTGCCAACTTGTGCCAGTAATAGACGACAGGATAATTCAAATAATGATAGGAAAAGGAAAAAAAAGGCTGTCGGGGTACTGGATATCATATTGATCAGAAAGCTTCGCGAGGGATAAACAAAAATCCAAAAAAAAAAAAACATGGAGGCACATTAGTTAAAGTAAACAAAGATTGCATTTGGATCAAAGACTCTCTCACTTGACAAATGACTAAAAGGAGTGGAGTTCAAACTACTTAAATGACGAAAAATTTCGAACATATTGTAAAAAATGACATAACTTTGTGGATAATGATTGGAAACTCATAAGCAACATACAAACAATCAGAACATAATTGTAACAATTTGAAATTTTGAGTTTCAAATCATTCGGTCAAGACAGCCCCGGACTGCATTTGAAATTAGTGCTGGCAAAAAACCCGAAATTCCCGACCCTACCCGATTCCCATCCCATTCCCTTCCCGCAAAATTCCCGACCCGCTTATTTCCCGACCCGCAGGTTCGGGATTTTTCCCGTCCCGATTTATTTCGGGAGAAGGGTAGGGTATATAATCTCCTCCCGACGGGATTCCCGTCCCGACCCGAAAATTTTTTATTAAATTTTATATTATTTTTAATTATTAATATAATTATAATTAATATTTTAATTTCCCCCATTTCATTTTAGTTCCTGATTTCTCCTCCGCCTTGGGTTCTCTCTCGTTCGGGGTTTTAACTTAGGCATCTTTCTCTGATTTTTTGGTCCCACTTCTTCTCCTGTGATTGATTATTCAATCTATCATCATGTCTCAGGTTAGTTTATCCCTTTACGATTTCGCTTGCGACTTCGATTTTTATGCTGCGAGCTTGAATTTCTTGTGAATTTGACGCGGCTCGATATATTTTTCTTGTATTCTTTCGTTAAAGAATTGGTGGTTTTTGGATTTTTTTTACCGGAAGTAGGAGTAAAGATTTTAAATTGGGGAAATTAATGAAATGGGTTTTTATTTTTCTTGGTTGGAAATGAAAGAAATTTTAACCAAAGCATGCATCGATCGATTTTCAAGGTTTTGTCTTTATTTTGTTGTTTGATATCTTTGTTTAGGATATATTTTTCTTGTATTCTTTCGTTAAAGAATTGGTGGTTTTTGGATTTTTTTACCGAAAGTAGGAGTAAAGATTTTAAATTGGGGAAATTAATGAAATGGGTTTTGATTTTTCTTGGCTGGAAATGAAATAAATTTTGACCAAAGCATGAATCGATCGATCTTCAAGGTTTTGTCTTTGTTTTGTTGTTTTATATCATTGACCAAAGCATGCATCGATGATGAGTTTTGAATATTGGTCCATGTTTAGAATACAATCACAGCTTTCAAATTGTTCAGAATCCACCAAGCATGTTTATGAATTATGAATATCTTTGTTTGTTTATTGGCATTTAATAAATCATAAAGTAAATACTAGCTCTATGTATTGACATTTTCGTCAAAATCTTGTTTGTGTTCATTGGATAGATGCAAGGAATTCCCAACAAATCTAAGTGACACCATGATTGTTCATTGAGATTACTATTATTTGGTAATTATATTTCTTATTATTGTAATATAATGTACTATGATTACTAATATTTGTCATTTGTTATTAATTAGGTGCACATGGATGAATCAAGTGGAAGTGGCAGTGTTCCTTCCACCACTCAACCTCAAACACTATCTCCATCCAAAACACCAATCATTCATGAGGAAGTAATAGATATTGGAGCCAAAAGAAAAAAAGTAGCGGATGTGTGGTCACACGCCAAGAAAATTATAAGGAGAAATGACAAAAATGAGGTCATTGCTGTTGTTGCCATTTGTAATTATTGCAAAACTGAAGTTCCTGCCCATAGCAGAACACATGGGAATAATGGCATTGATGGGCATGTGAAGAAATGCAAAAAGAATCCTCATAACGCGGTGAAGTCAGGTTCTTCTCAACCGATCTTAACACAGTCGTTCATGAATAATGTTTTGACACCTCACATCTTTAGCCAAAAAAAACTTGAAGATAAGGTTGTCACATTTGTTGTTAAAGATGAAATGCCGTTCAGGGTTGTGGAAGGGGCGGGGTTTGTAGAGATGATGAAGGAAGCTCAACCTCGATTCAAGATTCCCAACCGAAAGAAAATTGCAGCTCTTGTATGGGATTTATATTCAGCGGAGATGGCTAAGATAAAGAGTGTAATTGGTGATCAAAGGGTAAGTATAACTACTGATACTTGGACCTCGGTTCAGAATATCAACTATATGGTAATTACTGCTCATTTCTTGGACAATGATTGGAAGTTGCATAAGCGAATAATAAATTTTACCAAGATCACCTCTCACAAAGGAGATGACATTGGAAAAGTTTTAGAAACATGTTTAAGAGTCTGGGAGATAGATAAAGTTTTCACTATAACAGTTGATAATGCTAGCACGAACGATAAAGCGGTAGAGTACATGAGAAAGAGGCTAAAGGAAATGGGCACTCTATTATTTGATGGTAAGTACTTGCATTTGAGATGTTGTTGTCATATTATAAATTTGATTGTCAAGAGTGGGTTGAAGTTTCTTAATGAGTCAGTTGAGTCCATTAGAAATTGTGTGAAGTATATTCACTCTTCCGGGGCACGGTTGGACCAATTTAGGGAGTGTGCTATCCTATTGAAGATGGATAAAATGTCGACTGTTCCAATGGATGTGCCTACTAGGTGGAATTCCACCTATACAATGCTTTCTGTTGCATACAAGTTTAAGAAAGTTTTTGATAGGATGACAGAGAATGCACAATTTGTTGAATACTTTGAAGAGGTAGAAGGTTCAGAGAAAAAAAAAAGATTGGGACCTCCTACGAAAAAAGATTGGGAGAAGGTACAAGTCTTTGTGAATTTTCTCAAGAGGTTTCATGATACTACATTGCAACTTAGTGCTACCAAGAAAACTACATCACCCTTGATTTGGGAGGAAATAGTTGCAATGAGGACAATCATTGATGAGACAATACTCGACACTACAGATCCTTCATTGCAAGAAGTTTCTAAGAGAATGGAGAGTAAGTTCAAGAAGTATTGGGGTGATCTTGAGAAGGTGAACAAGCTTGTTTTCCTATGTCACATTCTAGATCCTCGTTATAAACTTCAAATGATTGGGATCCATTTGGGAGATATGAAATTTGATGCTACTAAAATAGAATCCTTTCTCGATGGGTTAAAGAATTGTCTAATGGAGTTGTATAATGCATACAAAGGTAATTCTCCTTTAGATCATATTAACGGGATTGATGATGGTGATGTAGACAAAGATTTGATGGAAATGTATAAGAATGATCCAGTTAAATTGAACTATCATCTGAAAATGGCTCAAGTAAGAAAAACTCAAAAGCAAACAGAAATAAGCAACGAAGTGGACAAGTACTTATCGGATCCTTTTGTGAAATGGAGCTCAAGCTTCGATATTTTGGAGTGGTGGAAAGGGAATACAACAGCATTTCCAATCTTTTCTAAGATTGCCAAGGATATTTTTTCAATCCCTTCATCTACTGTTGCTAGCGAGAATGCTTTTAGCCTTGGGAGGAGGGTTGTGGATCCATTTAGGGCATCGTTGCATCCCAAAATGGTGGAGGCACTAGTGTGTACTAGTGATTGGCTTAGAGGTGAAGAAATTAACTTATACAAGGAGCCAACAGAAGATGAAGTCAACTTTTATAAGGATTGTGAAGAGGTTGTCACAAGTAAGTCAATATTTAACTTGTTTAGTAATTTTTATGAGTACTTTGATTATTTGTCTATCATTATTTTCTGCATCAAAAGATAAATTGACTTTTACAAAATAAGTTATTTTTAACATATGTGCATCTATTTATTTTAGTCATTGACATTCATGGAGAGGAATGTGGCTCAGTAAGTTGGAGTTGGGTAAGTTGGTGCTTGGTATCTATTTATAGTTTTATGTAATTGTTGTATTTCTAGCTATCCCTTAGTTGGTTCATCTTACTTTATTTTTTTAATTGTAAATTTTAATCTTGTTATATATTGTGATTATAGTATATTTGTTGTTTTTGTAGGCACTCTCATGCCCACAGCAAAGTAATACATCTTCTTCAAGTGTAAACTCCAAAGACCCCATGGTAGAAAAATAAATGGTTGACGTGGTGATTTAATGTGACATTGGCTTGCTATGTGAACTTTTTATTTTGGATTTGTTTTGATTAAACAAGAATTTATTTAAGCTCCACCAAGGTTGTGTGGCATCGGTTTTTGAATTGATTTCTAAATAATGTATGTTCAATAGACGTTAAAATTATAAGTTTTACCCTTTTGCACCAAAGACATTACAGGGATTCCCTTGCTGGAGAAACTAGAGCACTTTACTCTTATTTCTTCACCAACCTCAAAGTCTTTCTTGAAACCACTCTGCAGTACAGGAATGAATAGCAAAACAGTGTTCAACATTTTGATTGAAGTCGATCGGCTTATCTTGATTTCTGACTTTATTTAGCCAGGTATAATTTGACAAGGACTTGATTGATGAAATAAATATGTTGCCTTAATCAACACAAGTGTACTTGCTATTTTGTGGTGTTGCAGCATTGATTTTCCTATATTTGAGTACTTGACCACTAAATTATAGGTCTCGAGAGATTTTAAAAAAAAAATTCGGGATATCACATCCCTACCCGACGGGATCCCGAATGTTCGGGATCCCGAACATTCGGGTCCCTACACTTGTCGGGTACGGGATCGGGGGAAAAAAAAATTCTCAATTTTTATCGGGATGGGGATTGGGTATGATAGTTACGGGACGGGTCCCTACCCGATCCCACCCCTATTTGAAATAGCTACTTTAAATTTGAGAAAGGAGAATTTCAAATTACTCTAATTTGAGAGGTTAGAATCATCGTACTAGGATAAAACAACTAAAGATCTTAAGGTTGTATTTAGCTCAATGAATTTGGATTTGATCAACAATTTGAAATTTTGAGTTTCAAATCATTCGATCAACCCAACCCCAGATTGCATTTGAAACAGATACTTTAAATTTGAGAAAACGATTTGAAATTTGGATTTCAAATTACTCTAATTTGAGAGGTTGGAATCATCATACTACGTTAGAACAACTAAAGATCTTAAGGTTGCATTTAGCTCAATGAATTTGGATTTGATTAACAGATTTAAAAGATGGAATTCAAAAAGAATTCAAACGCCTTCAATTTCAGGGAATTTAAA
Organism: Primulina huaijiensis; assembly: GCF_012295235.1. Lineage (NCBI taxonomy): Eukaryota > Viridiplantae > Streptophyta > Magnoliopsida > Lamiales > Gesneriaceae > Primulina > Primulina huaijiensis. Next base: position 17,308,742 of record NC_133323.1, read on the forward strand.
ATAAATTAGAATGACTTGAAAAAGTAGAAATCGACTCTAAAATCTAATTTAAATATGAAGTCAATGATTTTGGATTTCAAATCAATCAATCCATACAAAATTAGTTTGATCACCAAATCCAAAGATACCATAAAATACAATTAACTCAAATCATAGATTTTTTAAATCCTTCCACGCAAATGCAGGCCAACCATTTCGGGAGGAATTGGCATTCTAGTAAATGAATAAGAAACTGAAGCTCGTTTAAGAAACCAGTTCACTTCAGAAATAATACAAAATTTCAAATCCTCAAAACAAAGCACTCGTCTAGACACATCCCGCACAATAGTCAGCATTTGAAATCAAATTATTCAAGTCCTTTATCTGAATTGATTGTGTTTGTTTGGGTGTTTTTGAACTCCATATATTTAAGCAAAATAATATATCTGGGTGATGCATAATAATGAATTGTCAAATCCTTCCCAAATGAGACCATTAGAAATCCATCTCTCATTTCCTTGCTTAACTCCAAATTCTCATATCAGAATGCGACCTTGGTGATATCATGTACGAGTGTAGTAATATAGGCAAGTTCATTGAAATTGCAAATTAAGCATTCATGAAAACAGTAAATTCCCCAGGATGAGATTCAAATAAATTTTACCTGGAAGCTGGTGACGCTCTCTTTCAACTCTACATACTTTCCAGGGGCACCCGTGAAAACTTCTGCAACATGGAAAGGCTGGCTCAAGAACCGTTGAATTTTACGAGCACGAGCAACAGTCAATTTGTCATCTTCACTAAGCTCATCCATTCCAAGAATGGCAATAATATCTTGAAGATTCTTGTAGTTTTGGAGGACTTTCTGTACACCTCGAGCTGTGTTGTAGTGATCCTCTCCCAGAATGTGTGGGGAAAGCATACGAGATGTTGAGTCCAGAGGATCGACGGCAGGATAGATACCAAGCTCAGAAATCTAATCGAAACAGTAACAAGAATTGCAATATTCAAAAAATGAATTGTAATATTCTGCTTCTTTGAGGAAATTCAAGAAACTCCATATACCTGTCGAGATAACACAGTTGTGGCATCCAAGTGGGCAAAGGTGGTTGCAGGGGCTGGATCTGTCAAGTCATCAGCTGGCACATAAATGGCTTGGACGGATGTAATGGAACCTTTCTTAGTAGTAGTAATGCGTTCTTGAAGGCCTCCAAGATCGGTAGCCAACGTAGGTTGATATCCGACGGCAGATGGGATACGCCCAAGCAAAGCAGACACTTCTGAGTTGGCCTGAAAGGTTTTAACGGTACATATTACCATATGGGACATATGCCACAAACGCAAAGAACTTTTCAAGAATGATCATAGCACCAAACTTACCTGAGTAAAACGGAAGATATTGTCAATGAAGAGTAGCACGTCTTGTCCTTCTGCATCTCGGAAATGTTCAGCCACTGTAAGTCCAGTAAGTCCCACACGAGCACGAGCGCCAGGCGGTTCATTCATTTGACCATAGACAAGGGCACACTTGCTCTCAGCCTGAGAATTCAGTATACAAAAGAATAAGAAAAAAGGCATGATCAAATTTGAAAAAACAATCATGAAACTTGATTCATGCAGACCTGCTTGTCACCTAGCTTAATAACACCACTCTCAATCATTTCCCTGTACAAATCATTGCCCTCTCGAGTACGTTCTCCTACACCAGCAAAGACAGAGAAACCACCTGGCAAAGAAAATAATAGACAGTCAGACATGCCCGAGAAACAACAGCTAATTAGCATATAAATTCATCGAACAACGGAACGAACCATGAGCTTTTGCAACATTATTAATCAGTTCCATGATAAGCACGGTTTTTCCTACACCAGCACCGCCAAATAAACCAATTTTGCCTCCTCTTTGGTAAGGTGCAAGAAGGTCGACAACCTGGGATAAAAAACACAGTATAGTTTTGCTCGTGATCAAAACTCCAATGTTTGACAAGTACACCATGGTAAATAACATCAATTAAAACATAAGTAATCAAACAAAGTTGGCTTGATTAGAATTCAGAAAGCACCTTGATACCAGTGACGAGAATTTGTTGCTCTGTTGCTTGCTCCACAAAGGAAGGAGCTTCACGGTGAATTGGTAAAAAGTGTTCAGTGTCTGCAACATAGATCACTCGTTATAAAAGTGCAACTTTACTTTACCCAAATACATAATAAAACAAAAATAAAAAGAGGATAAATGCACTTACTAATATCGCCTCTGTGATCAATCGGCTCTCCGATGACGTTAATGATACGTCCAAGGGTAGCTCTACCGACAGGCACCTATGAACGAATGAAGTTAGTGAAAACAAATTGCCCCCAATACATCTCATGAAGAAATAATCATACACAAAGCTCTAATTGCATGTAAAGACACCTCAAGTCCACGTTTGATCGTCTGCAAAATGCATGAAGGAAAAATAGGTCTTGCCACGCGAAACAAAGAACTCAAATCCAATCAATTTCATACTAGGAAATAGGAATGAACCAAAACACGGATCGATCTAGCTCATATCATGTCAAAATTAAGTTCCACTCCAAGAACTCAGATGCTTCCAAAGAAATTAAAAATCAACCATGGTTGAATCCCCAAAAGATAGAGAATCAACAACAATTCCATCTAAAAAAATCAGTCAATAAAAAGGACAAGTATTTGTGTCTCACGGTAATGGGGGATCCAGTGTTGAGTACACGCTGGCCTCGGACCAATCCTTCAGTTCCATCCATAGCAATACACCTCACCACATTCTCACCCAAGTGCTGCGCCACCTCCAAAACAAGCCTTATCTGATTATCCAGCACTTCCAAAGCCGTCAAAATCGGGGGTAAACCCTCGTCAAATCTCACATCGACAACGGCTCCGATGACCTGGCACACCTTCCCGATCGCTCCCTGGCCAGTGAACTCATCGGTGATTTTCCCAGACAGCCCAGCCGTGGACGGGGCAGAAGCGGAGGGGGTGGCAGCCGCGGCGGACGATGTGGCGTAGTGAGCAGCAAAGCGGCACAGGAAGTGACCGGCGGGCGAGGGACGGTGCAGCGGCCGGGGCTTGGGGGCGGCGAAGAATGGGGATCTAGAGGCGCGAGCAGCGGAGGATCGGAGGATCGAGGCTAACAGCCTCCGAGAAGCCATGGAGGCAGAGTCGTCGATGAGAGAGAGGAGAGAAGTGAGCAACGTAAAATGGTCAAAAACAAGAGTGGTTTGTAAGAGAGTGAAAAGGCTAGAGAGAGAACACTGTGTTGGCGAGCTAAACGACGGCGTTTTATTCATATAATTTGATATTGTTCTTTTAATAAATCACTAAAATTAAATGTACATATTATATTTTACGGAAAATTGTCATCTAACCATTTTTAAAAAGCGTAAAAATAATAGGAAAATTTAGAGATAAATCTCAAAATCAAAGCATAAGTTTTTATTTACTCTTTGTACTATAAAAACTTTATTTATACTCTATAACGATGTCAAAAATGTCGAAAATATCTTTATTTGTTTTATTGGGCAAAAAATGATATTAGATTCGAGGTAAAATTATTTCAAACACACAATGCTATTATTATTGTGTAATTAAATGTTTGATGAAGTTATTTATCAAAATTATGGATCTGAACATATGTTCGATAATTAATATTTACAGAACTTATTCCAATACTTTTGAATATTTTCATGAAGAGCAGCTAACTGAGGTTAGACAACATGAACAAATAGGAACACATCATAATCTTAAGTAAACTTATGATTCAAAATAAAAGGTTCTTAGAAATCGTCCCGAATTCCTCTAAACTCTCTGGAGATCTTAGAGACATCCAAAAGACGATACATAACTATGACAATCAGCTATATTATGTATCACATAAAATCGAAGAAATCCTTGAAAACAAGAAGAAATTCTCGGAACATTAAGGGATATTCAAACAAGAATCCAAACTATTATACAACAACCAAGTTCTAGTAAAAAAATCTCAGATGGAAGGTTACCACCATCTTTTGATACTGAACTTTTATTACACCAAAGAGGGAAGAGCAAGGTAATGCCAAAACCTTTAACCGACGAAGAAAAATGATCGATCTGATTAAAACTGTTTCATAAAAAATTAAGATGACGACAACTATAGAAAGGATTGGTCTAGAAGATCTTCAAGGCCTTGCAAAATATTTTGTGAATCTCAAGATCGTAGATTTGAAGATGATTACAACAAGTGGCGAACCTCCTTCAATAACTTGGTCATCTTCCCATGAACCACCAAATGAAAGTATAAGATCTCATAATACAAATATGAGAGGACGACCCCAAACAGATTTCCAAGTAGGTGGAGAAGCACACCCAACAGGAACAAGGTCAATAAGAAATCAAATTCTCTTGTATCAAACACCTTGTGGGAAGTCTGTTTTAGAACCAGTACATTCTTATGAGATTATGCTTAACCTTGATGTGTTGGATTTCAAAAATAGAGAATATATCATAGATGACTGGACATCGGCTAATAGAATCACAACATGCACACTTGATCTCAACAATTAAGGATTCATTAAACTTTTAGAAATGTTTCTAATGAGACCAGTTAAAATTTTTTGATGACTGAAACTTTCGTGAAATGACACGACCTTGAGTTATATGTTTGCAAACACATAAATGATATAGACAATTATTTGAACTATTTTGGGCCTATTTTCCTTGACACTATTACCATTTGATAGCCCTTTGAGCCTAGACAAATATAATGAGATGCGTAAATTCTTACAATTGTAATTGAAAAACCCGTTCAAGTATTGAATTACACCTGATCAATATGTATTAGTTGGTTGGTGAATTGAAAGTATTCTAGAACTTGCTTGCACTCTTCGAGACGAGATACAGATAATGTGTAACTTAAGAATGATTTAGGAGATCTTTTGAACCGTTTGAGCCTTTTGAGGCTACCAAATGAAATGGAATTTTTTTTTATCCATAGTGTCCCACCTTGAGCTTTATGAAAAATGAATGGAGTGTGTTAATTGTGAGAACCCGAAATTTTCGAATACAATCAAAGGGATTGGACAAATTCATTACCCATGAAATGTCTCTTGAATATACCAAAGTGACTCTTTGTATGCTTGGATGAATTTATTATGAAAGAGATGACCTTTGATATACCAAAGTGACTCTTGGTGTGCTTGGATGAATGAATGAACACAATTAATGCTTGCTTGGAATGCAGGGGTTGACCATGAGGAAGTTCAAAGGGAAAAATCTCACCTATAAATACACCATTGTATGTTGAAGAGACCACACCCAAAATCATCACAAAAATTCGTCCCTCTCCTCTCTTCTCCTCTCCATTTCGGCATCTAAGGCAAGAAAAAGAAGGGAGAAGACTTTGTGCAGTCCGAGTGATCAGAAGATACGTCGAAGTGCTGCTGGATTTGCTTCATAAATCTAGGCAAAGTACTGCAAAGTTTCGGTCATCATCTGACCGAGATTAAACGGGAGTTGTATATTCGAACTCGGCAATTTCGAAAACTACACATTCGAATTGGTAAGTGGGTTTTTGCTATATATTCGTTTGTAATTTTAAACTTGGATATATATATCATGACATGCATGTATGTGTGTCTTCATTTTCGAAAAATATAGTCTGTTCTTTTAAAATTTCGATCGATGTTATGTTATTCTGGTTTTCGATATTCTTTGACTCCGCTGTATTCGTTTGAAATTCTGATAAGTTCTGTTCGATGAAAATATGAATTCTGTGATGCACGGTTACAACTCGATTTGAAATGAGACGAGAAATGTAGTTTTGTCTGGCCCCCATTGGTAGGTATAAAACCATGTTCTGTCATGCCCAAAACCATGTTCTGTCTGGCCCCATCAGTGGGTATAAAACTGTGTTCTGGCCTCATCCCTTAGAGGACTAACATATTGGAGACAATTTGACCATGGAAATGAGAAGAGTAACAGTGTTGTGATTGTTCTGAATTGCTTCTGAACTGCTCTGACTCGTCTGATAACCTTTGTCTCATATTTGATTCGGTTCTGTTATGATAAGTTAAAAATATTAAGTTTTGAAAGTTTGTTAAAGAAATGCTTTAAAGATTAAGTTCTATATGTATTATTGGAAATTGATCGAACCCCCACTTACTGAGTGTTTTCCAAAACACTCACTCCTTACAAATTTCAGATAAAAATGAAGAGCAACTGAATGAGGAGGAATAAGAAGCTTTCTGGGGAGGGTAGTCGATGAGCAAGATTCAAGAATCAAGATTTTATTTTCCTTTTGTTTAGTTTCCGCTTCCGCAACTCAAATATATTTTTATTCTATTGTCAATGCAAAGACAATGTTTTATTTATGAAAAAGACTGGTTTTTGGCATTTCGATACGAGGCTTAATTGTTTTCAAGTAATTGTTAAACAATGCCGGATGTCACCAACGCTTCGGACACGGGACGTGACATTTAAGTGTATACAATAAACCTTCATTCATATTTGTTTTAAAATCCCACATCAACTGCCCAAGTTTTAAGCATATACACTAACTATTACCTAAAACTTGAGAGAAATAAGTCCATTTGTACATGTAAATCATAAATTAATCTTGGGTACTAACCAGAGATGAAAATTTGGAGAGGTCGAGGATCGTCGAGGATAGATGCATTAAAAAAAATCTATATGAGTCTGATGAACTAAAATGGAAGTGTGGAGAATGATAATTAAATGAATAAATGGTGAAAAATTGTACTAAATTATGAATTAAGATTATTCTCTCGCATATGTGAATTATCCTCCTTTCTAGTAGTCATAAGTTGTGTCCTAACGTTACAAGCTTAAAAGACTTATTAACTTAGCCACATTTAGACAATATACTAGTGGAGAAGAGTTTTGAGAGTCAAGCCTATGGACGCTAGAGAAACACTGTTAACAAATACATAATCTGATCGGTTATACATGTATATATCTCATCTCGTGGAATGACACTTGGGTACAATTTTCTGGAATAACTTTTTGTAGAGCCCAAAATCAGTACACGTATAACCCATGCATTTATTTAATTGTTAAATTATTTATTTAAATTTAAAATGATTTTTGAGATGCATGATTTATGAAATTACATTATTTTAAATTATTTATGTTTATGTGATGCACGTTAAAATATTCTCTTGAGTTTCATGTTTCAGACGATTATTCGATGCGGGATCGAGAAAAAGAGACCGACGACGAGTTCGGCAATTTTAAAACGTGGTATTTTATTTTAAGTTAAGGATGGAGCATTTTAAATAATTTATTAAGTTTTAGCATTTTAAAACCTAATTTATTTATTTAGTGATTTTTAAGATTTTAAAACCTTTAAAGTTTAACAATGGTGTGCTTTATTTTAATTAGGGGATTTTGTAAAGTTAGCCTTGAATTAATTTTAATTAGCATGTCAAATGGGTATTAGTATTTTTAATTACACCCATTAGCCCCTAATTACTCCTAATTAAACACACACACGTTAACACTATAATCACACGCACACACACTTTTACAAACACTAAAAAAACCGATAACACGCACACACATATATTTCATTAAGATTTTTATTATTTTGAGAGGAGAAAAATTAGGGTTCTCGACCTAGAACAGCAGCCGCCCCTTCCTCTGATTTTCCAGCAAGGTTTCGTTGAGTTTTCTTCAAAGAAAATCGCGCCACGTTCGTCCCGGATCATCCCTCGCATCTTTCCCGCGTCGGTGTCGTCGGCTCGGTAAATTTTAACATCAAAAGGCACATATATTCTATTTTTCCTGCGTCGATCATGTCATAGTATGTGTTGCGATGTTTTTATGCGTAAAAACCCATATGTGATGTGCAAAGTTTGAGCATGGAATGTTTCGATCAAATTTTGAACGTTTTTGGATCTAAAAATTTCGTTTTTGCCGTATATTCAAGTACTGCGATTTTTTGGTCATGTTTTTTGGAAACTTTTAACATATAAATCGTAGAAATTTTTGATATCTTCGATTTGATATAAAATTAGAAATATTTGGACAAAATTCGAGTGAGTTATGGTGTTTTTCGTGGGACTGCTCAAATTGCATTTTATGAAAATTATGTTATTGATGTATTCTTGAAGTTTATTTGTTGCAGGCTTCGTTGGGAACGTTGGGTGACTGCTGCTGCGTTTAATTATTGTGAGTATGATGTGGGGTTGATGTTAGGTGCTTCGTCTCGGGTCGATAAGCACTTGGTTGCATTAGAAGTCGTAGAAAGTATTTTGGTGTCAAAATTCATGTTTATGAGTTATGTTGCGTAGTTGTTGTGCGTCGTTGTTTTGGGGACATTTGTTTGAGTTGAATCCTTGTCATAGCGTCTTAAGATGAGTCTCGTTGCATCGGTTCTAGTCGTTTGTGCGTGACTTTTAATATTGAATTAAAAGTTGTTATTTTGGGTTGGTTGTGCGTAGGATTAGCGCCGCAGCGCTCGCCAGGGAGCGCCGTAGCTCCTGTTCTATGCAAGCCTGGCGCCGCGGCACTGCCCTTGTGACGCCGCAGCGCTAGGCCTGCGGCATTGCTAGCATCGCGGCGCTAGTGCCTAGCGCCTAGGCGCTAGGTAGTGCCGCAGCGCAGCACTGTCCAGCTCCTAGGCGCTCGTCCATGACTTTTTAAAACACTATTTTAGGCTTATATCTTCTATGTTTTGGAAAATGTTCACACGTCATTTTAAGATTTGTTTCGGGGGTTGATGTCATGGCTTAGTACAATGATTAAATGAGGTCAAGTCCCTAGCGATTTAGAACGTCATAAGAAAATTGTCATTTTGGGTGGTGAGCACGATTATTATGTTTAAGTATGGAAATTAATTGCTTGAAATCTTGTTAGTATGTGCAGCAGTGGCCCCGAGCGAGACCCAACGAATCTCTCAACGCTTTGTAAGTATGTTCGACGTGCAAAGGAAAATATTTTTTAAGTTTTGAGGTATGCTAAATGTCTTGTGACCAAATTATGTATGAGATTGAAAAGCAGTAAAGCATGACCAGAGACCAATCCACCCCGTTAAAGCATGAACGGGTTTAGATCATGATTGAAAAGCGGTAAATCATGACCAGGGACCAATCCACCCGTTAAAGCATGAACGTGGATCTCATGTATGTGGCAGTGGATTTTTTCCTGTCAGCCCAATACTATGGTGTAGTCTGATCAGACACATTATGTATGGGTCACTTGATTTGAAACATATCTCTACGCAAAATTATGTTATGTATGCTCAAGTATGTATGATGCAAGCATGTTACGAAAATTTTCATGACTATGGCACGTCTACGTTATGCTATTGCGTTCAAGTTCCAAGCAAGTTTTTGCTATCATGTTCAAGTTCATGTTTCTATTAAGTACGCTCTATTTTGAAGATGTATATGGTTTTATTACGTATTACTTGTTAATTCCAGTTTATACGTGTTGAGTCTTTAGACTCACTAGACTTGATCTATGCAGGTGAGGAGTATGTCGAGGAGACTAGGGGTGGGGACCAAGGAGCTGGTTTGGACTGAGCAGGAGGCTAAACCCGAGGACCGCCCAAGTCTTTTTAAGAATTTATGAAAAGTTCAAATACTCTGATTTCACGATATCGTTTACGATTTGTTTTAAACAAGTGTTTTAGCAAACCCTATTCGAGATATTTTGTTGCAAATATTTTGGAATGAATAATGAGTTGATGACTGAAGTAATAGTTTATTTTCGTATTTAAGAAATATTTTAAATCTTCCGCAAATTTTAATTAGTTTAAAAGTTACGGTACGTTACACTTTTGAACCAAATGCTAACCAAGAAAGTTCTCTGAGATATGTGTAGTAGATGTGTATCTTGGTAAAGGGTGGTTTGAATCGTGAGTGGAGAAACTCTTGAGTTTGCAAAGTGAAGTAATTAAGTGATTTTATCTTAGTATGTGAGTGGGTAAATGAAAATTGGCACTGCATACACACATGGGAACTTTTGGTTTGCTCTTACCACAAATGACTTTACATTTAATTATTGAGGCCATGTTCACTTAAACAAGTCCACGATTTAAAGTTCTCGTTTGCATTTTAGATCTCAATTTTAAAGTTGAGCCTCTGCGTATTTTGCTCGGGACTAGTAAAATTTCAAGTTTGTGAGGGTTTGATAAGTACAAAATAGTAAGTGCAAGTTCGGTAATTAATTAATGATAAAAATAAAGTTGAATTATGCTAGTTTTGGACATAATTATACGTGGTATTGTTTAGTTTGTGTGGGCCGGATAAAAGAACTTTAAAAGAGGATTGAGATGTTTAAAAGGAGCAGATAAATATAAGAAAATAAGGTACGAGGAGTCCAAGGAATTTAAAAGAGGCTGAGGTCGAGCTTTAACGCCTCAGCGCATAAGCGCTACATTATTAAGAAATGAAGCAACAAATTCGTTGCATCAGCGCCAGTCCAAGGCGCCTTAGCACCTGTTGATTACCAAAGACAGGCGCCTCAATTTCATTTCTTCAGGAGCCTCAGCGAGTAGGCCATAAATTTAAAGTCGGATAGGAAATTTAGGCACCTTAGAGCCAGCTATTCAGAGCCGAAAATTCCTGCACGAAAATAACTGAGAGTCCACATCTGCGAAAACTCTATCATGAGGAGTTTTTTTTTGGAACTTGCATAAGATTTTTAAAGAGGGGATTCAGCCGTGAACATAAAATTTGGTCGTAGAGCAAGGAACATGAAGGAAGGAGGAAGATCGAGACACAAAGACGAAGGACAAATCTACCGGGGACAGAGTCACTTATTCGGATTCAATAGTTCTTTTCTTTTCCCGTAACATTTTGTTATTTAAGTAGTGATGTTGAAAAACATGAATTCGTTTTATCATTTTTCATCATGAATTAAATTCAATTATCTAGATAACGAAGTAGCTTGGTCGGATCTATATGTTTGAATCATTGATTTTTATATTCGAATTTCTGCTGGGTTTATTTATATTTTCCGAAATTTATTGTTTTCAATTACTTGATCAATAATTGTGTAGTGCCCAAAAACTAGTACATGTAAACCCCACTCATATTGAAATAATTTATTTATTTAATTAATAATTTAGGTGATGCATGTCACGTGTTAAATTATTTTAAATGTATATATATTTCTTTTATTATGAAATTTAAAATGTTTTCTCGAGTTTTAGTTTTCAGACGAATATTCGATGTCGAACCAGGAAAGGAGACCTAAGACAATTAAGATGTTAAAATTTTATGTTATATTTTTAATTTGAAGTCAAGAAAAGAGTATTTTAAAGATTTATAAATTTTAGCATTTTAGGGTTAAATTTAATTCATCGAGTGAAATAGAAATATTAAGTATTTTAATTAGCAAAATTCGAAAATAAGGGATTTAAATACATCCACTGGAAATAAAATATTTTAATAATTATTTTTATGATTTAATTAATTAAATTAGATTTTATTTAATTATGGGTAGAATTTAAAATTTGTAGGACCCTTAATTTCAAAAGTTGGAGGGCTTAATTAGTAATTTAAATCGTGAGGGTTTGATTAGTAATTTTAAATGGTGTTTTAATTAAACTAAACACCTAATAAAAATCCTAAGAAATATATATAAAAGAGTCCACCCTATATCACAACACATCACTTGCAACACACACAAACACACACCAAAAGCAAAATCTCGGCCAATTTTTCCAAGGCAATGGCTAGGCTTGTTTTTTATTTTATTCCAACAGCAGCTTAAACCAACGATCACACTACAATCCTTGATAAATTTAGCCACTTTTCAAGCCATTAAACTCGGCAATTCGTCTCCGTTCGACCTCCGTTTTCCCACGCATATGTTTGTCGATATATCGTACGTTTTAATGCAAATGCATGTCTAAAACTTTCCTTTATGCATCTATCATGTTATATACTGTATTTTGATATAAAATATGCATGAAAATACATTGGTTTGATTATATGTATGCTAGAACGTTATTAAAACTCGTTTTGATACGAAACATGCATGAATCTCTTCGTTTTCTCGAGTTTTTAATCACCGTCTTCGCTGGACCGATCTTATGGCTTTCTGCTACGTATGATCATGATTAGGGTTGTGTTTAGGTGTCATTAGGTGGTCCATGAAGGGGCAAAGGGCTGCTGGTACTGGAAAAAGCAAGTAGAGGGCATGGCCGCGCATATGGAGTGATCACGGGTGAGTGCACGTTGTGTTCAGTATAGGGCTGGGCCAGGGTGCGTGGATATGGTCTAGATGGTGTCTTAGGGCCCTAGGTGAGCCTGGTCTTGGTTTCTTAGGGTTCGGTTGGGCAGCAAGGGCTGAAATCGCGATTGTCGCATGCGCGAGTGAGGGTGGTCACGGGTTCTGTGGATTCAAGGGGTTGTGGTGCTTTATGGGTTGGAACGGGTGTCACGCCCCGAGACCGAGGCGTCCTTGACATCCGGCATTGTTAATCAAATAACAATAATCCTCGTAGCAATTAGCCAAATATCAGCCTTTTTCATAAAATTACATCGTCTTTCCAAATAAAGAAAAGTACAGAGTTGCGGAAGCGGAAAGTACAAACATTTACAAAGACGACGAAGGAATGCTAAAAGGGTTTGAACATCCAGAACTTGAAGTCCTTTCTTCTAATTCTTTACCATCCCCAGAACTGCTCCTGCTCTGGCTCCTTTTCTTCTACATGTTCTTCATTCTCATCTGGAGAGGGACGTAAGGGGGAGGGGGTGAGCGTTTTGAGAAACACTCAGCAGGTGGGGCCGATCGCATAACAAAAAACATTTGATACATAATACTTTTAAAACATTCTTCTTTTTTTAATATCATAGTAAATCAGAGTTGAATGAACAGAAGTCAAACATTAAACGAATCAGAGCTTCGGAGTTGGATGAACAGAAATCAGACACAGAGCAAATCAGAACTTCAAATTAGAACATTTCTGAACACAACTTATCATATTATAATGATCATGGGCTATCCTTGATCTTGAGCTCCCTCTCGGGTCTTATCCTGTAAATGAGCTCCCTATGGGGCCTTTTCTCGCATCCGGGCTCTCTTTGGGGCCTTCTGCTATAGACAGGCTCTCTTTGGGGCCTTTTCTCGCATCCGGGCTCTCTTTGGGGCCTTCTGCCATAGACAGGCTCTCTTTGGGGCCTTTTCTCTCACAGGTTTTTCCGATGCATCATTATCAGATTCAAACTTATAACTTATCATTCGGAGACGGATCAATTCGGACAAAAAGACACGAACGTAGACGAAACGGAAGAGCACAAATGAACGAACAAACGGAATGAAACACTTGAAGCAACTTAGTGATTTTCGAAATCCATACTTATACATAACATACAGTAGACGATCAAATTTTAAAACATAAATAACTTTAAAACATATAAACCCACTTACACTTGGTTCGAAAGATAGGGCTCGAATTTGATTGCTTCTTGAACGTTGCTTCAGCCGAGACTTGGGAAACACTTCGCCTATTTTCTTAAGCTTAGTATGGAGTTATTTCAGCAGAACTTTGACAGGTTTTGTTGAGTCTTGAAATGACCGCACAAAGCCTTCTTTTCCTTCCTTGCCTTGGCCGAACTTTGAAGAGAATTGTGGGGAGATTTGAGCGCATGGGGTATTTATAGGTGTAAAAGTGACTCTTCTCCTAACCCATTCATTCAGCCGAATTGCCCATTGAAATGCCCCAAAGTTGATGGTCCAAATAGCCTCCAAATAGTCAAAGTTTATCCAAAAACCAAATGTCACTTTGGTGTATTCAATGGTCACTTCTTATACATTGATTATGTCCAACTTTTAGCTCTTATTATGGCTATATTTTTGTCTCTTTTAGGACAAACATCAATGAGCTCCCTTGAGTTGAGGGTTTAAGCTCATGAGCTAGGGGTTTTCTCCCAAGAATGAATGAGCTTCCTTGAGCTGAAGGTTTTAACTTGTGAGCTAAAGGTTTCATCAATGAGCGTCCTTGAGCTAAGGGTTTCTTCAATGAACTTCCTTGAGCTGAGGGTTTTAGCTTTTGAGCTAAGGGTTTCTCTTTCGAGCGACGTCCCTTCAATTCTTATGGTTTTGCATTGCTTCGGTTTCTTTTTGAGCTACTTTCCGAGCTCTATGAGATGATTAGCTCCAAAAATCCGGATCCTCACATCTCACCCTCCTTATTGGACGTTCCGTCCTCGAAACTTTGAGTTTGTTTAATGTTTGAAAAGGTAGAAATAAAGGGTGCGCATCTTCTCTTCTAGCTCCCATTTTGATTCCCGCTCAGTATGGTTAGACCATTGTATTTTTACGTACGGGATGGTCCGGTGTCGTAGAACTTGTTCTTTGGTGTCCACTATATGGATAGAGACCTCTTTATATTTCAGTTCTTCATCCAGGTTGCCGTCAAGTAGCAAGGGTACGACCTCGAGAATATGACTCGAGTTGGGAACGTATCTTCTTAGCTGTGAAATGTGGAAGACGTTGTAGATTCTTGACATGTCCGACGGCAAGGCTAGTCGATATGCTAAGGTTCCGACTCTTTCAAGAATTTCGAAGGGTCCGACGTATCTTGGGTTTAATTTTCCCGATTTGCTGAAGCAGACCACTCCATTCATAGGTGAAACTTTGACATAGGGCTTCTCTCCGACTTCAAACTCCAACGGTGTTCTTTTCAAGTCAGCCCAGCTCTTTTGTCGATCTTGTGCCGCTTTAAGTTTCTCCCTGATGATAGCTACCTTTTCAATCGTGATCTGTACTAGTTCAGGCCCGGTGATGGCTTTCTCCCCGATTTCGTCCCAATACATTGGCGATCTACATTTTCTTCGATAGAGCGCTTCATAAGGGGCCATATCTATGCTACTATGGTAGTTGTTATTGTAAGCGAACTCTATTAGTGGTAGATGCTCACTTCAATTTCTTTTGAAATCTAGAGCACATGTCCTCTAAGGTTTGAATTGTTCTTTCAGTTTGGCCATTTGTTTGCGGGTGATAGGCCGTGCTGAGGGTGACTTTTTTTCCCATGGCTTCTTGGAAATTTTTCCAGAATCGGGACACAAATCATGGATCCCTATCGGATAGTATACTCGTTTGAACTCCATGTAATCTTCCTATGTTATCCATGTACTGGGTGACTAGTTTATCTAGGTTGTAGTTCATTCTCACCGGTAAAAAGTGTGTCGATTTGATTAGTCGGTCGATAATAACCCAGATTCCATCATGGTTGACTTTGGTAATCTTACCACAAAGTCCATGGAAATGAGCTCCCACTTCCATGTTGGGATCTCTAGCGGTTGTAGGAGTCCTCCAGGTCGTTGATGTTCGACTTTGACTTGTTGACAGATTTGACATTTAGTGACAAAGTCAGCTACATCCTTCTTCATTCCATTCCACCAGTAATTCTTTTTCAATTCTCGATACACTTTCGTGATTCCAAGATGAATTGAGAATTTTGACTTGTGTGCCTCAGACATTACTTCTCGCCGAATTTCATCGAGGTCTGGTACACACAAACGCCCTTTTATCCTCTGGACGCCTTTCTCACCAGTTTGAAATTCTTGAGCTTTTCCTTCTCGAAGTTGCTCCTTAATTTTGGTTATGTAATGGTCATGATTTTGTTTCATCTTGATGGTTTCTTGAAGGCATGGTTGAGCTGAAAGTGCCGATAAATTTACTCTTCCTATATCTCTTCGGCTCAAGGCATCTGCTACCTTGTTGGCTTTGCCCGGATGGTAGTTGATTGTTAATTTGTAATCTTTCAAGAGTTCAATCCACCTTCTTTGCCTCATGAATATGTATTTGAGGCTCTGGTGACCAGTGAATATCTCGCATTTGACTTCGTAAAGGTAATGTCTCCATTTTTTTAGCGCAAATACAATTGCAGCTAACTCGAGATCATGGGTTGGGTAATTTTGCTAATAAGGTTTTAATTGCCTTGATGCGTAGACAATTACTTGACCTTCTTGCATAAGCACACATCCTAATCCTCTCTTCGATGCATCACTATTTATTGTGAAGTTCTTGCCATCTTCGAGAAGTACTAGCACTGGTGTAGATGCAAGTTTTCTTTTAAGAATCTGAAAACTGTTCTCGCATTCTTCTTTCCAAATGAATCTAGAGTTCTTCTGTGTGAATTTGGTGAGGGGTATGGCTATTTAAGAAAATCCTTCAACGAATTTCCTATAATACCCAGCTAAACCCAGAAAGCTTCGAATCTCAGTTACGGTCTTTGGTCGAGGCCAGTCCACAATTGCCTCTACTTTCTTGGGATCCACTGAGACACCTAGTTTAGAGATTATGTGAGCCAAGAAGGCGACACTTGTTAGCCAAAATTCACATTTCTTAA
This sequence comes from Primulina huaijiensis, assembly GCF_012295235.1. NCBI lineage: Eukaryota > Viridiplantae > Streptophyta > Magnoliopsida > Lamiales > Gesneriaceae > Primulina > Primulina huaijiensis. The sequence continues at coordinate 17,325,042 of NC_133323.1, forward strand.
ATTTTGCATACATTTCTTTTTCTCTGAGTGTCTGTAGGGTGAGGTGAGGATGTTTATCATGATCCTCCTTACTTGGTGAGTATATCAGGATGTCGTCTATGAATACGACCACGAACCTATCGAGGTATGGTTTGAATATTCTATTCATGAGGTCCATGAATGCTGCTGGAGCATTGGTTAGTCCAAACAGCATTACCATAAACTCATAATCGTCGTATCTTGTCCCGAATACTGTTTTAGGAATATCTTCCTCTTTGACCTTCAGTTGATGGTATCCTGACATTAGATCGAGTTTTGAAAAAACCTTGGCTCCTTTCAATTGGTCGAAAAGGTCATCTATTCTCGGGAGTGGGTATTTATTCTTAATAGTTATCTTGTTCAACTCTCTATAGTCGATACATAACCTCGTACTCCCGTCTTTCTTTTAGTAATTTTCTATATCTTCGATTTGACTGTAAATTCGTAATTTTTGGATAAAGGATGAGTGAGTTATGATTATTTTTGTGTGACTTCTCAAACTGTGCCAAAAATGTGTTTTTTGGAGGTATATTGGTTGCAGGCTTTGTTGGGAACCGCTTATCTGGGCGGCGCTCGAGCGGTAAGATTTTACCGCCAGAGTGCCAGGCCTTCTGGATGGGCGCGCTCGAGCGGTAAGATATTAATGCCTGAGCGCCAGGTATTCTGGAAAATTGTTTTAGTATGTGCAGCAGTTGCCCAAGCGAGATCCAACGAAGCTCTCAACGCTATATAAGTATGTTCGACGTGTGAAAGAAAATGTTTTATGTTTTTGAGGTATGCGAATTGTCTTGTGACCAAATATGAACGGGTTTGGAAGCTGGAGAACGTGCCCGGGGACCTCTCCACCCCGGTAAAGCATGACCGGGTTTTGATCAGGATTGGAAAGTGGTAAAGCATGACCAGGGACCAATCCACCCGATAAAGCATGACCTTGGATCTTATGTATGTGGGAGTGGACGTTCGGTCGAAAGGCTGTGATGATCCCTGCCAACCCAGTACTGTGCTTTTGTTATGTTTTGGGTCACTTGCTTGGAAACATATATCTACGCAAAATGATGATGATTATGCATGTTTAAGTATGTATGATGCAAGCGTGTTTATGAAATTATGGCACGTCTATATTTATGTAAGTATGTTCAGAGTTTAAGTACGTATGGGCTACTTTAAAATGCATGTGATTTATTTTGTATCATTTGCTATTATCAGTTTATATATGTTGAGTTTTTAGACTCATTAGACTTGATCGATGCAGGTGAGAACGAGTTTGAGGAGGCGAGAAGTGGGGACCGGTGAGTTGGATCGGAGTGTGCGGAGGCCTAACCCGAGGACTGCTAAAGTTTCAAGAATTTTTATGCACGTTAAATTCATTTACTATGATTTTCATGAAATTGCTTCACGTTGTTTAAACAAGTACTTGTTGCAAGCTCTTTCATATTTCAAATATTTAGACAAGCATTTTATTTGCATTTCATTTTAAGAGATTATTACTTATTTAAGAAAAATTTTATTTTTCGCAAAATTTCAAGTAGTTTTAAATTACGGTACGTCACACTCACAAATAGAACTCATATATTTTTAGGTATATAGATATAGATATAGATTCATTTTAGCATAAAAATAATTCCAGTCGGACTTTCTTTGTTATAAATGCCGATTCCCAATTTTTCACAGGCTTTATGCGAACTTGAACTTTTGATCTTCGGTCATTTTTAAGAGCTTAATTTTTTGTTATTAGAAGTAAAATGGTCGGTTTGATATTCGGAGATTTTAGAAGTGCTGGCGTTGCGCCTCGAGTCACCTTGCGCTTAAGCGACCGAGCCGAGTGCTTTTAACAACTATTGACGAGACATTTAATATCACATAAAACAAGGAATCACATAAATACACATAACGAAATATAAGTATGCTTATATTTGAGTATTTATATTTTAAATTGCTCTCTCATTTACATGTGATTTTATTTTTTTAGTCATGACCATTGCAGCTGTAGGTTTGGTTTTTGTTGATGTTAAATTTGAGTATTTATATTATAAACTGCTCTTTGATTTTTTCGGTCCGTCCTACTTAAGGGAAGTTATTGCCGAATATTTTCTAGGCCCAAAATTTATTTTTAATCGTTTTTCGCTGCTTACGTTAATAAATCTTTAATTGCGCATTAATTATTAGAGTAACGGGGTCTCGGAACCTCAGTCCAAATCACTGTCATAATATCTTCTATAGATGTAATATCCTCTATAGATGTGAAGAAAGTGTCATCGGGCCCTTGTTCTCTATGCAGTTTTCATATATTTATATCCTTTATCATTTCCTTGTAAATTAGAAGGGTTGTTTTATCCTTGAAATCTTCATGATGCTCTATTTCTTGATGCAATAGATCCTCAAATATAAAATAAAGCAGTTCAATATGCACAATTTTACAAGGCAGTTTTCTCCATAGTGACTGTTATTCTTTGTTATAAAAGTTGTTCACATACCAATGTGTACACATATCTATACATAACTTGCATGCCATGCTATTCTTACCTCTTCATATCATTTACACTTTCAAGGTGATTTTGGTCTTATTTTCAATACTCCTTAAATAAATTTCTTCCTGGTTTTAGTTCTTGTCGGGAGGACAATCTGAAGTAGAGACAACATTGAACCTCAATGCAATGAACCAAAGTCCCAATCCATGGCATGTCTCCTTCTGTTATGCTCGAGCCTTACAGAACGTTTTTCGCTGCTTACGTTAATAAATCTTTAATTGCGCATTAATTATTAGAGTAACGGGGTCTCGCAACCTCAGTCCAAATCACTGTCATGATATCTTCTATAAATGTAATATCCTCTATAGATGTGAAGAAAGTGTGTCATCGGGCCCTTGTTCTCTACGCAATTTTCTTATATTTATATCCTTTATAATTTCCTTGTAAATTAGAAGGGTTTTTATATCCTTGAAATCTTCATGATGCTTTATTTCTTGATGCAATAGATCCTCAAATATAAAATAAAGCAGTTCAATATGCACAATTTTACAAGGCAGTTTTCTCCATAGTGACTGTTATTCTTTGTTTTTAAAGCTGTTCACATACCAATGTGTACACATATCTATACATAACTTGCATGCCCTGCTATTCTTACCTCTTCATATCATTTACACTTTCAAGGTGATTTTGGTCTTATTTTCAATACTCCTTAAATAAATTTCTTCCTGGTTTTAGTTCTTGTCGGGAGGACAATCTGAAGTAGAGACAACATTGAACCTCAATGCAATGAACCAAAATCCCAATCCATGGCATGTCTCCTTCTGTTATGCTCGAGCCTTACAGAACGTTTTTCGCTGCTCACGTTAATAAATATTTAATTGCGCATTAATTATTAGAGTAACGGGGTCTCGCAACCACAGTCCAAATCACTGTCATAATATCTTCTACAGATGTAATATCCTCTATAGATGTGAAGAAAGTGTGTCATCGGGCCCTTGATCTCTACGCAATTTTCTTATATTTATGTCCTTCATCATTTCCTTGTAAATTAGAAGGGTTTTTATATCCTTGAAATCTTCATGATGCTCTATTTCTTGATGCAATAGATCCTCAAAAATTAAATAAAGTAGTTCAAATAGCACAATTTTACAAGGCAGTTATCTCTATAGTGACTGTTATTCTTTGTTTTTAAAGTTGTTCACATACCAATGTGTACACATATCTATACATAACTTGCATGCCATGCTATTCTTACCTCTTTATATCATTTACACTTTCAAGGTGATTTTGGTCTTATTTTCAATACTCCTTAAATAAATTTCTTCCTGGTTTTAGTTCTTGTCGGGAGGACAATCTGAAGTAGAGACAACATTGAACCTCAATGCAATGAACCAAAGTCCCAATCCATGCATGTCTCCTTCTGTTATGCTCGAGCCTTACAGAACGTTTTTCGCTGCTTACATTAATAAATCTTTAATTGCGCATTAATTATTAGAGTAACGAGGTCTCGCAACCTCAGTCCAAATCACTGTCAAAATATCTTCTATAGATGTAGTATCCTCAATAGATGTGAAGAATGTGTGTCATCGGGCCCTTGTTCTCTACGCAATTTTCTTATATTTATATCCATGATCATTTCCTTGTAAATTAGAATGGTTGTTTTATCCTTGAAATCTTCATGATGCTCTATTTCTTGATGTAATAGATCCTCAAATATTAAATAAAAAAGTTCAATATGCACAATTTTACAAGGCAGTTATCTCTATGGGGACTGTTATTCTTTGTTTTTAAAGTTGTTCACATACCAATGTGTACACATATCTATACATAACTTTCATGCCATGCCGTTCTCACCTCTTCATATCATTTACACTTTCAAGGTGATTTTGGTCTTATTTCAATACTCCTTAAATAAATTTCTTCCTGGTTTTAGTTCTTGTCGGGAGGACAATCTGAAGTAGAGACAACATTGAACCTCAATGCAATGAACCAAAGTCCCAATCCATGGCATGTCTCCTTCTGTTACGCCCGAGCCTTACAGAACGTTTTTCGCTGCTCACGTTAATAAATATTTAATTGCGCATTAATTATTAGAGTAACGGGGTCTCGCAACCACAGTCCAAATCACTGTCATAATATCTTCTACAGATGTAATATCCTCTATAGATGTGAAGAAAGTGTGTCATCGGGCCCTTGATCTCTACGCAATTTTCTTATATTTATATCCTTCATCATTTCCTTGTAAATTAGAAGGGTTTTTATATCCTTGAAATCTTCATGATGCTCTATTTCTTGATTCAATAGATCCTCAAATATTAAATAAAGCAGTTCAATATGCACAATTTTACAAGGAAGTTATGTCTATGGTGATTGTTATGCTTTGTTTTTAAATCTGTTCACATACCAATGTGTACACATATCTATACATAACTTGCATGCCATGCTATTCTTACCTCTTCATATCATTTACACTTTCAAGGTGATTTTGGTCTTATTTTCAATACTCCTTAAATAAATTTCTTCTTTGTTTTAGTTCTTGTCGGGAGGACAATCTGAAGTAGAGACAACATTGAACCTCAATGCAATGAACCAAAGTCCCAATCCATGGCATGTCTCCTTCTGTTATGCCCGAGCCTTACAGAACGTTTTTCGCTGCTTACGTTAATAAATCTTTAATTGCGCATTAATTATTAGTGTAAAAGGGTCTCGCAACCTCAGTCCAAATCACTGTCATAATATCTTCTATAGATGTAATATCATCTATAGATGTGAAGAAAGTGTGTCATCGGGCCCTTGTTCTCTACGCAATTTTCTTATATTTATATCTTTTATCATTTCCTTGTAAATTAGAAGGGTTTTTATATCCTTGAAATCTTCATGATGCTCAATTTCTTATGCAATAGATCCTCAAATATTAAATAAAGCAGTTCAATATGCACAATTTTACAAGGAAGTTATGTCTATGGTGACTGTTATGCTTTGTTTTTAAAGCTGTTCACATACCAATGTGTACTCATATCAATACATAACTTGCATGACATGCTATTCTTACCTCTTCATATCATTTACACTTTCAAGGTGATTTTGGTCTTATTTTTAATACTCCTTAAATAAATTTCTTCTTTGTTTTAGTTCTTGTCGGGAGGATAATCTGTAGTAGAGACAACATTGAACCTCAATGCAATGAACCAAAGTCCCAATCCATGGCATGTCTCATTCTGTTATGCCTGAGCCTTACAGAACTTTTTTCACTGCTTACGTTAATAAATCTTTAATTGTGCATTAATTATTAGAGTAATGAGGTCTCGCAACCTCAATCCAAATCATTGTCATAAAATCTTCTATAGACGTAATATCCCCTAAAGATGTGAAGAAAGTGTGTCATCAAGCCCTTGTTCTCTACGCAATTTTTTTATATTTATATCCTTTATCATTTCTTTGTAAATTAGAAGGGTTGTTTTATCCTTGAAATCTTCATGATGCTCTATTTCTTGATGCAATAGATCCTCAAATATTAAATAAAGCAGTTCAATATGCACAATTTTACAAGGCAGTTATTTCTATGGTGACTGTTATGCTTTGTTTTTAAAGTTGTTCACACACAATGTGTACACATATCTATACATAACTTTCATGCCATGCTATTCTTATCTCTTCATATCGTTTACACTTTCGTGGTGATTTTGGTCTTATTTTAAATACTCCTTAAATAAATTTATTCCTGGTTTTAGTTCTTGTCGGGAGGACAATCTGAAGTAGAGACAACATTAAAACTCAATGCAATGAACTAAAGTCCCAATCCATGGCATGTCTCCTTCTCCTATGCTCGAGCCTTACAGAACGCTTTCCTTAAGACATGGCAAGGATGCCCACAGAATGTAGAAGGTGCTCAGAAAGCACTGCTGGGGCGTGCAAAGGCAAACTCCTTGGCACAACTCCGAAAATATTCGACTGAGGGTGAAAGTGAAGAGGATGGAAAGGGAATGTTCGTTGAAGGATACACTTACTAAGCACATGCCTCTGTTAGTTATGACAATTTTCTCTTCTGCAATCAGCCCTTTTTCTTCTTATTGTTATGATTTTCACATTGAATCTAAAATATGTAGTGCGTTGAGTAATATTGTAAGTTGTGGGAAGGAAATACCAAGCTTCAGGCCCTAAAATGATAGGGATGGTGAAGTAAGGGCACAACATGCAATTTTGAAGCAAGCCTTGTCTGAATTGGGTCCAACTCTGTTTATTTCAACTTTTAATTTGTCATTTTGTTTCACTGCTGATGAAATTGCGCTTGAAAATCAAATAAAATTTTAAATACTCAGATAATTCAGATGATCTTTGATTCATGATCATGCTAGAATCGAAGTTTCTTATTGTTGAGCTCTCTTTTCCATGAAAAGTACTAAATCACAGTCAGGAAGTCGAGAATTTTTAGCCATGCATATTTGTTTTTATCGCGTCACACTCAATATCTTTAAATCGTGTGATAGCATGAATTGATTGTTGAGATGAGTGAATTCTAATAGTATATCATCTTAGGAATTTTCAATAATCTCTACTCGAGGGAGTTTGTGATCTTACTCTCATTAGGTCCACCTTGCTTTGGTAAGCAACCCAAATTTCTGGAGACATGAGTTGTGACTCGACGTACTGGAAGGTGCAGCTATATTACTTTTCTTTTGTTGGAGAATAACGTTTGTTGGGCATTTTGTTTCGACATTGCTTCACACCCAACAAACGTGATGATGGGGTTAAACTTGGAAATGGACATGAACTGAAACTAAGCTCGTGAGCTTGTTGTTCTGGGTAGGGACAAGTTGTGCTTATTATAGTTAAATATAACTTGAGATGTTGAAGTAGAACTTTCGTCATGATCTTATTATTCTAGGTTGGGACATGTATTTTATGGGAATATTAAGAGTTGCAGAGTTTGACAAATAAATCCGTAAGAGAACCGAAGAACCAAACTGATTGGACGTAATCAAGAGATCGTAACTGAAATAAGACTTATCGAGATTAAATTGATTAAGAATAAATAAATCTTAAAACTGATGACATGAAGTTTAGTAAACGAATTGGTAATTAGAACTGAAGATTTCGCATAACTGAACTGGAAAAATCTTTATCAACTGAAGTATTCAAAACTGAAATGACATCAGTTAGAACTGATGTTGACCAGCTGAACTAATCTATCGACCAGTTGACTCATGATCAGTTTGCCACATCATCGGTTGTACAGCCAATAGACTGACAGTTCGTACCAAAACAGAACAGATGAAACAGAGCAGAACAGTCTGATACTTCGTACTACTGTCGAATAATGTCATCTACTTGGACTAAACGACAATTCAATGGATATTAGCCATTAAATGCATTCGATGTGACCAATGGAATCAAAGACTATATATAGCTGATCGAGTCAGTTGAAAAAGGTTGGTGAAACATACTGGGCAAACTATTTACGATCAGTTGCGATACATTTTTCAAAGTATTTCTCAGTTTACAAATCGCACACTCAAGCATTATTTCATTGTATTTATTCGTAGCATTCAGGCTACTTTTTAAAAGCAATTAAGTTATTTACTGTAAGGTATTGAAAAACTAAGAGTTTCATTTTGCCAATGTATAAGTCCAACTAAGTGGATTATTATAATATGTTGTAATATATCAAAGTCTTTTTGTGAAAAACATATCTTTGAGACAGAAGGGATGACGTAAGAGCATTTGAAGACTCCGAACATCCATAAAAATCATGTGTTCTATTTTGTTATCTATTCAGTTCTTACAGTATTTCAACGTATTCAATCTATATTCAGTTTAATTTCGCACTATCTTTAGCTGACTGATTTATATCTACAAACAAGACTTGAGGATTAGTTCAATTAAATAACTGATTCATACTCAAAAGATTGCAAAAAACCAGAGTGTTTATTCAACCCTATCTTCTAAACACTCCAAACCGATCATATCATATTTTTTTTTATAGTTTGCATTGTTTAGTAAGCAGAATATTAACATTATGTCTGCCTGTCATCTTTTGTTTGCTACCTTCACTGTAACTTGTTGGGTGCAATAATTGTTCCTCCTTGGTAGAGCGATCGAACCGTGGTGCTTGAGCTGTTGTGCCATTTAATATATTTAAGTTGCACCATTACCACCAGCTATAGATTTTGGTAAAACGGTAAGCACTCGGTCCTACAATTAGTATCAGAGCCGTCCTCTCCTAGTATGGTGTGGTTCAGGGACGAACCAAGCAGAAGCTAGTGGGCATGTGAGACCCAGGGTCGAAGGGGGCGGGGGATGATCGATAGTGCCATGAGATTACACGGAAAATGAGTGGCTCCTGGTAGGCTTCTAGGCGGAGAGAACATGAATGAAATGATCTTACATCGGAAGGAGAGGGATTCCAAAACTGTTCAGGTATGAGAATGTGCAGTTGAGAAGGACATAAAAGATTTGATATGTACTACTCATATCAAGAAGGTGCATCTTATTTTCGGTAGTTCATCACATAAAAACTCAAAATTAAGCGTGCTTGACTTGGGGCAATTCTGGGATGGATGACCCCCTGAGAAGTTTCCTAGGGTACATGTAAGTGAGGACATAAGCATGCTGGAAAGACTCATCTTGGTACAGCGAGGACAGTTGTCGAATCTAAGGCGTTACAATTAGTATCAGAGCCAAGGTCACGGGTCGATTCCCATTGATTGCAAGGAGTACAATTATTTGGAGGGAGATTATTGTGTGTAATAATTGTCCCTACTTAGTAAAGCGATCGAACCGTATTGCTTGAGCTGTTGTGCGGTTTAATATATTTGAGTTATACCATTACCATCAGCTATAGCTTTTGGTAAAACGGTAAGCACTCAGTCCTACAATTGGTATCAAAGCAGACCTCTCATAGTAATGTGTGGTTCGGGGCTGAACCAAGCGGAAGCTGGTGGGCCTGTAAGGCCCAAGGTCGAAGAGGACAGCGGTTGATCGCTGGTGCCATGAGATTGCACAGACAATGAGCGGCTCTTGGCAGGCTTCTAGGCGAAGGGAACATGAATGAACCGATCTTACATCGGAAGGATAGGGATTCCAAAACTGTTCAGGTATGGGACTGTACAGTTGAAGTGTGACATACCGTAATTTTGAACTACTTGAAATTTGCGGAAAAATTTAAAATTTTCTTAAACACAAAATAAACTAACAAATTGCGTTCATCCATAGATCGTTCCACCAAAATATTTGAAACAAAATATTACAAATAAAATCTGCTAAAAAAACACATGTTTAAATATCGTAAACCATAACGTGAAATCAGATTATTGAAATTGTCATGCTTAAAATCTTAAAACATGGGCGGTCCTCGAGTTTAGCTTCCTGCTCAGTCCAAGCTGGCCCATTGGTCCCCAACCCTCGTCTCATCAACATCTTCCTCACCTACATCGATCAAAACTAGTGAGTCTAAAGACTCAACATGTATAAACTCGAAATAACAAGTAATACGTAATAAAACCACATGCATCTTTAAAATAGAACGTACATACTTGATATTTGAACATTGCATACATAAGCTTGGACATACATACATAACATAGACGTGACATCATCATAAAAGTTTTCATAAACATGCTTGCATCATACATACTTGAGCATACATAACATAATTTTTGCGTAGAAATATGTTTCAAAGCAAGTGACCTATACATAAAAGTGCCTGATCAGACTAAACCACAGTACTGGGCTGGTAGGAAAAGTCCACTACCACATACATGAGATCCTCATTCATGCTTTAACGGGTGGATTGGTCCCTGGTCATGCTTTACCGCTTTCCAATCCTGATCTAAACCCGGTCATGCTTTAAAAGTATTTGCTTTTGCACGTCGAACATACTTACATGGCGTTGAGGGATTCGTTGGATCTCGCTCGAGTCCTTGCTGCACATGCTAACGCGCTATCATGAACCTTAACTTCCACAACTTAATCATGCATATCGAATGCATCACCCATTGACTAACTAACTTATGACCTGCTGGAAATGCTCGGTACTTGACCGTGATAAACAACATGTTAACCCCTGACTCAACTCCGAAGCAAAACTTGTCAAGAAGTATGAATTTCCCCAGATAATAAAAAGGGCGGACCTTGCTTAAAACTTAGTTCAACGTTCCCCAATCAAACTACATAACATCTAAATTAACTTTTAGTATACTAGGACATAACGACTTAATAGTACCCAAAAGAAGCAAGAGATCCCCAATTCAAAGCCTAAAATTCGTCTGAAGCAGCGCCTAGGCGCTGCAGTGCCGTGCTACAGCGCCTAGGCGCCTGCAGCGCTGCCTGGTGCGTACCAGCAGCGCTGCGGCGTTGCCAAGCACTTGCTGGTACGTACTGGCAGCGCTGCGGCGCCCGCAGTGCGGCGCTGGTTCTGCGCAAATCCACCCAAAATTGTGCACAAGAGTTCCCTATGACTTCTAATGTATGCACAACCTCACCAACCCGAAACAACACCCCAAAATTTACATGATCACTCCATTGGACACTCCTAAACACAGCAAGGAACACTCGGCGATCTCCAACAAAGCCTGCAACACAAGAAACTCAAGAACAAGGCAAGAACACACTTTCAGAAAAATGCAGTTTGAGCAGTCCCACGAAAACAATCATAACTCATTCATTTATTATCCAAATATTTCGAATTTTATGACAAATCGAAGGTATCAAAAAGTTTATGGTTCATATGTTGAAAGTTTTTCAAGATAAGCGACCAAAAATTCGTAGCACACGCAAATACAGCAGAATTCGAGTTTTAGATCCAAAAATTATTTCAAAACCGATCCAACCAATTTTATGCTCAATCTTTGTACATCATACATGGATTTTTACGCATAATAAATGACAAAACATATAATATGACAAGATCGATGCAAGAATGAAATAATATACATGCCTGTAGTCTTTAAAAATTCTGAAACGACGATACCGAAGCGGGGAAAGTGCGAGTGTTGATCCGAGACGAACGTGGCACGATTATCTTGAATAAAAGGGACGAGAATTTCTGAAATCTTTGAAGGGGAAGGGGGCGGCTGCTGGAAGCTTAAGAACCCTAAGTTTTTTCTTCTCAAAAATCTGAAATTGCTAAGTGAAAAATGTGTGTGTGTCTCGTGTGTGTGTGTGTGTATTTTTAAGTTAATTAAGAGTATAAAATTGCTTAATTAATAATTAAAAACTAATTAAAACAATAACATTCCTCTAACTTTAAATAAAATCTCTTAATTTAAAACAAAATGCATAAATGCTAAATTTTAAAAGCTTTAAACTCTTAAAAATCACTAAATAATTAAATTAGGCTTTAAAATGCTTAAAATTAAATAAATCATTTAAAATGCCTCAATCCTGATTTAAAATAAAATACCACATTTTAAAATTGCCAAAATCGTTGCCAGTCTCTTTTCCTCGATCCCACATCGAATAATCGCCTGAAACATGAAACTCGAGAAAATATTTTAACGTGTATCATGTAAACATAAATAATTTAAAATAATGCAATTTGAATAGATCATGCATCGACATACCTCATTTTAAACTTGAATAAATAATTTAACAATTAAATAATGAATGAGATTTACGTGTACTGATTTTTTTTGGGCTCTACATGAAGAGGGCTTAAAAGATTTGATATGTACTACTCATATCAAGAAGGTGGATCTTTTTTTCGGTAGCCCATCACTTAAAAACTCAAAAGTTCAGCGTTCTTGACTTGGGGCAATTGTGAGATGGGTGACTCCCTGAGAAGTTTCTCAGGGTGCATGTAAGTGAGGACATAAATACGTTGGAAAGACTTATCTTAGTATAGTGAGGACAGTCGTCGAATTCGAGGCGTTATAATTGGTATCAGAGCCAAGGTCACGTGTTCGATTCTCGTTAATTGCAAGGAGTGCAATTATTGAGAGGGAGATTGTTGGGTGCAATAATTGTCTCTGCTTGGTAAAACGATCAAACCATGGTGCTTGAGCTGTTGTGCGATTTAAAAGATTTGAGTTGCACCATTACCACCAGCTATAGCTTCTGGTAAAGCGGTAAGCACTCGGTCCTATAGAACTATAAACCCAAACTCGCATAAAAAATCCTATTTAGTTGTGAGTTGCATTTTTTCAAGATTAGTGTGATAGTAACACACCGCTGAGTATGTAGCATACGAAAATAAATGATTTAAAATTACTGATAAAAATTTGAAATAAAAGTTGTGGAAACGATAAATGTCTTCCTTCGGCGATCTTTTGCTGACATCTCGAATCAAGCTTTTATTGTGACATGCTATGTTTTATCCCCCATTGCTAGTATGTTGATGGGTCGGACGGGCCGGACATTAGCAATAGTGAACCTCTTCGAGTTGGAAGCCTCAGGCGAGGGTAAGCAAAGCTCAAATACGTACTTTGACTTGATGGCTTAGCGTTCTTAGCTTCTGATGGGGTAGCTCTGACTTCCATAGGTCCTTGGTTCAACCTCCTAACGAGAATTGAGGACAATCTCTTCCCGCAGGAAGAAGGTTCATGATAGTTTCGGTCATGCTATGGATAGGAGTTTTTCAGAGAATGATTGGTTATTTGGACCGTCTTTGCATATATAGTTGTAAATAGTTCTTTCGGCTTGAATTCATTTTGGTTGTGGAAACGATGGTTCGGGCAAATAATGACTAAAATTGTAATCATCTATAGTGACTAGAACAAAATGGCGGAAATTACTTAGTTGCCCATTTCCGCAAAGCATATGTGTTTATTTTTATTTCCACCATCATGGAAACCCTACTTAACTCCATTTCCAGGTTTTCTTAATCACGTTTTCAATTTTTTAGCTTATGTTTATTTAATCGGATAAAGTATGTGATAAAGGTAATAATTTCTTCTTATACCTATGGTTGGTTTTGCTTCCAATCAGTTGGCCGTGAAAATTAAAAAAGCCCATGCTATAGCTAAAAGCTCAAATTTGCCTGACAAATTATACTCGATGAATATGTTGATAATTTATCTTAGCGGTCAAATATTGTCATTAGGGTGCTTTGTTATTATATGATCCCTTTAAATATAACTAAAAAACGCAAATGATTCTTTCTTCCAAAATAGTGGAAATAAAAATATTTGTTATTAGAGTTTTATTATATTGTCCCTTTAAATAGAATTAAAAAAAAAAAAAGCAATTGACTCTTTTTTGTAAAATTGTGGCAATTGTTAAAAGTAGAAATTTACGGTAAAAAGTAAAAATCTCAAACTCACAAAATATATGAAACTACACACTTTATAAAATTTTCTCTCTACTCAATTGTGATTTTCTTCACAAATTGAGAGACTTATTTATAGAATTTCTTTGGAAATAATCCAAAAATAAATACATCATTACATACATCATCACACACTAATTTTCAATATTTACAACTCTTATTTTCAACATTCAAATATTTCAACTCTTATTTTTCAACATTCAATAATTCTTTATTTTCAACACTCCTCCTTTTGATGATGATCATGATACAATGATTATCTTAATTACATGTTTTTATACTGCCATGTTAAAAACCTTACTAGGAAAACCAATTGTGATAAAAACCATAGTAAGGGAAAAAAGTACAGTCACGTAAACTCTCCCTCATGTTAACACGAACAATTCTTCACAAATTTCGTAGTTTGCGCATCCGAATGTTATATATATGCTTTCTGAATATTGTCGTAGGAAGTGCCTTTTTGAAGAGATCTGATGAGGTTTTACTTGATTGAATGTAACGAATATCAATATATTTATTCTTTTCAAGTTCTTAGGTGAATGCGAAGAACTTAGGGGGAATATGTTTAGTTCTGTCGCTTTTTATGTATCCTTCTTTCATTTGAGCAACTCATGCAACTTTATCTTCGTATAGTATCACATGCTTCTTGTCAAATGATAATCCACATCAGATTTGGATATGTTTGGTCATTGATTTTAGCCACACACATTCAAGACTTGCTTCATGTAATGCAATAATCTCGTCATGATTTGATGAAATTGTTACGGGTGTTTGTTTCTGTGAACGCCAAGAAATTGCAGTGCCTCCACGAGTAAATACATATCCGGTTTGGGAACGTGCCTTGTGTGGATCATATAAGTACCCAGCATCAGCATAACCAATTATACTTTGATTGGTATCTTTTGAATACAAAAGTCACAAATCTGTCGTTCATCGAAGATAACGGAGTATATGTTTAATTAGGTTCCAATGTTTCTTTGTTGGATATGAGCTAAATCTTGCCAATAAATTTACCGCAAAAGATATATCAGGTCTTGTGCAATTTGCAAGATATATAAGGGCACCGATAACACTTAGATACGGTACTTCTGGACCAAGAATAACTTCATCATCTTCACATTGACAGAATAGATCATTTTCTATGTTTAATGATCTAACAACCATTGGAATACTTAAAAGATTTGATTTATCCACATTAAAACGTTTAAGGACTTTTTCTATATAATTTGACTGGTGAACAAATATTCCACATTCTCTGTGTTCAATTGCAAATCCAGACAATACTTTGTTTTTCCAAGCTCCTTCATTTCAAATTCTTCCTTCAAGTTCGACACAACTTCTTGAATTTCCTTATTCGTTCCAATGATGTTTAAATTATTAACATATACAGAAATAATTATGCATCCGGATGTTGTTTTCTTAATGAAAACGCAAGGGCGTATTGAATTGTTTACATATNAAATATTACTATCGAGTGATCCGTATAAGTAATATGAAACCGAGTGATCCGTATAAGTAAGGTGTAACAACATCCATAAGACGCATTTCTAAATTTTCAGATACCGCCAAACTAATCAAATACTGAAACGTAATTGCATCCATAACAGGAGAATATGTTTCTTCATAATCAATTCCAGGTCTTTGAGAAAAACCTTGTGCAACAAATCGAGCTTTATATCTTACTATTTCATTTTTCTCATTTCGCTTTCGAATAAAAACTCATTTGTACCCAACATGTTTTACACCTTCAGGTGTAAGGACTATAGGTCCAAAAACGTTACGTTTATTTAGTGAATCCAATTCAACATGGATGGCGTTTTTCCATTTTATCCAGTCCTGTCGATTTTTACATTCACAAAAAGATTTTGATTCATGATCTTCATTGTCATTTATTATGTCAAATGCCACATTGTAAGAAAATATCTCATCAATTTCTTTTATATCTTTTCGGTTTCATATTTTTCTAGTATTAATATAATTGATAGAGATTTCACGATTCTCATCTGTTTGTGGTTCTGACGGAACATTTTCATCATCAAGTATTTCTGTCGAAATATCATTCTCTATTTTGTGATCATCGTGTTTCTCTATGTTTTTTCTTTTTCGAGGATTTTTATCATTGGGACCGATTGACCTTCCACGCTTCTAGCGTTTAATGACATCACGAGTGTCTTCAATTTGTTTATTTGGAATTTCAATTCGAATAGGAGCATTTACAGCATGTATATCTGATTTAGTGACCCCTTTTGTATCTGTAAATGCATCTGGCATTTGATTTGCTATTCTTTGCAAGTGCACAATTTGTTGTACATCTTTTTCACATTGTTTAGTTCTTGTATCCAGATGTAACAATGATGATGTATATCATGTAATTTCGTTTTTGATATGTTTTTTTTCTCCCACTAACATTGGGAAGATTTCTTCATTAAAATGACAATCAGCAAAACGTGCTGTAAACACGTCGCCTGTCTGAGGCTCAAGATATCGAATGATTGATGAGCTATCATAACCAGCATAAATTCCGATCTTCTTTGAGGTCTCATTTTTGTTCGTTGAGACGGTGCAATAGGCACATATACCAAACATCCAAAAATTTTCAGATGAGAAATATCTTGTTCTTTACCAAATGCAAGCTGCAATGAGGAGTGTTTATGATATGCACTAGCTCTGATGCGAATTAATGCAGCAGCATGTAAAATTGCATGTCCCCATATAGAAACATGGAGTTTTGTTTTCATAATCATTGGTCTAGCAATCAGTTGTAGACGTTTAATCAATGATTCAGCTAATCCATTTTGTGTATGTACATGAGCAACATGATGCTCAACAGTTATTGCCATTGACATACAATAATCATTGAAAATTTGGGAAGTAACTTCACCAACATTATCAAGTCTAATTTTCTTGATTGTATGATCAGAAAATTGATTCCGCAATTTTATTATTTGAGCAAGTAATCTTGCAAATGCCACATTCCTAGTTGATAAAAAAAAACATACATGTGACCATCTGCTGGAGGCATCGATCAATACCATAAAATATCTAAATGATCCACATGGCGGATGAATTGGTCCACAAATATCACTCTGAATATGTGACGAACAGTATCTTAAAATACTCATACTTTAACATTTGCGGAAAAATTTAAAATTTTCTTATTAAATGATTTATTAAAAGTATAGCTCTTAAAATAAATTAACGGTCACCACTCATATTAAAATAAAATTAATATTAAAACTCCATCATTTAAAATAAATCACCAACATCCAATTAATCCTAAAATCTAAAAAAAATATTCTAATTAAATTTAAAAATAGTCTAACAAAATTATAAATTTAATTTGCTTATTTCCACTCCTACTAAATCAAAAGTCATAGTAAATAATTTAAAAAACGTGCGTAATAATATAATTTAAACTAAAAGTTCATCGGGTTTGCACTGCCACTGGCCCGAGCCTGCTCACTGGTCACCGCCTCATGTCTCCTCGACTACATCATCTGCATCGATCAAGTCTAGTGAGACTAATGACTCAGCATGCATAAACCGTGAATAACGAATAATACGTAATAAAAATCCATGCAATTTAAACTTAGCTTGTACATAAAATATTATAGGCATAAATATGTATAACGTGACTTTTCTGCATAAACAATTTCATAAAAATCATAAAATCATATTTTCATACTTGTTATGCATAATCATATACGTAAATAATTTTTGCGTAGAGTTCTGTTCAATGCAAGTGGCCCATACACATAAATCGTTTGATCAAACTAAACCACAGTACTAAGCCGGCAGGGATCACCACAGCCTTTCGACTAGATGTCCACTCCCACATACATAAATCATCGATCATAATTTACAGGGTGGAGAGGTCCCCGGTCATACTTTACTGTTTTCCAATCCCGTAACATAACTTGGCCACAAGACAAATCGCATAACTCAAAAATAATTATTTTGCACGTGATACATATTTACAAACATCGTGGACTTTGTTGGAACACCCTGGACTTGCTGCCATAACTTTAGAATTTAAATAACTAAACTTAGCATAAAAACCCAAACGTACCCATGCGACTCCCGAATTAATTAAAATAGCCTACGACTTACCGAACGACTCGGGACTCAAACCATACTTATCCAACACTCTAACCTACTGTACAAAAGCCTAAAATATCCCCAAGCATTGATCGAACCAACTTACAACAACCTACGATCCATAGAAAACAAGCTGTCCCAAGGAAACGCGCTACGACTGTTATGAGCTTCTAACTACTTCACGCTTAAACCGACTTGAATCGAACCCGAACCAAGCCATAGACTCGACCCTTAGACATAAATAAGACCATGGTTAAGTGCCTTTTTACTCAGGACCAGCGCCTAAGCCCCAAAAATATCAGAAACGTGACAGCCCCTCTTGTGAGGTCAGTTCTGTGCAACTTTCGAGTTTCTGGTTCCAGCCTTCTTGCTCTCACTCTAGCCCATGAATGACCACCACTAGGCTCATTCTAGGACCCTAATACATGTCCCAAACCGTATCCAAGAGCCCTGGACCAGCCATACGCTGAACAACAAGATCCAACACCCACAGCCCCTACATACACTCCAATCCTGTGCAGCTGTGGTTTTCTAGTTCCAGCCTTCTACCCAGCCAACCAGCCCATTAACCACCCTATCTAGGCTCACCCTAGGACCATTAGAGACTGCCTAAACCATAGCCAAGAGCCCCTAAACAGCCCATACACTGAACCGCACCAGCAACCAACTACAGCCCCTAACATGCGCCCCATCCTGCGCAGCTGTGTTTTTCTGGTTCCAACGCTTTCTCTAGCCAACTAAACGATGAACCACCTTAACAAGACTCATCCTAGGACCTAAGACACCCCTAAAGAATACCCATAACCAGCAGCAATGTCCCAGGAGCCCTAGCCGAAGCACACCACAGTTTTTGGAAGAATACGTGAGTTCATGCTTCAAGTTTTCGGAAACGGTTTCAAATTGTTTTGAACCCAAGTTTGCAAATAACCAATGAATTTTCATGCATGATTTACATCAAAATACATAATATGACAAGATCGATGCATAAAGAAAGGATTAAAACATGCATTTGCGTTTTTAAACGCTCGAACCGTCGAATATCGTCGCAGGGAAGAACGGTGGATGAACGGAAGCGTTGTGCTGCGTTTTTCTTGCTTCCAAGGATCCAAAAATCCTTCAGAATAGTGGGTGATGCTTCGGTGATGGTGTTTGCTAAAAGAAAGAGCCAAAACTCACTTCTCCAACCTAAGAAACTCACGTATCTTGTGTGTGTGGCTTGTGTGTGTTTGTGTGTGTGTCGGGTGGTGTGGGTGAGTTGCTCCACGTGAATTGGGTTGGGTGGTAGGGTTAGGACTCTTTTATAATTTATTTAGGATATTAATTAAATGTTTTACTTTAATTAAAACTCTAATCAATAATTTAAACAAGTACTAGATAATAAAAATCTTACCCTTTAATTTAAAAAGATTAATTGTCAAATTTAAACAAGATTAGATCTCCTCTTTTTATTTTTATTTTTATTTTTAAAATTGTTGAATAAGATACTTAAAATCCTAATCCAACTTAGTTGATAATTAAATTATTTAATTATGGCATAATAATCATTATAAAATATTTTATCCCAAATTAAAGGATTAAATGCTTAATTTTCAAAATTAACATATTTATTCTTTTATTAAGAGTCCTATAATTCACATTCTATCATTGATTAAATATTACTTAATTTAATTAATTAAGTCATAAAAATAATTGTTAAAATATTTTATTTCGAGTGGACGTATTTTAATTTCTTAATTTTTTGGCTACCTAAAATGCTTAATATTTTCATTTCACTTAGTAAATTAAATTAGTCCTAAAAATACTAGAATTTATAAAATTATTTTATTGATTTAAAATAAAAATGTAATTTAAATTCTTTAATATCTTAATGGTATCCGATCTCCTTCCCCCGGTTCGACATCAAATGTTCGTCTAAAGTCGAAAACTCGAGAAAACATTTTAAATTTACATAATAAAATAAATATGTATGAATTTAAAATAATTTAACACATAGCATGCATTACTTAGATTATTAAATAAATAATTTAATTCAATCATGCATGAGGCTTATGCATACTGGTTTTTTGGACACTACAGAATACGTTCAAGAAACATGGATGATTCAGTTTGGATTTTAGCTGGTGATGGTCTTCAAATAAGTTTTCCAAGAGAACATGCTTTGCATTTAAACTTATTATTTTGAAATATCTTCAGGTCTTTCAGCTGATGATCATGTGTATTTTCTATAATTCTTCGCATTATTGTTGAACCAAGATGTCCTAATCGATCATGCCAATTGATCAGTATTGAAGAATTATCAACTACCATGTTTGATTCAATTGGACTTATATATGTAGAATGCAATCCAGTATGGAGCATTGGTAGTTTTTCAACTACATATTTCTTTCCTGATTTATATGTGGTAAGACACATATATTTCTCATTTCCTTCATTTATTGTCTGAGTATCATACCCATGGAAATATATGTCATGAAAACTCAAGAAATTTCTTTTCGGTTGTGGTGAATACAAAGCATCATTTATCAAAAATTTTGTATCATTAGGTAACAAAAAATATGCTTTATCACAACATTTTATCAAATCTACAGGACCTGATATTGTATTCACAATTGTTTTTGTTGGTTTAGTTCCAAGAAATATTTTTTATCTCGAAGAATAGTATTCGTTGTACCACTATCAGATATGCAAACTTCCATGGAATTAGTTCCTTGTTTAGCTTTGTTCATAGCAATTTCCATATTTGAACTTAAAAAAAAATATGCAATGAAAAAAATTACTGACAATACATATGTAATTTATTGAAAAATATAATGCATATAATAATTAAACAATAAAACATTATCATATGAGTACATGAAAAATAAATTATTTTACATTTATATTCCACCAATATATTGTTCATTTTCAGAGAAATCGTTGAAAAAATCTGTATCATAATATTTTTCATTCATGTTCCACTAACATATTAATCATTTCCATAGAAATCATAAGTTTGTAACACAAATTGAATTTACCCATTTATAATATGTATCATTTAAACCAACTGACGGAGATGTTAAAGGATACGAAAATGGAGAAATTCTCCAGCATAAAATCAGGATACATCGACAATTGGAAATCTTGTATAGTTGTAAAGAGTAAAAGATGTGCATGTTCTTACAATTAATACAGAACTACAGATGGGAAAACAACTAGCACTCATTGTTACAAAACAATCATTCCTTTGGGAAGAATAATTAATAATTTTACATTCTACAAATTCATAGACTTCATTTCTTCATAAAACCTTAAATTGTAAAGAAACTGTGACCTTGTGTTTGTAGCTCATAGAGACTCCACAACAGACTGGTTGGAGGGAATTGGCTCGTACATTTGCACGTTCTCCATAACATGCTCTGGTGATGCAGGGGTTACTTCCTCATTTCCATTGTTCTCGCGGTGGAAATAAATCGGAAATTTTGTTACTCTAGGTTTGTCGGCCAAAATATTTCTTTGAATTTTTTCAAACAAAACCTTCTGTGGAGGCTCCTCTCTTAATTGGTCATCTGCGTAATCATTATTGACATAGTATCCTACTCGAATAAATTCTTGTCCCAGGTAGGAGCAAGTCAGGAGTAGCACTGTGACACCAATGATATCTTCTTCCCGAATTTTTGATTGGTCTGGAGGATCTGCCTAGAAGTTTCGAGGGGAAAAAATAATAATGTTGGGAGTCAATGCATAGGGAACAAATGTTTGCAGTAATGAGCATCAAGATTACCTGGAAAACAAAACGAAAGGTGCCAACATCGATTGGCCCAACTAGCACACTCTCCAGAACTTGGTCATAAGTTTCATCTTCGGCTGATCCTACATAAATGAGCTTCCACTCCAAATCTGTTTTGAGGTTAAACAAGACAGGAACAAAACAAGGTGACTTACGTTTCTCAGTCAGAGAGAAAGAAAAACATGGAGGAAATATGTTACAAGGGCTTGGCATTCAAGTATAGGCAACTAGAACACGTGACCAAACATGTCATATCAATTGACAAAACTTGATCAGGATGTACGGAAACAGATTCATTTTATCAGCAATATGGTTACTATGCTTTAATGGAGATTCTGTTTTGTGCTCTTTGGCAGAGGCATTATTGTCAATTCAAAGATAAAGTGGGGAGAGGATGAATAGCAACCCATGTCAAGGGAATTCTTCCAGGAAGACCATCATCTCAAGATGAGTGCTCAAGTTATGCTTTCCTAGTCGAGGACTTCAATCGAAATCTGAGGTCTGGGGATGATGCCTGTTTCACCGAAACACTTCACTCAAAATATATATATATACACACACGTCAGTGTCTAAGACTTGGGAGGGTCCAGAAAACACAGCCCGCCTGTTTTGGCGTCAGCAGATGCCTATCAAGTTGTCTACCATGGAATCAATGTTCGAAGACAATCAAAGACAAGGCAGACTATCTTAAATAAATCCACGTATTGGGTTTTTTTTAATCAAGTATATAGCTAAATCTTCAAGCCTTAAGTTTAACATTCTATGGATTACCTCTGCTCCAAAAAATTCTGGAAGCTTCCCGTGGATTTCAGAGATTGAAGGGGAGGCTTAATCTATGTAGTGCGTTAGTGGCGATGATGTACTTACAGAAGTCCTTGCACGCTTGGTGAATGGAGTTAACAAATCCTTTAAATCTTTGTACTCTATGTGTCTGTTCCTTTCATTGCACGGTGATTTAAAACTTAACATGACAAATTATTCACTTACCTTATAAAAGGAAAAGAAACTAATGAAAAGATAATTGCATTCAAGTAGTGGTGTTCTCCTAAAAATTGGAAATATCAATTTGCAAATAAAACCAAGGCGAAGCAAGCTTGAGCAAAAAAATTGTCACCACCAACTCGATAATTATAGGTAAAAACCAGGCCCCAGGTGGAGTGATTCTGCTCCTCGCAATACGGGACAAATCATCCACTGAAGCAGTTCATATGGATGCCTACAACTAACAACCACCCCATTCAGCGTACAAAATCGAAAACAAAAGCTAAGACGATGATAATTACCATCCTTGAGAGGAGTCAAGCACTCGTAAGTGATTTCGAATTGGAAGGGGTCGAGAAAAGGCGCCGGGTTGTCCAAAACAGTGACGTCTTTGATGTTAACAGCACTCATACCTCGCGTTCTTGGATGTGAATCAGAAACCCTAGAAATGGAGATTTCGGAGGTTTAAATAGGGCAAATCAATTTGACAGCTTGGCGGGAGTTTTCGAGTGAAAAGTGTCGAGGCCGCCAAAATAATGGGAATGGGAACTTTGGGGTAAAATGCATTTTAACAAGTGGTATGGTCGATTCTTATGGTTCGTCTCGCACCAGTTTTCAAGTTCAGGATGAGCTTAGGTGAATTGTAGCAATATTCCTTGTACTTCTGAAAATGGGCGGGACGGGACGGTCAATGATTCGAGCTGATAGGTTCACGAGTTCGAAAAGATATATTGTTTCCTATCTTTTAGATATCAGTCTTATCATTTCTCGATCATCGTTTTTGTGTTCAACAAAAACAGTACTACCTATTAAGATCTGGCGTCACTCTTTTACGACCAACTTAGCCAACTAGATCAAGCGACCAATGTCAGCAGATTGACACATGGTTACTTCCGAGTAGGTATTCATCTCAATACTACTCTCACTCATACACGCTTAAATCAACAATCAACTTTTATATGATTATTCTTCTCTCTCTTAATATATGATATTGTAGAATTTTCAATTTTCACGAGATAATACTTCACCTTTCAGTTTTTTCTATCAAAATTATATTCTCCCATTTGTCAGTAAACCTTCTATTGACTGGTTCTTGCTTATTATTCCCTTTTTATATATTAAATAAAAAGTTTTATAAATCACAATGAAAAATTAAACGTTTATTGACCAATTAAAGAATTAAAAATATATAAATAATTACTGAAACATAATTAATTAATCTATAATTTAAGTAAGAAATTTTTTTTTTTTAAAAAAAAAACTAAGCAAACCTCTTAGGATTTAGTAATAATAAGCATGAAAATCCACTTTTTCAATGGAAAAACCATACCAACCAATTAAAGAGTTTCTATTAAGTACTGAAATATCCATACCAACCAATAAAAGTCCACTTTTTCAATAAAAAAAATTATGGAATATATTAAGTACTGAAATATAATTAATTAACCTAGAATTTAAGGTGGAAATTCAAAAATTTTAAGTAAAATTTTTAATAGTAATATGCATGAAAAAGTCCACCTTTTAAATTTAATTCTAAAATGAGAATTGAACATATTAATAGTCCATCTTTCTCATTCACAAATAAATCAACAAAGTATCTTCTATTCAAGTAATAGCTATAATATTATTATTTAATGATTGGTTTAGTTTTTAAAATCTAGATAATAAATTTTAGAAACTCTTCAACTCTTTTAGATGTTTCAATTTCAATCTTTTTAAGCATATCACATATACATTAAACTAATATAAATAAAATGTTTATGAACTTTTGAATTTTTTACATATTTAATTTAAAAATATATTTTTATTATTGTCAAAAAAATGTATTAGTGGTATAATGGTAAAGGAAACAAGTCATGAAATTTTTCTATAGTTTTAGAAATATTGCGAGAAAATCCAATTTTATATGGTTGAAAATGCATTTTTTTTTTGTATTTTTATAAATTTTTAATCTTCTACATTAGGCAAACCATCGAATTACCGTATCCAAAAAAAACTTTAGTATGGTCGAAAGATGGAAACATGTTAACGAGTTATTCGAATCATTAAAGTTAATAAATCGTTAAAACTCATGAGGGCTCGTGAACTGTCGAACAAAGTAATTAGAGCTTAAGTTTGTCTTTAAAAAAGTCCGAAAATGTTCGAATTTGACTCGAATTCAATAATTTCAGATACGAATCAAATATTTTTTTAACGTGATCAAGAAACTTATAAACATCTTCAATCAGTTTCCATTCTTGACCTTAATATAGTTCTNGTATTATTGGCTTTTCAAATTCTCTTGATTGTATACAACATTTCTATCTTGTACATAGTCTTCCTATGACACGTGCTCATCGTAGAAGACATCTACTATGACCTTTAGGTATATGGGTGAACCGACCGAACCGAATTAGTCATAACCAAAACGAACTGAAATATTTAGGCATAACTGAACCGACCGAATTAATTTTCATAATCGATGAAAATCGAATAGAATTAAAATCGACCGAATTAACTGATTAGTTTTAAAAAATATTGTGATTTAACTTTAATTATATATGTAATTTTTCTTGAACACTACGGTCTACACAAATGCATAAAAACATAAAAAAATTAAAATTAAAAAATATATAAAAATGGATAGAGTTGATTAGAATTAGAATTAGGGGTTGATTATAAAATTAAAATATATATAAAAATTGATTTAAAAAATAAAAATTTATTAAATAATAGTATTTATTATATCGGTTAATTCGGTTAACCGATTTCAAAATTTTGAAAACCGCGCGTAACCGAACCGAATTAACTGATATAACCGAATTTTTTTTAATTGGAAAACCGAATTTCCGAAATAACCGAACCGAATTTTCGAATTGACTCGGTTCGGTCGGTTAATTCGGTTTAACCGAAATCTTGCTCACCCCTATCTTTAGGTTTTATCTTGAGATCATTCAAGCTAATAAAACTTGCACGGAAGAAGGCCATAACGATTTTAGGATATGATTGAATAAACAAGAAAGGTGGTCTAGAAGGTGGTGAATATAACCTTTTACAAAAAAAATTAACTTAAAGTTATTAGCCCGTGATTCTAGGTTGTCAAGATAGAAATCTATTCGATATAGATTTAAGTGTTAATAATTGAATTTAGTTTTTGAGGAATTTATATGTTTGTTATATATAAGATCAGCGTATAAAAATCTAATCGATAGTAGGAATGTAAATGCAGAAAGGAAAGTGAAAATAAATTCCTTCTAAATCTTTCTCTCTTCCTCAAACCAACAAAGTCATCACTAGACAACATACTTAGGACAAAATACAATCAAGGGCTCAATGAGACGTCCAAACCATACAGCGAGAGGATTTATACAGAGCAAACACAAAGATCACACGGCATGAGAAGCTCAAACTCAGTATCCAAATTATCACACAGCAATGCGGTTTACAAGTGAGTAGATCACAAAACAACAAAGTGACTTTTACAACAGAGTTTGGCTTGTTAAAAAAAATATTCACTCTAAAGATATTCTGGAGTACTATTTGAGGGAACTATCAGATCATCACTGTAGATTTAGAGTTTGGTTTAGATATGTGAATCTTCCATTTCAGAAACCAGCTCGGTTTCATTTTCAAGTGGTATATATATCCTTTTTTTTCTCTATATTCTACTCTCTTTTGAATGCTTTCCATTAATGCATTATTTATATGATCATGGTTAGCAATTGCGGTCGTGGAGACCGTCGTGAAGGTCACCGTTCTAGTTTTTATGACATTTCGCGGAACGGTCACTGCGTGGATATTTTTTAAAAATTAATATAAATTGAAAATTTTGGGAAAATATTTAAAATTATGTAAATCAAAATAAATATCATTTAAATAGATTATTTGATTAAAACAATATAATAAATATTTTTTTTTAAATTTTATTCACGTCTTATTGAATCACAAAGCATATCTTTATTATATATTGAAATTTCACAACCCTCTCAAAATTGAAATATACTATTAAGAAAGTTTTAGGTTATAATCAATTAAAATTTTGAAAAAATTTCAATTGGAGGTATATCTGTTAACCCAAATTGAAATCAAATTTCTTCAAAGCTTACTTTAAAGTTATATATTATTTAACACCAACTAACATAAAAATTTTACAATCAATTTAATTATTTTATTATTACACATTCGGATGAAAATTTCTCAATATAAATATCTAAATCTCAGTGCAGTTCTTCTTTCTTTGATGGATGGAATGGGAAGTATACTCGAGATTCACCATCTTAGATCAATTAATGCGCTTTCCAACGTCCATATTGAATTATATATACTATATAAATGAGAATAAAATGACAATAATAACTGAAATATAAATTGATTGAAAAATGTTATATTGACATAAAACTATATGACATTATTAACATAGAAAAATACCTGCAAATGTTATACCATCGAGACTAATACCAAGAAGAGTGACGTGCAGGAACTAAATCATCGGTATACTCTCCCTCGAGATTCAACTGAGAAAATCGATCTTCACCATATGGTCGTGGATATAAATCAGTGTTGTGTTGTCTACCAGGATATTGATTGAATCGGGGATTCGAAACGGAGTCGGTGTGGTGTAATGAATGTGGATTTAATAACGCTTCATTACGAAGATGACGATCTCCAAATTCTCGATGCCCTACTAGCCTCACTTGAAGATACTTATCCATGGTCATGATGTTAACATCACATGCTACAAATGATTGATGGTCATGATATCTATTTTGTCCACTATTAGAATACCCTTTAAATTGATTATTCATGTGATTGGTCTATTGAGATGGCTCATAATCAAATCCATAATTTCTAATTCCACTTGTATTAGATGAAGAATGATTATGTCTAGTATTATAACTATGAGACTACCCAAAGCTAGGTTCGTTATATCCAATGGCACCACGACCAAATTGTTGAGAGCCCCAATGGTAATTTCTTGATCTATAATCGTCTCCGGATTGAAATTGTTGGTTACCCCCCAAGCCAAGATTGTTTATTTGTTCCTCAACACCCATATATGAATGTGAAGATCTACTAAAATGTTCAATGTCTTCGGCACTAGAGAACCCTGACAAACTTGCTAAAAAACGACGTTGTTTCTCTATCCCAAGGCGAAAGCCACGATCAGTGTCTTGCGTGGCATAATAAATCTCTTTTTCTCGTGCCCATGTCAGTCCAGTATCATGCTGATCATCTTGATGTATTTGGTCATCNTTTTTTTTTTTTTACCACTTTCACCATTGTTTCCATCATTACTATCATCATTATTGTCACTGCTACCATTATTGTCAGTTTCATCACTATCAGAAGATATGATTCTTTTGCCTTTTGAGACTCTTGATTTGTCTTCATTGTTTTTATTCTTAGAATGATTTTGACCACTAAATGTCATGTTGTGATCCTGGGCATTTGATTTTTCATGACTTTGATCTAACCATTCTAAGTCGTCATCTTGCAATACAGAGGAGTCATTATCTCTTGTCCATTCATTTAAAATATCATCATATTTGAATAATTGATCAAGGTCTATAGGACTATAATAATCATCATCTTCATTTTTATGCATCAAATTATGTACACTTAATTGGATATTGTTATGAACATATACCAATTTATGCAACTTCTCTATCGCCAAACGGTTGCGAAGCTTAGTATGTATTAGAGACCATGTACTCCGATTTCTCTCACAACCAGAAGATGAACATGTCTGGCTAAGGACTTTAACTGCAATTTTTCTCAAGTGGGGAGCTTCTTCACCGTAATCATTCCACCATTCAGCTGATAAAAGAACAAATGATATATGTGGTATCATTTTAATGTTTATGAAAAACATAAAGAGGTTCAAACTTGGAAGACTTTTTTTAACGGCTGTTTTGGCATGTGGGGAACCAAACTCTCCCATTTTTTTTGTGAACAATTTAATCTATAAAACATGTTTGATAAAAAAATATAGTATACTGGATATGAAAAATGTTGTGGAAATTTTATAAATATCATATCTCTCTAATTACTGAAGCTTGTGCATTTAAATCAAGTTCTAGTCTCTTGACTACAACATTTAATCCTCGTTTGACTTCATCGGTATAAACACAGGTTCCAGAATATTGAAGCATTGGATTGAGAAATATGCTAAAAACACACAAATATTTAAAAAAATATATATGATGATAAATACAACAATGAATTTATACTTTATGTAAATTCACATAAATATCATCTAATTTACCTGTAGCATGTAGGTGTTGGTGTAATTGACTATACCAACGTTCATCAATCACATCCCAGTACAATTTTCAGTCTTTTACACTTTCTTTTACAGACAATTTAGCTCTATCCATTGCTTCATAAATAATGGATAGAGTTGGCTTGTTGTCTTGATCAACCAACATCAAAACTTTTACAAGAGATTCCATAGTTGCACATATGTCACGAGCCGTTTTCCAAAATCTAGTGTCCAAAATGATTGTTGCTATTTTTCAACATCTTTTCTTCTCTTGCTTGTATTGTTGTACTTGTGCCACTCAATTGAAGTACACAATCTCTTCAAATCTTGGCAATATCGGACGAGACTTTCTAAAGAAATAAATTCTGTAGCAAAACGGGTGATTCCAGGTCTCAACAATTCACAATCATTTGTGTAGACTTTCATTAAGTTCACGATTTTATCGTTGTTGTATATAAAACTTGTTATTTGCTTTGCTTTGTCAATGCACTTTTTTACCTTTGACATCTTACCAATATCTTCAAGCATAAGATCAATGCAGTGTGCAGCACAAGGTGACCAAAACAAGTGAGGTATTTCAATCAATCAATTACTGACCTGCAGCCTTATTTGCACTTTCACTATCTGTAACCACATGTACAATATTTTCCTCTCCAATCTCGTCAATAACTTTTTTCAAAAGAGATAATATAAAATAAGTTGTCTTTATTTTGTTGGTGCAATCCACTGAACTATGAAATATCATGTTGCGATCGCAGTATATCATAAAATTGATGATAGGATGCTTGTTACATGTGCTCCAACCATCGCACATTATTGTGCATCCATATTTCGGCCATTTTGATTTTAATGTATTTAAATATCCAGTAATATTTTCTACCTCCTCCTACAAAAAAAAAAAAAAAACCACCTATTTGACGTCCTGAAGGACCTTTTACTCCTGGTCCAACATCTACGATGATATTAATCATTGTTTTATAGTATGGACCGCTGTCTGCTGCATGAAATAGAATTGTGTTGTATATAAACCATTTTGAAGTAGCCTTCCCAACTTCTTTTACCTTTTCAAGAGCAAACAAATTTTTTATACTCTTTCGTTTTGATGGAAACATATAAGAATCAACCCCTTTCGATGGTAGCTGAGCTCCCTCTCTTACGCTAAAGCTACGATGCATCTTTTTTCTAAAATTGGGATTTGTACCAAGTGATGAACTACCACAAAAATTTCCTGAAATTCAAGAATATAGAGTAATAAATATTTATTTTTGTAATTAAATACGGTTGTTCATTAAGTAAAATGATAACATATTTAATTTACCTGAACCATACCGGTTACACATCTCCTCCTCGAATGCTCTTGTTTTACGACTTTCTTTCATTGCTTTTGGCAATGCTCTATTTTCCACATCTTCTATAGTTTCTTCATTGATATTATCAAATCTACAATCATCCTCACTGCCACTGGCACTATCGAATTCATGTATGGTATGTTGAATTGCACTTACTGCAATTTTTTTTTTCTTTTTGATTAGATTTCTCTCAAACTTAGTCTCTTGAAGATGTTTCAATATCATCAATAATATCTCCTTTGGAGCTTTACTACATGACTCAACATTTCCAGAAACATGTGTAATATGCTGTTTTAACCTTGTAATTCCTCCGCTTACAACTTTTCCACAAAATTTGCATTGTATTGTCTTTCGATTATCTCCAATGGGTTTACCAAACTCCCAACTAATATCAAGGTTTGGGGGCATTCTTCAAATTACTTAGTGATCCATGATATTTGTTATTGAAGATGCAAAAAGTAAACTGATTAATACAATCAATTGAAAATATCGACGAAGAAAAATATTTTACTTAGAAGAAAGAAGATATCGTACCTTATAAAATTTCGTGCCTTTGAGAACAAATATTAACTTTATAATCTCTAGAATTCTAGAAAACACTAGGTAAGGATTTAGAATACTTATATTAACTTATACAAAATTTAAAAATTCAAACAAAACACCAAAAGCCCAAATATTTATGAAATTTCAACAACTTCGAAATTATAAATACAAAAGATAAAGAAATTTAATGTATTACTTCAAAAGAAACACAATATATTCATACCTTATAATTCTGAGTACGACATAATTTCAGCTACAAAAATGAGTATGGATATGTGTGTGATATGCAAATCAAGAAAATGGTAAATTTAAATGTAACGTCCCAAAAATTTGAAGGTCCACGTGAACCACATACATGCAAGTTATTAAATTTCTTTGGTATTTTATTAAATTGTTTTAAAGCATTAAATGCATGTTTATTTCATTAATTTGTGTTTTAATGCATTGCTTATTTAAAGTTCATGCATATTGGNCCCCGACTCGATAAAATTTATGTACCGATTAAAAATATGCTCCGACGGGTAAAAATACCCAACAAAGCCCATTTCTTGANATTAATATAATGTGTTTTAAATGTATTTTTTCAAGAAATGGGCTTTGTTGGGTATTTTTACCCGTCGGAGCATATTTTTAATCGGTATATAAATTTTATCGAGTCGGGGGACATTTTGAGTGCTCGGACAATATTTTCATCAACATACACGAACGATATATTTTTCGGGAATGTGTTTGGATTTGTTTGGTTTGTTTTATTGCTAAATGGGCTTGAAACCATTTTAATTCCATTAAAATCCAAATTAGGGCCCATTAATGCAATGTTTAATATTTAAATAAGGCTTAAGCATAACCTAAACATATTTCTCCACTAATCAGCCGCCCACCCCCACCTTTCAGAATCTTCCCTCACGTGTTCTTCAGCAAAAAATTCCAGCAAGCTCGGCCATTGAGAATTTCTTCAATAAAGCTTCCTCCCGCCTCTCCGTTTCACATCCCACGCGCGTATATTCAAGCTTTTGATCATCTAAACATAAGGCAGGCTTGTATTTTGTTTTTCTCATCATTCACGTCATATTATTGCTGAAATATATGTAAATGCATGTCAATCCGTTGATCTAATGTGTGGTTACGTTTTGTTCAAATTTTGTCACGAAAATTGCACCTATATGTTGCATACTCATGTTTTATTGATTTGTGCAAGGGGCTGTCGATTTTTCAGATTTTCTAAGGGGTGTATATGCTGTAAGACGAGGTGACACGGTGATGGAGGTATAAGGGTGCATGGTATAGGAGAGGGCCGATTGGTTGTCTAGGCGGCTAGAACTTTCCTTGGCGTTTGGTGAGGATTCGGGAAGGCGAGGCTGGGGAAGGACTGAACCATGCTGGGTGCAAACCAGGAGGGTCCAACCGAGGCTAGGGAAGGCCCTTAACCAGCTGGTCTCGGCTAGGAAGGTAATGGTTCGGGTTGGGGCCGATGGTACTCCAAGTGGTGCGCGGCCATACACGCTTGGGGGAAATTTGAGTGGTGCGCACTCTTGGGATGAGTGTGAGTCTAGGGTTGGTTCAGTAGGGTATTTTTAGTCTTAACGTGGTCCTAGGAAGCCCTGGTGCGAGTCTGGTGCGAGATGAATAGAGCTAGGATCGATTAACTCAAGAGGGCACACTAGGGTTCGATTGTGGCAATATGTAGAATTTTTCCATCAGCCTATGGGGCCTAGTCGAGGGGTTTTAGGGACTGGCTTTGAACTTTTTAGGTCTGTTAGTGTGTGTATTAAGTGTGGCAATAAGTTGGGAGAAATTCGGTTAAGTTTCGGTTCGGTTCAGTTCGGGTTAAAATCGGGACTCCGGTCCAAGTTTTAAAACGAATCTATTAAGTTTTGAAACGGACTCGAGTTTACGTGTAAGAAACATTTATAAATATGTTTTGGGATATTTTAAGGAGTTTGGTAAGCTTCGGGTCAAAATTTAGAGGTCCAGGGGTAAAACGGAAATTTTGGGTTTTTCAAGGGCAAAATGGTCATTTTGCACCCGGGTTGAGATTTTGGTCCTGGCAGTGCCCGAGCACATTTTATCACGTTTTAAATGTTCATGCATCATGTATATGACCTTTTTATGAAATTATGATAAATACGTTGCATGCTTGGTTCAAAGGAAAAATTATGTATATGCATGCTTTTATTTAAGTGGTGAATATGACGACACGTTTTGAAGGATGAGAATTGGTTGTGATTGACGATGTATATGTATACTATGACATGAGATATGATGAGCTGATGCCAAGGCTCAGTGGACGGGTAATGTTGTCGCTGATGTTCCCGCCGCTCGGTACCGTGGTTATACGTAGATGGATCCATCGAATAGAGCTGATACGATAGAGCTGATACGAAAGTCACAACTAATGAATTGAATTCAATTAAACGAAAATGTATACGTATATGTTTTGACATGATATGATTTTACACGACACGTTTACGTTCATGCTTTTAAGTTCATGAAATGTATGTTGATTACGGTATTTTTCACTGCTGTGTGATATGTATATGTATTTGTTATTAACGGTACCAGAATGTTGAGTCTTTAGACTCACTAGGCGTTTGTGATGCTGGTGAGCTTAATGATGAGGTGACTGGAGGTGAAAAACTCTGAGTAGGCAGGCCTGGTGCGGTAACACGATCCGAGGACCGCATGTTTTCCGCATTATGATTTATGGGATTTGAGAAGATATGAACATTTTTATACGTTGATGATTTTATGATTTTTATTC
The DNA here is from genome assembly GCF_012295235.1 of Primulina huaijiensis. Classification (NCBI taxonomy): domain Eukaryota; kingdom Viridiplantae; phylum Streptophyta; class Magnoliopsida; order Lamiales; family Gesneriaceae; genus Primulina; species Primulina huaijiensis. The sequence continues at coordinate 17,358,530 of NC_133323.1, forward strand.
GTTTATATTTACTTTTAATTTGGATGAGTTTGGTTATTTTTAAACGGCACTATTTTTAATGTCAAATATTTAAGATCATTTTGAAAATGTTATATTTTTCAGTAGGGCGCATGCATGCAAAACATTTGAGTATTTTTTGAACATGTGAGCTTTAAAAAAAATATATATTTTTGCACTTTTAAAACGAGTAGATGTTTCATTAAGCATTACACGGTGCTTTCAAATCAAATAATAAACTACTTTACAACAATGCAATGTACATTATTTGAAAAGATATCTCGCAGATGTAGGTTCACTTGGAGACATTGTTTGAAAAGATATTTTGCATCTAGATCGACCAACTCGACCCAAAAGAGTTTGGGTCGAGCTCGACCCACTCTTCAGACCTGGGTCGAGCTCTTTGTTTGGGCTCGACCCAGGTGTGAAGACCTGGGCTTTGGGTCGAGCTCGACCCACCTCGATCCCGAGGTCTCGATCCAATTTTTTAAGACCGCAACGCTTTCCTTGATTTAAAAAATTCAAAATCTCTTCTATTTAATTAAATTTCAAATGGATAATATATTTTTAATGACCCCTCATGTATTCATTTTTTTTCTTTTTATCGTTCTTTTTTTTTCTTTTTAATGTTTCGTTCCGTGCCGTTTCGTCGATCCATTATGTTCCACCGATAACACGGTGTTTTTTATCTACGTAACGATGACCCAAAGCATCAACTTTCACACCCTAGAACTTCGTCAAGGTGGGCCTCGTTCCCGTTCCGGAACGGCCTTTCCACCCGTTCCAATACCGTTTCTACAAACCATGTATATGACTCAAATTTCAACAGTCAAGATTCCTTGATTTCTACACTAGATGATATGTCCTTATCTCATTAATACTCTTGTACAACTTGCCCTTGTATCGCTAATATCTTTGATCAGATTGGCAAATATGATCGTTGAATATGCACGAGTCTCGATACCAATGGTTGGTCCTGCTTTTGTGGTACGCTGATCTTTATTCCTCTTATAGTTGAAAATTTTACAAGCCGCTGATTAAGAATAAAAAACTATCAAGGAAGTTCTCTGATACGTAAGTAGTTAGAAGATTTTCCAAGTGTTGAGTTTCTTGAAGCTTTTTTGGATTTGATCATCTCCTGAAATCTGACTTAGTCATTGAGGCTCCGATCTGATATGACAATCTGCATCTCTGAGTGTTGAAATTAAACTCGCTTCTCTACTGTAAATATTCAAAATCTAAAAAATTCTTCTTATGATATTCTTCTGATTTATTTTGATGCTCTAAGCTAATGGTCTCCAATTTCTCAAATTATTTTCTTTAGTGCCTGTGAAGTATGTTGTTTCTGATTTTGAATTGCTTTTCTTTCACGATTTTTGAACTTAAGTTGAGTGATCTAATCTGATGCTCTGATTTTTTTATTATGCGATCACTTCTGTAATTTTGATCTGGTTCATGACTTAGTACTCTGACATTGTGGCGCTCTTACTTGGAAATCCTCAACTAAACCAAGATTCATGCATAATTAAACAAAAATATAAAATTTAATCAAATTCAACAATATCCATAAATATATGAAATACAAATGAATTTCGATTATGCTTAATTATTTTATAACCCAATCCGAAGAACATAAGTTTGAAATCCTAAATAACAATGGATAACCTTCTCCTGGTAGAAAACTCAATCTCATCTAGTCTCGGTCTTGATCAGATGGCTCGTCCAACCTAGGATTTCTCCCTTGGGAATGATATATCCAAGATAAAGCAAGTACTTTAGTGAACTAATCGCCCAACACGTTAATATGAGTATACAAAATTAATATGAAATTCACGGAAGTATGCTCAAATAACATAGATCAAGTACTAGAATCTCATGCTCAGTCTAGATGTTCTCGAATGTGTAGCACGTTTGTTTCGACGAATAAGTTGGTGGCTCCAACACTCAATCGAGATCTTGGACCTAAAATGTCCTAGGTTATCGTAGCACTCTGCTCCGTAGAACCAGTGGATGGCTCCAAGTACCCGATTGTCTAAAATTAAATAAAAGGGCTGAGAAACCTTACTCAAATTAGGATATCTCAAGATAACATGTTCAACGTGATATGTAGTGCAACATATATATCATGATATTAAAACATGCATCAGATAATGGCAAGTAAAATGCAAGCAAAATAGGAATAAATACTCAGCTGGTTATCTCAGTCAATAATTACATACCTCTAAAAATAATATGTAAAGCCTATGTTATTGACCTCTATACATTGCAACCAAACTGGATATTAGTGCAATGCCAGATTCATAACTTCTAAACCATGTTGTTGCTGTATTTTCTACTCGCAATCATACGGTATCAGGTTTTATTACTCGATGGAGCAAGGATGTCGATCCCATAGGGAATGCAATTTAATTATAAATTAATTACTACAATTAAAATAATCAGACTTTATTTATAAAATTCACTATATTGTCTTTTTGTTAATTATGAACTAAAATTAATGAAAGCGCGGAAATGTTTTAAATTAAGTGAGAATAAGAATCTAGAGGTACGATTTTACTTGGTCTTCAGTTTTCACTATATTAAACTATCATTGATATCAATTGTAAGGTCCAGGAAATTAAATTACGTAACCTAAATGCATGCAATCTAGGGTTTTAGTTAAAATATATGTTTATTTATTTTTATGCATTTAATACATAATTATGGCATTATAGGGATTTATTTCATGATATCTTAAAAGTTCATGCATTAGGGTTTCTAGATATATTTCGCGCTCGATCGAGGAATGGAGACCGGAGATTTATCAGAAAAATTATTTTTGAAGGGATAAATTTTTATTTAATCAATATGGAGTGTTTTTAAGTGTATTTTTCAAAAATGGTCTTTCTTGAGTATTTTTACTCTCAGGATTTTATTTTTATCCGGTACGCATATTTTATCGAAACGGAGTACTTTTTGAGGGCTCGGACAATATTTTCAAAAGCTTACCAAAACAAAATATTTTTCGGGAGTATGTTTGGACTTGATGGGCCTATTTTTAAGCTTAATCGGTTCAAAACCCATTTAATCCTTTTTAAATCAAAGTTATGGCCCATTAGCATTTTAATTACCTATTTAAATATTGCCCTAAACACTCCCTAACCCTCACATACCAGCCGTCCCTCCCACCCTCCAGCCGCCCCATTGACGTGAGAAAAATCCAGCAGCCGTCATTCCTCCATTCTCTTTTAAGAAAGATCGTTTCTCCACTCTCCGGTGCCTCCCCGATGCACACTCCTTCAAGTTGCTTGCATAGAATCGCAAAGACACGCTACATACTTTCATTTCTGTATCATAAACGCTGTATACATGTTGTTGTATGTTTATTTTTATGTGAAATTCTCAATCCAGCTTTATACATGGAGATTGGTTCGGTTTTGCTTAATTACATGCACCCTTTTTGTTCTCTAATCACATTTCTTCATGTTGTTGTGCAAAGGGTTGATGGCTGTTGTTGCTAGGGGGCCGAGGCATGTCATGGTTTAAGGTAAATAGTGCTGGAGTCGAGACTTGAGTAGGGTTGATGTAGATCGAGAGTGGCGTCCCTCGTATGGCTCGGTTTTGGGGAGATTGCGTGCAGGGGTTGGGCTAGCAACGCAAGGGCCGATCCAAGCCATGGACCAGACCCTGGTGGGTCTGAGACAAGGCCTAGAAAGGTTCGACACGTGCTGGAACCAGCCCCAAGCACGATCGATCGAGGGAGTAGGAGATTAGCCACGGGTTGGGTTTCCTTGGAGTCTAGCGAGCGATCGCGATTTCCAGCATTCATGGGGTTGATCTTGGGTTATGGTTTGGTCCAGTAGGGCCCTAGGGTGGCCTAGGAGAGGTTGGTTAGGAGCTGGTCCATTCAGTTTTGAGCTAGGGTCGAAATATTTGCGGTTCAGTGAGCTAGGGTTTTCGAGGGGTGTTAGTTGTTTATTTTCCAGCAACTTTCAGGGCTTGTTGGTCTGGTCTTGATGGTTTTAGGTCCTTTTAGATGTTTTTAAGGTGTGGTAAAAAGTTGAGAAAGGTTTGGTTAAGTTTCAAGTCGATTCGGGTTAAAACCGGGGCTCCGTTCAAAGTTTTAAAACGATTCGATTAAGTTTTGAAACAGGCTCGAGTTTACGTCTAAGAAATATCTTTCAATATGTTTTGGGACGTTTTAAGGAGTTTGGCAGACTTCGGGTCGAAATTTAGAGGTCCAGGGTAAAATGGGCATTTTGGGTTTCCAGGGGCAAAATGGTCATTTTGCACCCCGGGGTGAGTTTTAGTCCTGGCAGCGCCCTGAGCACAATATTATCATGGTTTTAACTGTTATGCATCATGTTTATAATTTTTACGAAAATATAATAAATACGTTGCATGCTTGGTTTGAAGGAAAAATTGTGTATATGCATACTTTTATTTAAGTGGTGAACATGATAATATGTTTTTGAAGGATGAGAGTTGGTTGTGACTAACACGATGACACGAAAGGTTGGGGCTCAGTGGAGGGGTAATGCCGTCGCTGGTGCCTCTGCCGCCGGGTACCTCGATTACACGTAGATGGATCCATCGAATGACATGATACTACGAAATTCACAGCTGACGAACGTAATTCAAATTAAGAAAATGAACACGTATATGTTTTTTTGATGATATGTGCTATGATTGTTAACATGCTTTGACAGTCACGATTATGCATACGATTTTACCGCAGACATGAAATGTATGTTTATTATGATATTTTTCACTGCTGCTTATTACGTATATTTATTTGCTATCGCGTTACAGGCGTGTTGAGTCTTTAGACTCACTAGGTGTGAATGATGCATGTGAGCATGTTGTTGAGGGGACTGGAGGTGCCGAACTCTGAGTAGACAGGCCTGTATGTGCGCACGACCCAAGGACCACACTTTTCCGCACATCACGATTTTAGGAGAGATGAGAGGACATGGATATTTTATACACTGGTTTTGATGTACTGATGATTGCTAGTGTTTTTATTTGTTCATACTTTTGATTACACACTTGGATGAGTCCGATCATTCTAAACTGTCGTATTTTTAATCGTCAAATGTGTACGATTATTTTTGAATGGTATTTTATTTAGTAGGGTTGCATGCATGCAAAATATTTAAGTGTTTATTTTCAACATGTGAGATTTATATATGTGTGTGTGTGTGTGTGTGTGTGTGTGTGTGTGTGCATTTTAAATTAGTAGATGTTACATGAATATTTATAATTTCAACTCGTTTACTACCCTAGAATTCTCGACTATTTATACTCATTTTTCCAAGTGATGCGTAGAAATCAATTAGCTAAAGTCAATTTCAATATCCCTATGAAAAATCAAATAGTAAATAATTTCAATTGCACAATAATTATTTTAATGGATTCGTTGAAGTTATCGGCCTTCCGAATCCTATAAACACCAGTGATATATTTTACTATGTTCATATTCGAAACCCCCTCTCCCAAGTGATAGATCTCAAATAAATATGATGATTCAATTATTGATCAAGTAATTGGACGCAAGAAAATCCGGAAAATATAAATAAACAAGAAGAAATTTGCATATACAAGTCAACAATTCATAAATAAAGATTCGACCAAGCTACATTGTTCTCTAGATTAAAGAAATTAGTTCATAACGGTAAAACAATAAAACAAATTCATGTTTTTCGACATTGCCAAAATAATTAAGAGATTGTAGTGAGAGAAGGAAAGAATACTCGAATCTATACACGCGAATCCATCCCCAGATGATGCGGTCTTCGTCTTCGAGTTTCTTCCGTTCTTTGTTCTCGCTCTTTGGATTATTTGCATGGATGTGGCTCCTTTTTCTGTCCTTGCATCTCTCTCTGTCATGTTCTAGGATTCCTTCCTTTTTATACACGCATGGAGGCTAGAAGTGTGTTTCTGCACGCCTCTTGCGCACGGGTGCGCGACATCTGGTGCGGCCGTGCGCATGCTTTTGGAGTTGTGTCCACCTTCGCCGTGCGCACCCTTCTACCTTTGTGCTGCCACTCTGCGCGTGCGGCTGCGTGCGATCCGGCGCTGCTGTGGGCACGCCTCTGTCCGTGCATTGTCTTTCTACGTGCGCAGCTGCATGCATACTGGCTGTGCGCGAGCTCTTCTGCCATTCTTTTGGTATGATCGAGCTGCATGTACACCATTTTGTCCCTTCCTGTAGTGACACTCAAAACAACCCAAAAATGCGCTAGTATCCGCTCGCTCTTCTACCATTCTTTTGGTATGATCGAGCTGCATGTACAACATTTTGTCCCTCCCTGTAGTGACACTCAAAACAATCCAAAAATGCATAATTTTGTTCGAAACTAACACCATTCATGTCTATTAATTGGGTAATATACGTGCAAACATATGACCTTATCAAATTCCCCCACACTTAAAGTTTGCTAGTCCCGAGCAACAAATAAACAAATGAATTAAATACTATCCTAAAAAAAAGAATAAAAAATGCGACTCAACTTGTGGAATGAAGTAATCCTATTGGCCTCAAAATTCCATTCAGATGCATGTGCTCGTGTGTTAACAGTTCACGTGTGTGTGTGAATCACCAATCTCATACCAACACAATAATAGATTCATGCCAATCATATTACCTCATATATTGACATAATTTTCAACTCGAGTTTCAAACTATCATTCATTTCATAAACATTAACTCACACAGATCACAAGGATTTTCGGGTTAAACATTGGTTCAAAAGATATTGAGGAGAATCATACCAAAATGTAACGTGATGTCATGAGATGTTAATGTGTAAATGGTAGAATTTTGTACTCGTTGGCAGTGCTTTTGAAGTGTCCATAAGCTGACAACTCTTCTCCACTAGTATATTGGATATGCGTGACTCGGTTAATAGGTTTGCCGGCTTGTATCGTTGGGCTACGGCTCATGGCTTCAATAAAGCATGGACATCAAAGATGAGAGAAAACAAATACATTACAACTTTTCAACACGCTCCTCCCTCTTTCATATTCCACATTTACTTTTGTTTATCATCATCATCATTAATCTCAAGTATCTTTATCATTTTTTGTTTATCATCATCATCATTAATCTCAAGTATCTTTATCATCTTTTGTTTATCACTTCCACACCATACACATATATTCCTCCTCATTATTCATATTCACACTTTTTTTAATAACTCTTTCAATAATCTTCGTTTCTTTAACACATGGGATTTTTTGGGTTTAAATAGTGCTAATGAGATTTGTTTTTCTCATATTCAGGTAGAAACTAGTGTATAGACTAAGGACTTTGGTAGTTAGTGTGGGAGTAAGAAATAATATACGAATGGGGGGCACACACCATTCGACTTTTTAATCGGCACAAGATGGGACATTAGAGATTAATATAATGTATTGGTAGGCTCGAAAATCTCAAACGATCCAAAAATCGCCTAAATCATCCTGAAGTCACACAATATCAGTATTTCACCTCGAAGAGTGTTAGACCAAGTTCTAGACTACTTCTCATTCGCTAATCAACTTGTTCAAACTGACCAAGTGCATCGAAATAATGACAGTTTTAGAACAAATTCAATTACATATTTTTTTTTGTTAGGCTCAAGGGGCTTCAAATGATATGGTATAAAAATCAGTGCAGGCCCAAAGAAACTCAATGAATGCCTAGATCACTTCTATGCTTGTAGCATTTATTCCAATATCAGATAGAAATCGCATAAAGTTTCAAATTTATGTCTATTCAGTAATACAAGACATGCAATAAATGTTCTCTCCTTGCAAGGTGTATCGATGATCATGGCAAAAGTGCATAACTGGCTGTGAACCCTCATGCAGTTGTATACATACATCATGTCTCCCGATTTGGGGTCAATTCTCTGTTGTGACATCCTATTCTCGCACTCAAGACGTAGGCGGAAGTTTAAAAATTTTGTTCTTCGGCGTTGTGTATTTAAAACATTCATAGAGTGTTCTAATAATTATACATTCGCGTATTAAATGCTGGACACCAAACTATTCCGGTATGAGCAGAGATAGCCCTTCTTGTATATCTCTACGAACAGCTTGTTCCTTTGATCGCCTAATTGGGTACATGATCAGAAGCTTTGTTCCTCGCTTGGATTGCACTAGAAATCGCAAGTGATTTTTGTGTTGAGACTGCGGCCTCCAAATTTCCGAAATCTAGAGTCGGCATGGCGCTGCGAGGAAGAATGCACTTGGCCGAATTTTTATTCAAAATTCTATATGGTGGCCGAGAGGTTTTGTCAGGAGAGAGTGAATTTTTTTTGCAAGTTTTTGTGTGCAAACTTGTGGTATGTATTATGAGTCATAATGGTGTATATATAGAGTGATACTCCTAATCTAATTAGGAGTCCCTCTCCCCAAGGACTCTACATACATATCATTATATTAAAACTCTCATATAATTAATATATGATGTATTTATTACCTTTTATAATACATGATATATTAATACCATATACACATATTTTATATTACCATATAAAATATATACATGTATAGGTACATTAAATTAAATAATTAATTTATAAATTAACTCCTTGGTTAATTTAATTCTAGACTCCTCTATATCAATTATGAGAATTTGTGCATGTTAGTAGTCACCACTACTATCACAATCATTAGCAAATTCCAAATTCACTAAAAAATGATTTTGAACTCATTATAACCCCGATCGACGATCCGAGAACGCCGATGTACCAAGGATACAAATATTGTTCATGTAATGAAAATCGAAAATTTCGAAGATCAAAATTTTTGACTCCCCAAATTTAGAACTTACCATATATGGTAGTTACCATATTTGGCAGCTGCCAGTTTTGTAAACTCCTTTACTAAAACAGGCAGTTTCACTATCATTCCTTATTTAGCAACCATGCTAACTACAATTCCTTCCGTCCTATGGAATCAGCTCATAAAATCTTTTATAAGCTTCCTGTTTGATCTCTATCAAAATATAGTCGCCGAATTCCAACTCCTTGAAATTTGACTCTCTCAATGGGAACACAGAATCTGATACTTGTGTGACTTTCAATGGTTCAGGGATAAAGCTAACCGTGAGTTCACATCTCAAAGTGATTCAGAATAACATTTATTATTATTTGGTTTATCCTAGTTAACCACATTCTTTTCATCAATTCCTTGATCAAGAATGTCAGAACTTATTTCTGATTGCACCCATCGGATCATGGCAAGAGCATCTAGTAGCATCGCCCCATGATGATCCCCCAGGTATCACTGATAGTGCCTGCAAGAATATTTAGTCATTGTTATCGTACAGTACGGTCCCTTCAACACATATATCTCGATCGAATCTGCAACCATTTGTATATCGAGAGTTGCATATGAATTTGATAACGATGTGATTTACCTTTGAGTAATAGTGTCATGATACGCGCAACTGAGGAAACACCTTTCCAAACTACACATGTCTTACTCTGGCCAGATATTTCTTGCACTATTAACTCCCCATACCACATATGATATCTTTACCCATAGGTAAACGGTGAATCCCCTACTACAATGCATTTGCTCCTACGTATTTCGAAACGACACCCAACCTTGCCACCTGATGACCCTCGATGGAATTGGTAAACAGATCAAAGTGCATGCTAGTACGTATATAAAAGGGGATCGGTTACGGTGACCGGAAGCGCAACGGAAGTTTAAAAATCAAATTTTTGTAAAAATTTCGGCCACCAAGTAAATAGTGTGTAGCAAATACAAAAACACAAAATGACATTCATAGTGTGTTAAGAAATGTACCTATCAATATCAAAGATTGATGTAATGGCTCCAACCAAGTTGTAAACAACTTGGCTCTTCAAAGGCAAGACAAATCTACAAGCTTCCTTTGAGCACTCCTTGCTCAACTATTAAGCCCACCACCAACTAGGTAGATCCCCTCATATTTTGCACTAGAAAAATATGAGGATTTTTCTTTTGAGAAGTGAGTGTTTTCTCCAACCATTGAAGAACAAAAAATGGAGAGAATGAATAGTATTTTCGGCCACTATTCATGCTAGGAGAGAAGGAGAGACATTTTTTTGGTTGTGGGAAAAGTTAAAGTAAAAAAGTTGCATGCCAAGCCTTGGTTATACAAAAAGTTGTCTCCCAACCTTTCACCTCCCATACATGCAAATATTATATGGTTTTTAACAAATTAAAAACCCATGGACTTAATTTAATTATCTCAAACATTTTTGAGACTAATTAAACATTACTTGAATTTACTCAAGTCCACTAGTTAAATAATTTATTTAAATTGAGCTCTACAAGACTCAATATGATTTAATCAATTCAACACTTGAATTAATTTAATTATTTGGACTCTACTAGGTCCACTAGTGTTTAATTAATTCAACACTTGAATTAATTTAATTTAGTCCATAATAATGTTTATGAAAATCACAATTTTCAAATACATTATTTATTTGGCCAAATTTTAATTTAAGAACACATTCATAAATTAAAATTACATTTCTCTCATAGAAGTCATACTTCTATTTTTCCTTACGCCTATAAACTCATTTATAAGCCGTTCAACACATTGAACTATTTTCTCCTTTATAGAAGTCATACTTCTAATTTTCCTTACGCTTATAAACTCCTTTATAAGCCGTTCAACACATTGAACTATTTTACTTCTCAACGGGATCTAGAAAGCTAGTACTTGTGTGGCCCTCAATGGTTCATTGATACAACTAGCCGTGGGTTCACATCTCCATGTGATTCGGACTAAACATGTCCTTATATGAGCATACCCCAATTGCTCCATTCTTATTTATCAACTCCTTGATAATAAGAACGTCAGAACTCAAGTCTGATAGTACCCAACCAATCATGTTAAACGCCTAGCAGCATCGCTTACATGATTCCCTAGGTATCAAATGATAGTGCCTGCAAGAACCATTCAATTATGGTTAGCGTACAGTACGGTCCCTTCAACTCATATATCCCGACCGATTCGACAACCATTGGTATATCGAGAGTTGTCAATGAATCGATACTATGTGTCATGTCGTAGTTGCATCGATGGTGTAATCTATGAAACCCCTTTCATAATTACCACCATACTCTGATCAGAGATTTCAAACTACATATACATGAAAAACACATAGGATATCCATACCCGTAGGTAAGCGGTGAATCCCCGACTACAATGCATCGACTCCTATATGTTTCGACAGAACACCCAACCTTGCCACCTGATGACCCCATGAGAGTCGGTAAACAAGTCAAAGTGTAATTCTAGCACATAGAGTCTCAATGTTGTCCCGGGTCATAAGGACTAATGGTGTACAACCATAAACTAGGACTTTTCCACTCGATAAGTGAGAACCACTTGGAAAGTCCTTTAATGGAGGGTTGTTCAGTGCACTCTACCAGGAGCACCTATCTGCATGCTCGGACATCACAATGTCCCCTACCAATGAAACATGGTACTCACATCGCAGATACTAGTCTCAAGCTCGAGCGGCCTATATCCTTCTTAGCGGCGGCTGAATCGACTAGGAACCGTTTAGAATATACAGTATTCCAAATATGAGTTTCATGATACTCATCATATGAGCATCTCATATTCTTTCTACTATTTGTATATTCAAGGGCTTTATCTATGCAACTAGCATGGGTATACAGATAAAGATGTGCCAAAACAATAATTTCAAATATTATTAAAATAAAGATTGCTTATACATAGAGTTTCATTGTGAACACTCGGCCAACACTTGGCTCGACGGGCACCTACTCTAACAGTATATACCTTACATTATAAGGTCCAAAAATAAGACGACGTAATCCAACTGCATGCAAATTTAGTGAAAATGGAAAATAGATAATTAATTGATTTTAATTGCTAAATTGATTATGTTGATATGTTTATATGATTTTTAATTATTTTTCTACTTGAATGCATTAAAATTTATTTTTAAAAGGTTGTTCGAGTTGCGATCGAGAAACGTAGACTGATGGCTGAAAAATGGATAATTTTTTTATTGAATAATTATTTTTAATTATTTAAAATAAGGTTGATGCTTTTGATTATTTTTGAAAATAAGGAGTTTTGAGGTGATTTTATATGCCGAGACGTAATTTTTATCGTATACGATTTTCAATAAAAATACGAACATTTTGACAACTCGCCTAATAATTTCACGAACTTTCCTAAACGAAATAATTTTTAAATGCACAATTGGTCTTATTGGGCCTAGAATAGTTTACTAATGGGCCCAAGCTTGCACACTAATTATTTTATCAAATAATTAAGCCCAAACCCTACTCTTTTTCTATTTAATGTACACGCCCACACACCTAATGCACAAGACTTCTTTTTCCATCAAACACACGGCACACACACTCGAGATTCAGCAAGGAAAAGCTTCAAATTTCTTGAGGAATTTTCAGCCTAGAGTTTTATCGTCGTCGTTCTTCGCATCGTCAACGAATTTTCGTGTGTTATATACGCAAAGTCACGCCATATTTCTTCCTTTACTCATCTATCACATCATAATATGTATGTAAACATGATTTGTATGAAAAACAAGTTACCTTTTTTATTTATTTCGTTTTTGTGCAAAACATGGGTTTTAAAACATGATTTTTAATCCAAAACTTGAGATATGTTTACATGATGGGGCTGTCATGATTAGGAATTGTTATGGGTTGTTTTACACGAGTTAAAGTGTACTAGAAAACACATGATAAGTTGCACTCGAAATACGAACCAAGCTGGAACCATGGTTACACGTTTTTTTGTTCAAGTGATCGGGTTAAGGGGTAAACCATGCATGGCTTGGCTTGGGTGCGACCAGGGCTAGGCTAGGTCATGGTTGGGTGAGGAGAGGAAAGGATTCCTAGCCACGCTAGGACTCGAGCACAGGGGCTGGGAAGGAGTTCTAGCAAGCTAGGACTCTACCCGCAGCATCGCGTGAGGGGCTGCTATGCGCTTGGGACTTGTGGCTCGGCCAGGGTGGTTAGGGCTGGGCTGGGCTAGGCTAGGTCTCTAGGGTTCTGAGAGGGTGCACAAGGGGCTGGGTCAGGGGTTGGCTCAGTGGCTAGAGTCCTAGCAGGTTTTGAAGAGTCCTAGTCTTGTATTGTTCTCGGACGCAGCTCATGGCTCTCACAGATGGCTTCGGGTGAGTTAGGGTCGAGTCCTAAGGGTTCTAAGGGCTCAGTTGGGTCCAAGGGAGGTCTGTTCAGGGGCTGGCTTGGGGTAGCTCGGGTGCAACTCGTGTAAAACGTAAGTTGGCTCGAGGGTTTTAGCTTAGGGTTCGAAAATGTGGTTTTAATGCTTAAGGCTTGAACCGTGTGTGAAGGGGGGTGGTCCATGGGTCACAAGGGTATATTAAGTAATTAAAAGTTTATGTTTAAAATTTAAGAATTTTATATTAAAATAAGAAAAAGTCAAAATAGTGAAAATTTTACGTCTAGGGGTAAAACGGTAATTTTACACCTAGAAAATAGTAAACGTCATGGCAGTGCTCTGAATGCATTTTTATATGTTAATATGATTATTTTAAATGTTTATGGAATTTTATGATGAAACGTTAATGATAAAAGATATGTTACATGATTGGTTTAAAAGAAAAACGATTATTAGATGCATTAATTTTATAAAGTGATGAGAATATGAAATGTTGAAGGATGTGAAGTAATTGTGACTAATACGAATACGATGATATGTGAATATGTTAGGTCAATGCTCAAGTGATGGGTGAGAGTGTCGTTGATGTCCCCGTCGTCCGGTACTGTGGTTACATGTAGATGGATCCATCACCCCAATACGAATATGAAAGTCACAATTAAAGATCTGAATTCAACGAAAAAGGGATACGTATACGTATATGATGAATATGAATATGTTTATGATGATATGAAAATGTTTAAGTTTATGCATGTTTATGAAAATGTTATTTTACGTAAAAGTATTTTCACCGTTGAATGTGATTGTATACGTATTATTTTTTTTCAAGAATATGGTGTGATGAGTCTTTATACTCACTAGGTGTGATTGATGCAGGTGAGTATGATATTAATGTTGAAGGAGATCTTAATGGTTGACTTTGCTGGACTGAAGGTGCACATAACCTGAGGACCAGCGCTAGTTTTTTCGCACTTGTGATTTAAAAGTTTATGTTAAGGGTTTCTACGACTTTTATTATACTTTTGAGTGGTTTTTGAGAGGTTGTTAGTTTTAGCTTTATTGCTAAATTAGGATTTGCAAAAGTATAACGATTTTATGTTTTTAAACTATTTTCTTTGAATTTCAAATATGGTTGGATGTTTTATTTTTAAAATGGTGCAAGGTATTTTAAAGTATATACATATATGTATATTTCTAAATTCGGCTGATTCATGAGAGGCAAAAATAAAAATAAAAATTCTAATACTTTTTAAGAAAACGAGTAGTGGACATTTCATACATTGTCTCGGGTCAAAGGATTAATGGTGTACAACCATAACTGCGGACTATTCCACTCGATAAGTGATAACCACTTGGATAGTCCAAGAGAGCGTTGTTCAATGCATCATCATATGATCACCCATCTGTGTGAATGGACATCTCCATACCCTTGCCAATGAAACATGACGTTTATGTCACATACGCTAGTCTCGAGCTCAAACGACCTTTATCCTTGTTTTAGGCGGCTGATTCGACTAAGAACCTGTTTAAAATATACGGTATACTTCCTAATAAGTTCAATGATCTTACGTTGCGACGCCGACCTCATGGTACCTTTAGCATATTCAAGGACTTTATCTATGCATCTTGCATGGGTATACAGATAAAGTATAATGTCATAATCGAATAAATCGTAAAATATTATTAAAATAAATATTGTTTTACATCAGAGTCAATAAAATCAGAGCTACATGTTGGCTTGTAGGGCACCTACTCTAACATTCTCATCATTGGCCAACAAACTATTTTTCCATACTGGACATTGGCACATTTAAATTATTATTGTTATTATTACTTATATATAACTAAAGAACTATAAGAACCATAGATAAGAAGTACATAAGAACTATAGCTTTACTACCACCAACTTATATTATACATTGTCCTCAATGTATAAATCAAAAGAACGTGACAACACATACCTCATGCACGAGTGTTAGAACTCATTGCCCCAGTCGTCGTCTTCAACTTCCTTGTTCGTGGGCTGGGGTGGTGGGATGTCTGGTGGGGGGTATTGTGGTGGCCAAGCTGGTGGTGGTGGAAAGGTTGCATCACCAGGCGCAATTGGTGGAAAACGTTGGGCTAGCATCGACGTAAAGTCCATCATATAAGACATGAATGCATTTATAATGTGTCGGTGCTCTGCTAGCTCTTGGCTCTGAGTTCGCATATCTTGTTCCATTCTAAATACTATGTCTCGCATAATTGCTCTGTTGATCAGTGGTGGTGGTGGTGGTACTTGACGGTCTCTGGCTCGCTGGTTATAGGCCGCCTTGGCAGCCTGTCTTTCGATTTCTCTTACCCCACGCCCGGGGTTTCCAATGAAAACTGTGATCGGTGCCTTGGCTTTTAGCACCTCCTCATCTGCTACCCATGTCACACTAGCACGATGACATAAATCAGTGATAATATACGGGCAAGGAAGACTAACAGTCATAAGTCCAGCACCTGCATGCATGATGGACCCATGAATTATCTTTCATAGGTCCACTGTATTTCCTGTCATGATGGCATAGACCAATGCCACCTTATCCTTTGTGATTTTGGTTTGATGAGATGATGGCGTGATTCTTGCTACGATAAAAGAAGCCCAACTTCTTGGGTCACGGAGCAGTTCAGATTTCTTTAAAGTGACCGTGGCGTCTTGACTCAATCTCCATTCCGCACCATTAATGCACAAGTCCCAGATCATAATACCATAATCTATTGTGTTGGCCATGTATGATGTGTACTCGTCGTTATCGAAGCCAGGTAGATTATAGATCGAGTTGATGGTATCCAAGTCAAAAGCCACCAATTTTTCTCGCACCAATACCTTATAGTCCTCGTGTCTTACTCATAAGTTTTCGTAAAATTCCCGGACTATTGAGATGACAGCTTCTGGCGGTGATTGGGCGAGGTTCAACCACTCCTTTTGCACGATTTCTTCCACTACCACACATTCAGGAGTGGATAAATCTAGAACTCTTTCCCTTATAATTGACCGAGACAGATTATTTCATAGTGCTTCCTCATTCCTTATTTTCGTAGCCCTCTGATTTTTTTTTTTCTTGACGGCATGATGTTCAATAATATTCCACCACACTTGGTTCGAAATCAGGTCTAGAGCAATAATCCTCCCAAATCACTTGATTACTTGAAATTAATGCAAACAATGGCAAATATAAGATTTTGTAACCTTGGAAGAAAAAGTTCACCGGAAAGGGCGCTCGAGAGAAGGATCATCGGAGCTACGTTGAACGTTATTGAGGAAGATGGGCACGACCGCGCCGGCGGTGCTGAACCTCGGTGGTGGCTCTTCGTGGTGTAGGAGAGGAAGGAGAGAGTTTGTGGATGGGATTCTTTGCCAAGAGACGTGCAGATATGGCACGACCACATGTGCGCCTCTAGCTTTCATTGATGATTGGGCGCACGTGATCAAGAGCGGCCATGTGCGCGCCTCTATGTTTGTCTGCTAATCCTGTGTGTGCGGCTGCGTGGGTATTGGCGTTGGTGCACGCGAGCCTCTGCATATACATTTTTTAAAAAAAAAACAAAAAGAAGAAATAAAGGGATGTGTTGCCTCCCATTCAGCGCTTAATTTATAGTCGTCAACCTGACTATGCTCTTCTTCTAAGTAGACTCGGCAAGTGGTACATTGTCCACGTTCCGCCCCTCGCGTCCAAAATAATGCTTCACTCACTGGCCATTTACTTTATATGTTCTGCCATCATTGCATTTGAGCTCGATTGCTCCATATGGTTGCACTGCTTCTACTGTAAACGGTCTTGACCATCTTGATTTCAACTTACCTGAGAACAATATGCGACGAGAATTAAAAATTAACACCTATTGTCCTGGTTCAAATTCCCTTTGCACAATGATTTTATTCACTTCTTGGTTTGCTCTTTGTAGATCTTGGCATTCTCAAATGCTTCATTACGAAATTCATTCATCTCATTCAGTTGTAGTTTTCTCATATCGTCAGAAGCTTTAAAATCAAAGTTCAACTTCTTTACCGCCCAGAATGCTCTATGCTCCAACTCTAGTGGCAAGTGGCATGCTTTACCAAAAACAATCCTATAGGAAGACATCCCAATAGACGACTTGAATGCAATCCGATAAGCCCACAACGCATCATCCAACTTAATGGCCCAATCCTTCTGGTTAGCGTTGACAGTTTTCTCCAATATTTGTTTAATTTCTTGGTTGGATATTTCAGCTTGTTAATTCGACTGAGGGTAATATGCTAATGTCACCTTGTGCTTCACATTGTATTTAGCCAAAAGTGAGTGAAAATCTAAATGCAAAAAAATGTGTACCTTCATCACTTATAATGTCCCTTCGAGTTCCACACCTTGTGAAGATATTCTTATGAACAAACTTAGCTACAGCACGAGCATCATTAGTACTGGTTGCAATTGCTTCCACCCACTTTGAGACATAATCAACAACTAATAAGATATAAGAATGACCAAAACAAGGGGGACAAGGTCCCATAAAATC
Source organism: Primulina huaijiensis (assembly GCF_012295235.1). NCBI lineage: Eukaryota > Viridiplantae > Streptophyta > Magnoliopsida > Lamiales > Gesneriaceae > Primulina > Primulina huaijiensis. The sequence continues at coordinate 17,376,213 of NC_133323.1, forward strand.
TATGCACCAAACGTCAAAAATTTTCACTTACAAAATATTTGTCAGTGGTAATTTGTGACGCCTAGAGATGTTTCCTAACCTCTGGCATCTTTCACGTGATTTTACTAAGTTATATCTATCTTTAAACAAACTAGGCCAATAAAAACTAGATTGAAATACCTTAGCCGCTGTTCGTGATGGTCCAAAATGTCCACCATACGATGAAGAATGACATTGCTCCAAAATTTGTTGGGCTTCCACACCATCCACGCATCTCCTAATAACTTGGTCAACACACCTTTTGAACACATATGGGTCATTCCATAGGAAGAATTTGATGTCATGAAATAACTTCTTCTTTTTATGATGATTTAACTCTGGAGGGAGAACACCACAAGACAAGAAATTAGCAAAATCAACAAACCAGGGAAGTACGAAGTTTACCTCGAAGAGTTGTTCATCTGGGAGTGTTTCCTGTATACCTCCCTCTTCTTTTTTCTCCTCCAACTCCAGTCGTGACAAGTGATCTGCCACTTGATTCTCACTCTCCTTCTTATCTTTAAATGAATAAGTAGCGAATGACTGCATGGTTTTGCATCCTTCTTGGTGAATAGGTAGCGAATGACTGCATGGTCAGTGAAAACAACTACCTTTGTGTCGATCAGATAATGTCTGAACTTGTTAAATGCAAATACTACTGCAAGCATCTCTTTTTCAAGAGTAGTGTAATTCTGTTGTGTTTCATCCATGGTGTGACTTGCGTAGTAGATTGCCCTAAACATCTTTTCTTTTCTTTGGCCTAGAAAAGCGTCAACTGTATAGTCACTGGCATCACACATTAACTCAAATGTCTCCTTCAAGTCCTGGTACTATCATAATTGGTGACGTCACAAATGCTTTCTTGATCTTCTCAAATGCCTGCAAACAATCATCATCAAAGATAAATGTAGACTCTTTTTCAAGCAAATTACATAGGGGTTTAGTGGTTTTAGAGAAATATTTAATAAATCTATGATAAAACCCCATATGTCCTAAAAACTCCTTATTCTTTTGATGTTCTTTGGTGGGAGAAGCTTTTCAATTGCGATGACTTTGGCTTTGTCCACCTCTAATCCTCTAGCAGACACTTTATGTCCATGAACAATTCCTTCTTGAACTATAAAATGACATTTCTCCCAATTGAGAACTAAGTTCTTTTCCTGGAAACTCTGCAACACAAGAGAAAGGTTATGCCAACAATGATCGAATGAAGAGCCAAATACCGAGAAGTCATCCATGAAAACTTCAATGATTTCCTCCACCATGTCTGCAAATATGGCCATCATACACCTCTGGAAAGTAGCAGGCGCATTGTATATCTCAAAAGGCATCCTCCTAAAAGAAAACGTGCTATATGGAAACGTGAATGTATTCTTCTCCTGGTATTCTGGTGCTATAGCAATCTAGTTATAACCTGAATAACCATCTAAAAAACAGTACAATAACCAGCAAGTTTATCAAGAACTTGATAAATAAAAGGCAGTAGAAAATGGTCTTTGCGTGTGACATTATTTAACTTCCTATAATCAATGCATACTCGCCAACTAGTCAGAGTGCGAGTAGAGATCAATTCATTATTTTCATTTCTTACCACATTTATTCTACCTTTTTTAGTTACAACCTGCACATGTGACACCCAATTACTGTTAGAAATAGCATAAATCACACTAGCATTCAACAGTTTCAACACCTCGTTTTTACAACCTCTTTCATCGCTGGATTCAACCTCCTCTGATGATCCACAAAAGGAGTATACGACTTTTATGCATGCATATAGTGGGACTAATTCCCTTAATAGCAGAAATCGACCATCATAGTGCAGTTTTGAACTTCCTCAACACTCTCAACAGTTTATTTTTTGCATCACAAGTAAGGGAGGAAGAGATGTCAAATGTCTACTCATTTAAAAATACGGAAATATATTTTTTTTAATAAAAGCTCACATTTTCGAAATAACATTTAAACGTTTCGCATGCATACACTGTACAGAAAAATATAACATTTAAAAATGATCTTAAATATTTGACAGTAAAAATAGTGCACCTTAAAATAACCAAATTTATCCCAAAATCATACGTAATCATGAACCAATTAAAATCTTAAAAATCATCAACATATGAAAATATTCATATCCACTCAATCTCATAAAGTATAATGCGGAAAATATGCGGTCTTCGGGTCATGTCATCGCACAAGAGCTGTCTACTCAGAGTTCAGCACCTCCAGTCTCCTCAGCATCAAGCTCACCTGCATCACACACATCTAGTGAGTCTAAAGACTCAACACACAGTACCAGTAATAACAAGTACATATACGTAGCACACAGTAGTGAAAAATAAAATAATCAACATATATTTCATGTCTGCAGTAAAAATCGTATAAGTAAATGTGTCCTTTCAAAACATGGAAATAATCATAACATGTATCATCGTATCAGCTTATATGTGTTAAATCATATCATCTCATGTCATCATAAACGTATACATTTTCTTTTAATTGAATTCAGTTCATTAGTTGTGACTTTCGTAACAGTTCTATCGTATCAGCTCTATTCGATGGATCCATCTATAAAACCGTGGTACCCGACGGCGGGGACATCAGCGACAGCATTACCCGTCCACTGAGCCTTGGCCTCAGCTCATCATATCTCATGTCATCGTATACATATACATCGTCAGTCACAACCAACATCCATCCTTCAAAAACATCATCATATTAACCACTTCATAAAAACATGCATATACGTAATTTTTCCTTTAAACCAAGCATGCAACGTATTTATCGTAATTACGTAAAAATCATGAACGTGATGCATAAACATTTAAATCATGATAAAATATGCTCAGGGCGCTGCCATGACCAAAATCTCACCCCGGGTGCAAAATAGTCATTTTGCCTCTGGAAACCCAAAAATTACCGTTTTGCCTCTAGACGTAAAATTTCACATTGTTGACATTTTCTTAATTCCATTGACTCTAACATGTCTCAAATAATTATATAAGCCAACATGAATTTTCTCATATTTTTATTTGGCTTAAATCGATGACTTTTAAATTAATATTTAAATATAACATATTAATGCGTTTTAATCCCGAATTAAACCAAACCTTAACATAAAATTCTCAAATTAAAAACTTAGACTTCTAATAATTATCTGAGCTTAAATATTATTTTCCATAATTTTATTAAGCTTAAATCTATGCGTTTGAATTAATTCTTTAATCAAAGTTTCGTGCGACGATTAAATCCTAGATAAATCCAAAACTCATTATTTTGACCCGAAGCTTACCAAACTCCTTAAAATGTCCCAAAACATATTTAAAAGCATTATTTAATGTAAACTCGAGTCCGTTTCAAAACTTAATCGATTCGTTTTAAAACTTAGACCGGGGTCCCAGTTTTAATCTGAATCGACTCGAAACTTAACCAAAATGTTCCCAACTTTTTACCATACCTTAACAACACCTATACTTCCTAAAACCCAACAATTCAGACACCTAAACTCATGAAAACAAGCTCCCCACAGTTGCTGAAAAATCTGAAATTTCTCTCCTCAAACCCACAAGGCACCATTCGCCCTTTAGCACCTCTAGGCTCGCACCAACTCGCACCAACCACGAACCAATCCATCTAGGACCTAGACCAGACCCTAAGGCACCCATCAAAACCAAGCCATCAGCCCCATGCACTTTACTAACAGCTAGGAACTGAGAAACACCCACAAGGCCCTACCGAGACCAACTCGTCTCTCCCTAGCTCGATCATTCGTTCCCTCGTTTCCAGCAGGGTTCGAGCTATTCCAGACCCTAACTCAGACCCACCAGGTTCTCGTCCAGGGCTGGAGATGGCCCTCGCGCAGCTGAAGCACGAGAAACACGATCGAGCGCCCCATCTCGCACAAACCACAAAAATCCAATCGGCCCCCCTTCAAACTCACAGATCTCTACCCAGCTTCACAACCAGCACCTAAGCCTCATATATCACGATCTGTACAGCCCCTTGCCCTCCTAACACAGCAGCCCCTTGCACCACAATTCAGAAAACGTGAGTACAAAATAAAAGAAATGCATGGTAAGAAACAAAACCGAAAATCCTTCCTTCTCCCTGATGGATCGAGAATTTCCTACACGAAATGCACACTTAACAGCAATATATAACATGTGTGATGCAAGAATAATGGTGTAGAGCGTGCCTTGAAATATAATGAATCAAAACTTTGAACGATCGCGCGAGGGAGGGCACCGGAGAGATTTTCTTTGCAAAAATGAAGCTTGGTCGAAGCTTGGCTGTTGAGAAGCTGCTGAAATAAAGAGAGACTGATAGGGGAAGGGGTGTGTCGGTTGCTGAAGAATAATAGGTGTAGGGTAACACTAGTAAAATATTTAAATGATTAATTAGTAGATAATGGGCCTAATTGTTTAATTAAAAGTTTAAAAAGATATTTAAGCCCAATAAGCTTAAAATTTGTCCCATTAATTCCAAACACACTCCCGAAAAATATTTCGTGTTGAAAAGTTTTTGAAAATATTAGCCGAACCTTCAAAAATTCCTCCGATTAGATAAAATTTACGCAACGTAAAAATTTAGAATCCTGCGGGTAAAATACGCCAAAAATCCCATTTCTTGAAAAAATACCTTTAAAACATCTTATATTAAGTAATAAAAATTACCCATGTAATAAAATAATTTTCCTGAAAATTCTCCGATCTTCGATCCTCATTTGAGCGCGAAATGAAACTAGAAGCACTAATGCATGAACTTCTAAAATTTTGTGAAATAATTACTACTATGCATGAATTATGCATAAAATACGTAAAAATAATTAAACACATAATTTAAATAAAAATTTTATATTGCATGCATTCTCGTTACGTGAATTAAATTTTTGGATATTACAAGATGATTACCAGACATGCTGACTTCTTACTTAAGAATGCATAGCAAAGCTAGCTTGGAAATTCCTTCAAATTAGGAGAATTTGGTATTACCTCTGTTATATCTTCTACTTTCGAATCCTCAAGCGGTGCATCCTTATTTTATTTTTTTGCAACCCATCAAGAGCCACAAGTTGCTCTTTCACTTCTCAATCATCTTCCTCAACAGTTCCAGTAGTACTAACCAAACATCTCTCCAAAAGATCCCTAGTTCCTGCACAATCAATAGACAAACATGAGTCTATAATATCAATTCTTTTACACGTACTTACCTCGTTCGTTCCCTTCATGGCATGATAGATATTAAAAATAACTGCTTCTCCACCAACTCTTAAGGTGAGTTCTCTCTTATGCACGTTTATCAATGTTCTTCCAGTCGCTAGGAAAGGTCTCCCAAAGATTAATGGAGCATCATGATCTTCTTCCATATCTAAAATTACAAAGTGAGCAGGCAAAAATAAATTTATCCACTTTTACCAGTACATCCTCAACGATCCTACGTAGATACGTGAGACTTTTGTCCGCCAGCTGCAAGGTTATAGTGGTTGGTTTAACCTTCTCAAGCTTCAACACCCTGTAAATAGAAAATGACATCAAATTAATATTTGCTTCTAAATCACATAAAGCTCTACTATATTGAGTACCACCAATAAAGCAAGGAATAGTAAAACTCTCTGGATCTTTTGATTTCTATGGTAGCTTCTTTTGGAGGATGTCACTACACTCTTCAGTCAGCTTCACTGTCTCATACTCCTGTAGCCTCTTCTTCTTATGTAGTGTCCAAAAACCAGTACACGTAAACCTTATGTATGATTAAATTTGTTAACTTATTTAATTAATTTAAAATGATTTATATGATGCATGTAACATATATAAATTATTTTTATGTGTTTATATGCCCTTTGTTTATGCAAAATTAAATATTTTCTTGATTTTGAATTTTTCAGGTGAATAATCGATTCTTGGCTGGGGATATGAGACTGGAGACGATTAAGGCGATAAAATTAAATGTTATATTTTATTTTAAGTTAAGAAATTATTTATTTTTAACTATTTATGAAATATAACATTTTAAGGTCAAATTTAATTTATTAGATGAATTAAAATATTTTGCATTTTATTTGCAATTTTAAAAAATTAGGAGTTAATTCTTTAATTTATGGTTTATTATTTTATAAATTTTGTGGGCTTAATTATTTAGCCTAACTAGTAGTTTAGCTAATTAATTAATTTAATTAAAAGTAAAAAAATAAAAGAAAAGAAAAACTCACACACACACACTCACACTTGTGCACGCACTAAAACTCACCTAAGAAGCTAGGGTTGTGTCTCCATCTAGCAGCAGCCTCTTGAGCACTGATCTTAGTAATATTCTGTAGATTTTGGTAAGTTTTTGTCAAGAAAAGCGTCAAGGAATCGTCCTCCGTTCATCCACCACGTACCTTCGCGTCGGTATTCATTTATTCGAGCGTTTAGACGCAAAGGCGTGTTCTAAACCTTCTTGACGCATCGATCATTTCATATTTGTTTATTTGATGTAAAATACGCATGAAAAACGTTGGTTATATGCAAAGTTTGATTATGATTTAAATGATTTCCTGAAAATTTTCTGTCACAAAACACATCATCTTCTGTTATTTCGATTTCTGCGATTTATAGTTTAGTTTTATGGAAACGTTTTCGACATATGATTTGTATTACTCTGTATTATCTTCAATTTGATAGCAAATTCGCAATTTTTTGATAAGAAACGAGGGAGATATGATTTTTATTGTAAAACAGCACAACCTGTGAAAATTATGTGCATGTTTTCTTCAAGTTTTTGGTTGCAGGCTTCGTGTGGATCGTCTGAGCTGTTTTTGCTGTGTGTGGACATATCTTAGGATGTGTTTAGATGCTATTTAGCACTCCTTGAAGAGTAGGAGGTCGCCTGGTCGAGCATGGAACCGTGGGAGACGCAGACTGTCTGCATGCGACCATGAGGGGCTATTTGTGTTTGGTCCATTGGTTTATGGCAGGGGCTGGGCTAGGGCTCGTGGCTAGGGTCTGGACAGTGTCTTAGGGTCCTAGGATGAGCCTGGTGTAGTTGGTTCGGGTCTGGTTTGGGTGCATGATTGGTTCGGATAAGTTGGAGTGCATGTGTGCGAATGGGTTTCCTTGTTTCCTTGTGTTCGAACCATGGGTTGCATGGCTTGGGCTAGCGGTTCGGCCATGGTCCAGGGGTGGTTCACGAGTCAGAGTCATGGGCTAGCATGTTTTATAAGTGTGCATCGAGTCCCAAGTCATTTGGTAAGTCGTAAGTCGTTTTATTTAATTCGAGAGTCGTACAGGTAATATGCAAGTTTAGGGGCTGTTTTGGTTGTTTATTTTAGATATCGTGGCAGCGTGTCTAGGGGCGATCCAACGAGGTTCTCGACTTTTGTAAGTAAGTATGACGTGTAAAGGAATAATATTTTAGAGCTATGTAAGTTGTCTTGTGGCCAAATTATGTTTATAGGTTTTGAAGCCGGAGAACATGTTTGGGGACCTCTCCAACCTCTTCACAGGATTTATGTTATGTTAGAGAGCGGACATCCAATTTAAGGGCTGTGGTGATCTCTATCGGCCCAGTACTGTGGTTTAGTTTGATCAAACGAATTATGTTATGATGCCACATTTCAATGAACAGAAACTCAACGCAAAATGTTTAAGTTTAAGTTATGTTAGCACGAGCATGTTTTATGAAGATATTTTATGCATGAAAATCACGTCATATTTATTCATGCACAAGTTATTTTAAGTACAATTATGTTTAAGTGCATGATTTTTATTATGTATTATTTGTTATTCACGCGCGGTTTATGCATGCTGAGTCTTTAGACTCACTAGACTTGATTGCTACAGACGATGCTGATGAGGAGACTGGAGGCGATGACCAGTGAGCAGGCTTGGAATTTGTGCAGAGCAAACCCGAGGGCCGCTCAGTTTATGAAATGTTTTTTTTATGCATGATAAAATATTAAAATATTATGATTATTTTTAGATTGTTGGCAAACAAATTTATTTTTTTAAGCTCTTGAATGTTTATTGGATGATTTCGGATTAGTATTTTTATTGCATTGACTTTAGTTAATTTGTTTGCATCTAAAATATTTAAGATGTAGTTTTTATTATTTTTAATGTTTTGAAAATTATAGTTTATTTAGCTAGTAAGTATTTATTAAGTAAGAAAATTTTTTATTTCCTCATATTTTAAGTAGTATAAGGAAGTACGGTTTGTTACATCTTCGACATCACATCCTTAATGAATTTTGTATAGTTTGGCATTTGCTCCAGAGCATCAGTAAATGGTATGTTGATGTGAATCTTCTTAAAAATCTTTAGGAATTTAGCAAACTGATTATCCAAAGTTTTCTTCTTGAATATTTGATGATATGGGAGAGTCGGTTTCACCACATGTTTTTATTCAAGTTCACTCTTGGTCTCTTCAGTCTTTTTCTCATCAATTTTGTTATCCTCAATTCCAACACTTTCTACTATCTTGTCTTTCTCAACTGAAAATTTGGGTTTCTCAACCCCAATTTCTTTTCCACTCCTCAAAATGACTGCCTTGCACTACTCTCCTGGATTCACTTCAGCGTTACTAGGAAACTGACCCTTGTTTTGATCTTTCAATGCATTTGCCAGTTGCCCAATCTGTGTTTCCAAGGACTTCATCGTGGCACCAATATTGCCCATGTGTGTCTCCATACTATCAAAACGAGACTCAGTTGTAGCCATTCTCTTACCACACGTAGCCACAAATGTCTCTACCAGATCCTCAAATGATGGCTTATCTTCCCCCTTTTGTATATTGACCCCTGTGGAGTATTCAACACGTTCTTATTATTTGTATATGAGAAATTCTCATGATTTCTTAAACCAGGATATGATAACTATTAGGGGGAGGGTTACCTCGATATCCTCCATAGCCACCAAAGCCTCTGTTATTGATGTACTGAGCTTCTTCTGAAGGATGTGTAACGTTCGAAAAACCAACCTACATAAACCACATGCATGCAAATTATTTGAATTTATTAATTGTTTTATTGAATTAATTTTAAATGCTTGCATGCTATTTATTAAATGAATAAAGGTATGATTGCATGATTAAATAATTATATGGCATGTTTTCATGAAATTGAGGGATTTTACCCGAATATTCGATAATAGGCAGGGGAAAGGAGACCGATGAAGACCAAGACAAGAATATTTATTTTTCTTTAAATATTTTCAAGGCTTCTAAATATGATTAAAATGATTTAATTTTTCTAAAAATATTGGAGTTCAAATTATTTTACGAGTCGAGCTTGATTTTTCCCGGAAAGCCGGTTTTGGGCACACAAGGAGTTTTAAAAAATCAAAAATATTATTTTTGGAAACTTAAATTTATGAACATTTACGTTTTAATTAAATAAGAGTTATTGTACCCAACTTACTAAATTGAGTAGGCCCAATTGCTCATATACTTTAAGGCCTAAAACCAAAGCCCATTATCATGCAATTAAATCTATAAATAAGTTAACTTGGTGCATCAAAACACCACAATCAGCCGAAAAACGCACACTTGAACACACATAAATTTCGAAAATATCAAGAGGAAGAAAAGCAAGGGTTTTTCGTCGTCCGGTCGTCCATCTTCACACCCTCGCCAACGATTGAATAATCGAGCATTTTAAACGAAAAGGCAAATTTTCTAAACTCTTTTATGCATAATTCAAATCATATTATGCATGTTATAATTGTTTATGCATGATAAATATAGGTGCTTGATTATTTCTACGGTAGAACGATTATTTTCAAAAATACGATGATTTTACGCTTATATGAAAAACGTTATGATTCCAAAGGATAGGCTGTCAACTAGGGATGATTTATGGATTAAACATGAATGATTTAAGGGGTAACGAGGGCTGGGCAAGAGCTGTAGGAAACATGCATGATGGAGGCTTGAGGTTAGGGTTTTTCCTTATGAGATTTGGCTTGGGGGCTCGGTTATGGGAGGGCCATGCCTAGGGCGTGTTCCAGGGCCTGAGCGGGGCTTGGGGCGAGGGGCTAGGAGGTGTCTAGGAAGGTCTGGATGCGGCAGCAGTAAGAGGGAAGAGTCCACACACACAAGGACTCTCCTCATGCATGCTCGCGGCTGGTGTGTTTCGGGAGGGATCGCAGTGTGGCTAGGGCCTGGCCAAGCTGGTCAAGTAGGGTCCAGGGTAGAGGAGTAGGGTTCGGAACATGGTCTGGTGCAGCCAAGGTTCGTGGTGGCTCGAGAGAATAAGGGCCGAGACTAGGAGAGGCGCGCGGTTCATGTTCTGATGGCAGGGCTTGCAGCGCCTTTGTGTGTGGGTTCAGGGGCTTGGACTGGGTTCGGCTGGGTTTGGGCACGGTCCAGGGTCGGTGAGGGTCAGGTGGGCTCGGTGGTGGCTCGAGTAGGAGAGTCTTAATCTGCTAAGAGTCCTAGTGAAGGTGGGAAGCTCACGCGCAGATTTTGGGTCCCGGTTGCAGGGCTCGTGTGCGAGCTAGGGTCAATTTCTAAGGGCAGGGTTGGTGAGGAGGGTACCTAGATGGATTGGCTAGGGTCTGGCTTGAGGAGGCTCGACCGTGGCTCGATTAAATTAGGAGATGGCTCGGTGTGATTAATTAAAGGTCATTATTACGAATTTAATGAATAAAATTGGAACCTTGGGTCTACGGGGTGGTTCATGGCTCACAAGGGTATTTTAGGAAATAAAAAGTTTATGTTTAAAGTTTGGAAGAAAATATTAAGTTTTGAATTTGTTCGGGAATTAAACGCCTCACGATTTATTAATTAAATAATTAAATGAAAATCCTCGAATTATGCTGAATAAAATTGTGAAAATTATATTTAAACTTAAATAATTATTTGGGATAAGCCCATGTCATTAAAAGTAAGAAAAAGTCGAAATCGAGAAATTTACATCTAGGGACAAAACGATAATTTTACACTTGGGAATTACGTAAAAGCTTGGCAACGTCCCGAAGGATCATAATGCATGTAAAATTATTTAAAACGATGATTTTGAGGAAAATATGATATTTTATGATTTATGGTAAAGCTGTGCAATTTTTACAGTTAAAAATGTTATTTTTGGAAAGTTATGATATTTTATGCTTTTAAAATAAAAGAAAAATATTTTGATGGATGTGAATTGACTGTGACAAATGATATATGATATGTGGGGGATCCTTTTAAGAAAGAACAGTGAACTTACAATTTTGTGGAGATATCGTGAGGGAAAAGGTCCCAGAAAGAGCCCATTTATGGGAGAAGGCCCCAGAAAGAGTCCGTCCATGGGAGAAAGCCCTAGAGGGAGCCCGATAATCGTATTTCCATGGCGGTGCCTAGTGCCCGTCCCCATGGGCCTTGTGGAGCTGAAGACTGATCAGTCGACTAGAGGATAAAAACTAGTCACTTTCAAGGATCAAACTTCACCAAAAATGATAAAAGGATGCAAAGTTTTACGATTATATGATTTTACGATTTAAGATTTATTTATGTTTAAAATTATTTTAAATAAAAGTATGATTTTTAATGTATGTGAATTTATATGTATTATTTGCTATTCATGTTTAGAACTTGCTGAGTCATTAGATCCACTAGGTTTGAATGATGCAGGATTTGATGATTTGAGGAGGCACTGATGCTTGAGTGGATCGAGTGCGGCAGTACACTCTCGATGGACTTTTATTTTCCTCATTAGCTTGTTAGATAAAAGATTTAAAGATTTATGTTAACGATTTTATTAGAGAGTTTTATGCTTTATTTTATTGTTAGTTGATCTTTTAAGGTCAAGGTAGGATTTTGGTTAGTTGACGATTTAGAGATTTTTGTGCACTCGAGATTTCAAATGTTAAATTATTATGATTTATGATATGTTAAGTTATTTTACTTATTATTTTCGAGTTTAGGATTTAAAAAAATAAATAAAAATGTGTCGAGGTCGTTTCATGATGAGTTTCTTCAACAACAATCAAAGGACCTTCAGTATCTGATGTGCTCACTTTATTCAATGCAGCCATCTATGTAGCCAGTGAAGATACTTGCACAATCAATGATGTAATAAGATCCACAACATTAACTCCAACTATCTTCTGTTCTTCAGATCTCTCAGACGGCCATTGGTAGCTATTAATAGTCATATGCTCAAGCAAGTCATAAGCTTGATCAGGAGATTTGTCAAAGATTGTGCCACCAGCTGCTGCATCCACAGTCCCTTGTGTTTGCCTATTCAAACCATTGTAAAATAATTCAACGTGCACCCAATCTTCAAAACCATGGTTTGGGCATTTTCTGAGCAGCTCCTTATACCTCTTCCAAGCTTCATAAGGTTGTTCAAACTCATTCTGTCTAAAGTTGCTGATATCGATCTTGAGTTGAGCATACTTGGATAGCGGAAAGTATTTTTCCAGAAACTTTGTAGCCAAGTCCTCCCAAGTAGTTATGCTTCCCAAAGGTAAACTTTGCAGCAACTCCTCACATTATCCCTGAGTGAAAATGGAAACAAGCGCAATCTAATAATATCTTCAGAAACACCATTTACCTTTACCGTGCTCGTAATCTCCAGGAATGTTCTGAGATGCATATGAGGATCTACAGTAGCTACTCCCCCAAATTGGTTCTACTGAATCATATTTATCAGTGCAAGCTTCTGCTCAAAATTGTTTTCATTTATAGTCCCCTGAGCTATCCCAAAAAAATGAGTATTGATCACTGATATCAGATTGGCACTACCGGATGAGGTTGATTTGTATTATTCTTTATGTTATTAGCCATTGTTTTAACTTTCCGTCGCCTCGATTTTCTCAATCTCCTAGCTGATTTTTCTATTTCAGGATCAAATATAAGCAAGTCAAGACTCTATGATCTTTGCATAAACTACATAGAGAAGAACCAGAATAGTGAATGAATAAATAAAAAATCTAAATTAAAGTCTAGACTAATTGGTGGCGGTATTTATATTAAAATCAATTAGAGCAGTCTCAGAAAACGGAGTCAAAAACTTGTTGCTGTATTTGCTACCCGCAAGTGTACGGTATTAGGTTTTAAGTACTCGGTGGAGCACAGATGTCTATCTCACAGGGAGTGCAATTTAATTATAAATTAATTACCACAATTGAAATAATCAGACTTTATTTAGAAACTTCACTAGGCTGTTTTTTTTGTTAATTATGAACTAAAATTAATGAAAGCATGCAAACGTTTTTAAATCAGAGAGAATAAGAATCTAGATGTACGATTTCACTTGGTCTTCACTATATTAAATTATCATTGATATCAATAATTCTTAATTAAAGATGCAAACGTCAATAATTCTCGACTATTTCTACTCCATTTCCTAAGTGGTGCGTAGAAATCAATTATCTAAATTCAATTTCAATATCCTTATAAAAAATCAAACATTAAATAATTTCAATTGCACAATAATTCTTTTAATGGATTCGTTGGAGTTATCGGCCTTCCGAACCCTATAAACACCAACGATATATTTTCATACGGTCTTATTCGAAACCCCCTCTCCTAATTGATAGATCTCAAATAAATATGACGATTACATTATTGATCAAGTAATTGGACGCAAAAAAATATAGAAAATATACATAAACAAGAATAAATTCACATATATAAGTTAAGAATTCATAAGTAAAGATTTGGCCAAGCTACGTCGTCCTCTAGATTAAAGAAATTAGTTCATAACAGAAAAATATTAAAACAAATTCATGTTTTTCGAGTTTCTTCCGTTCCTCGTTCTCGCTCTCTAGATTTTGTGTGTGGTTGTGACTCTCTTTTCTTTCTTTGCGGCTATCTCTGTCTTGTTCTAGGGTACCTTCTTTTTTATACATACGTGGAGGTTAAAAGTGTGTTTCTGCACGCGGGTGCGCGAGATCTGGTGCGGTGGCCTCGTGCATGCTTCTGGAGTTGTGTCCACCTTCTGCGTGCGCGGGTGCGCGTGATCTGGCATGGCCGTGCGTGCCCTTCTGCCTTTGTGCTACCACTCTGCACGCGTGGCTGCGCGTGATCCGACGCTACTGTGTGCGCCTCTGTCTGTGCAGTTCTTTTTATGCGTGTACACCATTTTGTCACTTCCTGTAGTTACACTCAAAACAACCCAAAAACGCATAATTTCATTCGAAACTAACACAATTCATGCCTATTAATTGGGTAATATACGTGAAAAAATATGCCCTTATCACATGCTCTATATTAAATTTTCAAAATACTCTAAAAGTGTTCAGGGTTATACATTCATTTGTTGTTAGCCCCTTGGGTACGCTAACTTTCCAACTGATCCTGGAGTTGTCTCTTTCTCCTAGAGCACTTTCCGACTTGACTAGCCTAAAGAAGTTGGCCAAAAATGCCTTAAAAATCTACATATGAAATGAGATGAAAGAGTGCAGAATTTTGAATTAACTTATCGTCTATTTATAGTCTGAAATACGTGGAGTTCATTAGGTCCAAACTTAGGGTCGGAAGGTTCGAATCAGCTTATCTAGTACGCGTTAATTTTTTCATTGGCCAGGCTGGATCTCTTTATATGAGGTAGTTCGGAAGTTCCGAAATGGGTTTGAAAGCTCTGATCACATTTCTATGTGTCATGCTCTTATGGCATTATCTGGATAGGGATATCGGAAGTTATGTTCTAGGTTCAGAAGTTCTGAATTGGGTTCAAAAATATTTTGGAGGCTCCGTATTTTTAAAGTGTCAGGTTATTACATTCTTCCCCTTCCCCCAGAAGATTTTGTCCTCGAAATCTCATTTTTTTTTTTGGGTAAATCTAAAATATGTTGTACAATTAAGAACAAATGAGGTACTCCTCCCGCATGCGGCTTTCTAAGTACAAAAATGAGTCGAATTCGGGTATAATTTCATATCTCCATTCTCATCCCCATCACCATCTCTATCGGGTATTCAACTTTCGTCTGCATCCTAATGCTCATCGGATTGTCGGATATCCACATCCTATCCAAATATTATATTACCATCTACAATTGCATTATATAAAATTTGAATTATTTTGTTGAAACTATGAATATTACCAACTTGTTAAGAGAAAAATAAGAAAAAAAGTAATTATAAAAATTAGCAAATTAAAGATCATAAAAGATATTTCAAAATAATATAAAAAATTTATCCTAAATAATTTTTTTCCATTATATACAACTATCATCATTCGACAAAAAATTAGCATTATCATCATATCCAAAAAACATAATTCCACAAAACATATTAGAAATATATGTGTTACTTCTAATTTAATCATATTTAAACATCATCATCCAAGATGCAAACAAGATATTTTCAAAACTAAAAGTAAATTTCATTAATGTCCTCCAAAATGACGATAGGAAGCCAAATCCAACAATATATACTTATTATTTGTTTTAAAAAATATAAATAAATATATGTGTGTGTATATATATTAGTCGGGTATTCAAAATGGATATGGGTAGGATTTTATGAGACTCACCTCCTTCCAAAACACAAAAATCTCCATACCCGATTATTTGATTGGGTCCAAAATATCCCTCCATATCCTCCTCCATTCGGTAAGTATCGGATTCTCCAATGGGTTCAGAGAAAATTTCCATCCCTACGTTCTTTAGTTCCCAAGTTGACTCCTTAGTCCATCTACGCTGACATTGCACCAAAACTAGTGAAATGTGATTTGGTTGAGTGATTCGAGACAACACATATCTGTTTTATGGACTTACCCTAATTACCCACAAATTTTGTGCATCAATCCCTTGATCACAAGAATGTCATAAACTCAAGTCTAATTACACCCATCAGATCATGGTAAAAGCTTCTAGTAGCATCACTTAATGATATCCTATATATCACTGATAGTAACTGTAAGACCCAATAGATTATGGTTAGCGTATAGTACGGTCCCATCAACACATATATCATGATTGAATCTGCAACCATTGGTATGTCGATAGTTGCAAATAAATTCGATAACGATGTGATGCATTTTTGAGTAATCATAGTGACATTGTATATGCAACTAGAGAACCACTTTTCCTTAAATCACATTTCTTGCTCTCGTCAGATATTACTTGCATCATTAACTTATCAGATTACATAGGATATTCATACCCATAGGTGAGCAGTGAATCCCCGTTTACAATGCATCGTAACCTACGTATGTCGGGACTACACCCAACCTCGTCACCTGAAGACCCTCCTGGAGTCGGTAAACGAGTCAAAATGTAGCACTAGTACGAAGAACCTCTATGTTAAAGAAATAATGATGTATAACCATAAACGTGTGTTAATCCACTCGATAAGTGATAACCACTTGAAAAGTCCAACGGAGAGTTATTCAAATCATCATATGATCACCCATAATTATGCTTAGACATCTTTAAGCCCATACCAATGAATCATGGCGTTAACATAATAGATGATAATTTCAAGTTCGAGTGACCTTTATACTTATTTTAGGCCGATGAATTGATTATGAACAAGTTAAGAATATACATTACACATCTAATGAATTTCATGATCAACATTACTTGTGACCTCATGGTACTATAGTATGTTCAATGACTTTATATATGAAACTTGCGTAGTATAAAAATAAAATAAATGTTATAATTGAAAAAATCGTAAAATATTATTATTATAATTTTTTTTTTACATAAGAGTCAATAAGTCTAAACCACAAGTTGATTTGTTGGTCGCTTGCTCTAACACAACTATCCAAGTTCAAACCTTGCACAAATTTCTTTGTGTTTCTTACCTCATCTTCAATGTTGAATCAAATAGTGAAACTCTAACTCTTATTATTCCATTGTCATGGGACCTTGGAGTAGATGCATATATTCTCATTCTCAAGTGTTAATTATCACTTAACTTGTAAAATTACTCTCAAATTCTTGTATGTAAATTAGCCCAAGTTCCAAGGTACTATAATTCCTTGCCCACTTGTGATCATGACCCTCCACCAACTAGAAGCCGCACCTTTGAACTGATAGGTTGCAAAGTTCACTTATTGTTCCTGCATATTTTGTATACTAACAATCTTTATCCAATCCACTTAATTTATGTGTACTATATACAAAAATTTTACAAAAGAATACTGTTTTATAATACTTTTAGTCGGTGTTCAAAAAATCAATATAAGCATCGCCTATGCATCGACCAACGACACCGAAAAAGTACCAGTCGGTCAGTCTAGGCGGCTAGGCGGAATTTGGCGGACTCAGGTGGCCACCTAGATAACCGAAAATTAATGTTTTTGAGATTTTTCCTGAAATTTTTTTGGGCATTGAATTCAAGTTAAAAATCTAATTAGAAAATTGAAAAGTTATTTTTTAAAAGTCTAAATCAAAGTTTAACAAGAAATGCAATTGGTTGAGTTGTACTAATACACCAAACTATATTTTAATATGTTGATACTATGAATCCGTATAACCGTGTCTAATCTCCTCCTAGACGATCTAAACACTAAGCGCTAGTGAAACGACCTCGATTTTTTTTTTAAATACTAAAGCATAAATCCTAAACTTGAAAATACTAACTAAATAAAATAACTTAACTTTTCTAACAATCATAATAAATTTAACATATGAAATCTCAAGTGCATGAAATAAAATTCTAAATCATCGACTAACCAAAATTCCTAAATCGACATTTAAAAAGATCGGCTAACAATAAAATTAAGTATAAAAATATCTCTAATAAAAATCTTTAACATAATCCTTAAATCATTTATCTATCTAGCTAGTGCGGAAACATAACGGCCCTCGGGTGTGCACTCGATCCCCTCAATTTTCACCGCTTCCCATAAATCATCAAATCATGTATCATACAAACCTAGTGAGTCTAAAAACTCAACACGTTCTAAACATGGATAACAAATAATACATACACAATCACATGCATTAAAATCGTACTTTTATTTAAAATAGCTTTTGAACATAAATAAACCATATAAAATCATTTTAGCATAATTAAATTATAAATCGTAAAATTATTTAAAATAACTTTAAGCATAAATAAATCGTTTAAAAATCATTTAAAATAAGCTTTAAGCATAATTAAATCATTTTAAAAATAGCTTTAATCCTCATTGTAAATCATATATAATAAAATCATTTTTAAAAATAGCTTTAATCCTCATCGTAAGTCATATATGATAAAATCATTTTTATCATAAGCTTTCAATCATATATCATTTTGGGTGAAGTTTGATCCTTGAAAGTGACTAGCTTTTATCTTTTGGTCGACTGTAGTCTTAGCTCCACATAGTCCATGGGGGTGGGCACTAGGCTCCACCATGGAAATACGATCGTCGGGATCCTCTGAGGCCTTTTCCCATAGACGGGGTCCCTCTTGGGTCTTGGCCCGTAAACGGGATCCCTCTAGGGCCTTGGCCCGAATATGGGTTCCCTCTAGGGTCTTGGTCCTCACGTCATCTCCACAAAATCATATATCATATATCATATTATTTGTCACAGTCAATTCACATTCCTCAAAATATTTTTCCTTTTCTTTTAAAAATCATAAAATAAGACAGCTTTCCAAAAATAGCATTTTAAATAATAAAAATTGCACAGCTTTACCATAAATCATAAAAATACATATTATCATCAAAATCATCATTTTAAATCATATAATATCATTTAACATGCGTTATGATCTTTCGGAACGCTGCCAAGCGTTTTTGTATTTTCCTAAGTGTAAAAAAACCGTTTTGCCACTGGACGTAAAAATTCTCGAAATTATTTTTTTCTCACTTTTAATGATATGGGATTATTCTAAATATTTATTTAAGCTTAAATATAATTTTCCATAATTTTATGAAGCTTAAAACTAGGCTTTTCAATTAATTCTTTAATTAGCGTTCCGTGCGGCGATAAAATCCCGGATAAATCCAAAACTCATTATTTTGATCCCAAATTTTAAACATAACATTTTTAGTATTTATTCCACCCTTCCAAGTCATGAGTCACACCTGTGGACCCATGCATTCAATTTTTGTTCTTTAATTTTCGAAATTGACACATATAAGGACACACCGAGCCATCTCCTAAATTACTCGAGCCACACCCAAGCCACCTCGAGCCAAACCCAAGACAACCCACCTAGGAACCCTCCTGACCAGCCCTGGCCCCTGGGCCTAGCCCCTAACTCACTCAAACCCTGCTGGACAGTAGACCAAATGCATGTGTGTGTGGGCGCGAGATGTCCTAGCTATGTAAGGTTTCCTAGTTGCCTTAGGACTCATCAAGCCTCTAACCACTTGACCACCCTTGACCCTTACTGACCCTAGATCAGTCCCAGACCCGAGCCACCCCTAGCCCAAGCCCCTGAGCCACGCACGAAGCCCAGAACGCAGACAGCAGCCTCGCGCGCACTTCCTTGCCTGCACTTCAGTTCCCTCACGTTTCCATCGTTTCCCTCGAGCCAGTAGTGACCCAGCCACCCCAGCCCCTAGCCCAGCCCTTACCCAACTTCTTTAGACCCTATAAGACCCACCTGGATCGCCCCTAGGCGAGCCGCAAGCCCCCTTTATCAGCCACACCAGAACCTGCGCGCTTTGTGCTTCCCTCTCGATCTCTCGAGCCAGCGCCCAGCCTGTCCATTCCAGCCACTGGACCGACCCTTGCCCATGTCCCTTGGACCCTGATGGACCTACCCTGAGCCACCGTGCCCTAGCAGCGAGCCCCCATGGCCGCTGCTGCACATACATGAGCGTGGGGGAGATTCCCACTTCATGTGGACTCTTCCCCCAGCCCATGGCTCGAACCTTAGCCACCCTAGGACCCAAACCAGCCCTAGACCGAGACCACCACTGCTCTTGGACGAGCCCCATGACCCCATGCAACCAATCGAGCCCTTTAAACACAATATGCACACAAACCACATTTCTTCTTTTCTGAAATTTCTCATACGTTTCCAGCTTATTTCCTTCAATAATTATCATGTTTTGTTCATAAATTAATCATATTTTATCATGTATTGGCAGCGTGTCCGTTGGAATCGAAAACGATTTCAAAACAAGCGTGAAATTGATAAAACTTTGAAAATACGTAACGTATTGTAAAATAATCGAACACCATTATTTTTCATGCATAATCCATAAACACACACATATTATGATTTGTATGATGTTAGAAAAAGGTTTAGGAATCGTGCCTTTGCATTTATAACGCTCGATTATTCGATCTTCGGCGAGGGTGGGCAGTTGACAATTGAATCCGATTTTGACCAAACCCAATCCCGGGGAACAGTGAGAAGCTTCATAGTCCGCATCTTCACAGACATATCTATTTCACCGAGCCTCTCTCCGAGACAGTGCCCAGATCGTTACGCCTTTCGTGCGGGTCGGAACTTACCCGACAAGGAATTTCGCTACCTTAGGACCGTTATAGTTACGGCCGCCGTTCACCGGGGCTTCGGTCGCCGGCTCCCCTGTCATCAGGTCACCAATTGGACGACCGGACGACGAAAAACACAAGCTTTTCCTTCCTCCTATTTTTCCGAAAATTCTGAAGTTTGTGTGTGTGTGTTACACGGCTGGTAGTAGGTGTTTTATGAGGTTTAGAAGACCTAAAATACTTATTTATAATTTAATTAACATATTAAATGGGCTTTGGTTTTGAGCTTGCATGTTTAAGGGTAATTGGAACTACTTAAATTAATTAAATTGGGTCCAATAACACTTAATTAATTTAATAATAAAATTTTATAAAATTAGTTTCCATAAAATAATATTTTTGATCTTTTAATACTCCTTATTTGCACAAAACCGGCTTCCAGGGAAAAATCGAGCTCGACTCGTAAAATAATTCGAACTCTAACATTTTTAGAAAAAATTAAATCATTTTTAATCTTATTAGGAAGCCTTGCCATTATTTAAATAAAAATACGTATTCTTGTCTTGGTCGTCCTCTGTCTCCTTTCCCCTACTTATTATCGAATATTCGGGTTAAATCGTTAATTTTATGAAAACATGTCACATAATCATTTAATCATATAATAAATATCATGCAAACATTTAAAAATAATTAAATAAAACAACAAAGCAATTAAAATAATTTTGCATACATGTGGTTTACGTAGGTTGGTTTTTCGGACGTTACAATTCTCTGCCCCTTAAATTGAATTTCGTCCCCGAAATTCATTTATCCTTGATAACCCAAAGTTAGTCTTAGTTCTAGTATCTCAAAAGTCCACGCTTCCACTGCGCTATTCTGATAATAAATCTTAGGGTGTCCTTATGTCTTCTCAATCCCATTTAAATCTACCTTCTAAATCCTCGTTTGTAAAACCCAACTTACGACGACCGATGGTGACCTAGTTCCATTTTCTATAATCTCGAATTTCAACTTTTCCTATCATTTCCAATATTCAAAATGGATGACCACACTTATCGTATATTATTTTCCTTATATTATACCCAAAATGTTCATCGACCTTTCATATTTTAACCATAAAATCCCAAACACAACTACTAATTCTTAGATTTTCAAGATTAATATTGATTCATCCTATAATACTCTTGATTAACATCCCTTATAACACTATGATTTAAGATATCAAGATTCTAAATATCCTTTCGAGCCCATTATGAAATATATTATGATACACTCATTATTTTCAAAAGACATAACCGAATTATGAAAAAGTTTAAATATGAAGTTGGAAACAAACTGTAACACATCTTAATTTGTTCTAATATATTTTAAGGTAAAATCTCTTATTAAATTATTTTATGGATAAATTTTATGAAAACATTATTTTGAATTTTTTTTAAAGTATTATTTTGAATTTTAGATATGAAAGTTTTACAAATATACTGAGGGCACCCATATAACATCCCTTTAACACCCACTCTCCAAAACGCCCACTCACATGAGAGAGGGTCAGGGGCGTTCATATGTATGAACGCCCCTATGTCAGTTCATTTTTTTTTAAAAATTGCACACGTAGTGACGGTTTTTGAAAAACCGTCGCTATTAGCGACGCGGACCTCACATGTTTTGAATTATTTTAATTATAACAAATTATATATAAAAACAAATTATTATTAATATAAAATAATAATAATTTAATTTTCTTAAAAAATTTGAAATTGAATTTATTTAATGTAAAATAAGAATAAGATGAATGAGTGGACATCGGGACCTACAAATAATGAGTGTGAATGTTAAAATGAATGTAGGAGAATGGATGTGTTAATGTAATGTGTATGTGACATGTGATCCTCATGATTTTTGATGAGGTGGTAGTTGTTATAACACCCACCAATGCGGGTGCTCTGATAGGTGCAGTTTCCTGAGTCACCTTTCTGTCACGTTTACTGCGGACACCCCTGCACAAGCTCTGAAAACCCTAATTCCCCATTTCTTCAATTCAACGACAAAATGCTGCTTTAATTTATCCTTTTTTAATTTTATTTTATACCGATTAACCCTTCATTTCTGTATAATAATAATAACGTTTCCCATGTCTCTCGACGGGGCAGCCGCGCCGGCGTCCCAGGAACGTGGGGCTGATGCGAACCCACTACCACCCGAAAATCCCTCCGGTGGCTCCCAAGTGTTACATTCCAACGGAAACAACGGCAGCGTCAACGGCATTAGTCAGGCGGACGCGCTAGCGGTGGTGCCACTGTATGCGACGCATAGGCTGAGGTTGAACCCTTATTCTGATCACAAGCCCGAGAATTATGAGGATTTAGACCTGGATTTTAGCCCGTTGGTTTTCAGCTCGTTGGAGAGGTACCTACCGCCGAATCTCATCCTCCAGACGCGGGATGTGAAGGTTTCGTACATGCGAGATATACTCGTACGTTACTACCCTGAAAACGAGCGCGTTAGGGTAAACACGATTACCTATACATTGTTTGCGTTTTTTCACTTGAATGAGATGACGTCGGTTTGTTTGTGTTGTATTTATTATTGTGGAGGAAGAAACCTTTTTTTTAGTAAAGATCGTTTCAAGTTGTATGATAGGAGAAAGGTCCGTAAAATACATGCACTTCTTTCCCTGGGTTAGGTAACCTATTCGAGTTTTCCTACTCCGAGAATGTAAAATCGATGCATGTGATAATTACCCATTTTGCACTATTTTGGGACGAATATGTGATTTTCCTATTCAAATGTAAACTACTGTTTCTGATACAGTAGCTGAAACTATTGCCATGTGTCTCACGATTTACCATTGTTGTATATGCTCATGATTCGCACATTTGGTAACCCGGTGATTGCAATTGCTCAGGATAGCCACAACATCTGGTTTAGCAGGAGATTTGAGTTGGGTTCACTTACGTGTGTGTAGAAGGACTTGAATATGTACTTACGGATTGGTAGTGGGTTGCATTCAATGTTGAATAAGGTTGATAAGTTGATGAATGGGAAATGATGCCAGGGTAGTTTTTAATGAAAATTTGGATTATGGGGGATCTTATCTAAAGGATAAAGTGATTGGGCATCTTGTGGACCGGACCTTGATTTTTGCACGTGGAAGTGTGGAATTGTACATGTTTCACTTGCATGAAACTGTGAGTATATATTTCCGTGGAGTAAAATTGTGTCAATGAGCATTTCAGGGGTTGGGGTTTCTGATTTTATCCCTCGGTTAGCTTCATGAAAAGCTTAGATCGAGTTCCCATCTGTCCTTTACCACGTGAATTTATGCAGTTTAATGTATTGCATGCTTGGCATTCTGCTTTATTGGAACTCTCTCTCTCTCTCTCTCTGTGTAATGTATCTCTGCATGTTGTTAAATGCTGATTGAGAATCCATGACTGTTGTGTTTGAACAGCTTCAGAAGCACAGAGAGTATAGGCAGAAGATTATATCCAACTATCAGGTATGGCGTGTATGACACTTGTAATTGCTGCTGAGTGTGTAATTAGTATTATTAAGGGTTATCTTAACGTTTATAAAGATTTTTTTGTAGTTGGTATTTCATATTTTGTCGAACATTTTCAATGCTACCAACCATTGTATTAGAAAAATTTAAAAATGAAGTTGAACCCTTTTGTGTGGCAGTAGGTATCAATGAAAAGTTTATCAATCTCTTGTCCTCCAATATTTTCATATCAATTTTTCTATTTTTTAGGACGTTGATGAATTTCTGAGAAACGATACCTGAATGAGTTTTGCCTCCACCATGGGCTGGGAACATTCATGCTTATGGGTTGGAGGATATATTTCCTTCACTAGAATGTTAGGCAATGGATCTAAGAACCATAATAATCAGTCTTCTGGATTGGAGAACCTCCAAATATTGTTACCAACTCCACAATTTCTCGGACAGTCAACATAGGATCACAATATTGTTCAGTTCTTGAGAAGTTGATGCTATGGTGGTCCACTTTGCATGATCTTTAATATTTGTCGTATGTAGATTAATCTAGCCTATGACGTGAACGAGAGTTACATTTGTCTTATTTGTATGTATTGGCATTTAGGGTCACTTTAGATAAACAAATACTAGCTTGAAAGTGTGCTTTATGGCAGAAAAGATCTCGGTAAAAATAATTGTTAGTCAATACAAATAATTGTTATCGCGGTATGCATCAAAATCCGGATCCTCAACTTCTCTCTTTCCCCTTTTTCCCGATATCATGATACACAAATAAATTCACGAACATTTATTGTAATTGGCTTGGTCTTATCAGCGTCTGCACAGGGAACTTTATACCATGCATGCTGCAGACTTCTTTGTTCCTTCATTTCTCAAGGCAATTAACGAGAACACTGAGACGGGGTTCAGAAATATTATGTCTGAGCCCTCTCCTGGGGTTTTCACCTTTGAAATGGTGCAACCGAGATTGTGTGAAATGTTACTGGCGGAGGTAATTTTTTGTTTTCAGTCATCTTTCAAGTTTCGACTTTCTAATTAAGTTTTCCTAGTAGTTTTGGTTTTATGTTCTCTTATCAGGTTCTGATTGCTTAGGTCGAAAATTTTGAAAAGTGGGTCCACGAGACTAAATTCAGGATAATGAGACCTAATACAATGAATAAGTATGGTGTTGTTCTTGATGATTTTGGTATGGAAACCATTCTTGATAAGGTCATGGAAGATTTCATACGCCCAATATCAAAAGGTGACCATTCTTCTTCCTATACTAATGATTTTGTCTGAATTAATATGATTTCAGTATTAATCAACTCTGATGAATATATTTTGTAGTTTTCTTTCCTGAGGTTGGTGGATCAACGCTTGATGCTCATCATGGTTTCGTTGTTCAATATGGGATGGATAGAGATGTGGATTTGGGTGCGTGATTTCTGTCCCAGTGGTTTTTTCTTAACTCTGGATCATTCTATATTTTGAAAGATTATGAACATTGTAATGCAGTTCTTTCGACAATGCTATATCATCTCATCCTATTTTGGTTACAGGTTGCTAGAATCGCTTTTAAGCATTGGTATACTTGGTTGCCTACCACCGGACAACTTGAATTAAGTAATCTAACTTGTAATTTTGTGCTCCAACAATTTATGGCAAATGCTATTGTCGATAAAATACTGCTAATGTCAGAGGCAAACTGTAATCTTATTTAGTTGGTGAGTGTAGTCTCCTTACGTCCTAATGGACTCTGAATAGGACATCATGTATGGTTTACTGTCTTAGAGATAATGTAGAGAATTGAAAATATTATTGATTTTTAGAACTTTAGATCCTTGATGGTGAAAGTTTTTGGTCTGAGATATCATGTAATGATAGATACAGCTCTTTAACCGGGTTCATTTGGGTGTTCTTTATTATATTATGATTCAAGTAGGAATAGTTATACTTATCAACTTACAAGTTCCGTTTGGACGAGTGCTATAAAAACCTTTTTAGTGTTTTATAAGTGAAAAAAACTTAAGCATGTGTTTGAACAAGATTTTTAAAAAGTTTATGAAAATGTTTTTCTAAATGTTGTTCTCAGAGTATAGTTTTTAAAGAATAACTGAGAGATGTTTTTTGAATATAGAGAAAGTTGTTCAAATTGTTTAACTGGAAAAACATTTTTTCAGAATATTTGTTTAAATACATATTAATTCTTAAAACAATTTTTAAAACAATTTTTAAAATTTTTGTAAAAAACACTTTTATTAATACGTTTTATAAGAACTTGTCCCAATGAAGCCATATAAGAACTTGTCCCAATGAAGCCATATGTTCTCATGGTTCTCTTGTCTAAACTTGGATGCCAATACTTTCAGTTATTCTATCTTGTACGTACATTGTTCAATTGTTTCATTGCTAGGAATTTGGTTAATCATCTTGTTAATACTGAAGTGTGCTTATGTAATCGTGGTATCATACTTATGTTTCTTTAAGACCCCCTCTATTGTGAGTATAGAAAGGTTTCTGGGCAGTATCATTTTAGTTTGACACTGATGGCCAGTTGTGGGTAACTTCTCGCTAAAAGTTGTTTTCTTGGAACCATCTTCATAGGTTTTCACGTGGATGATGCAGAAGTCACCTTGAATGTCTGCTTAGGTAAACAATTTTCTGGTGGTGAACTCTATCTTCGTGGAGTGCGATGTGAAAATCATGTAAATACAGAAATACAGTCAGAGGTGAGTCTTTTCATATTTGCCCCCCTTATAATAGGTCTCTCTAGAAAATAGTTAATTTCTTTTGATGGAATTAGCATCGACACTATTTTCTCAATTATTATTGAGTGTTACCAAATGTTTGCATGATCATGCGCCATATCAATAATATGGTAGGCATCGTGTTTTTTGTTGGGGCTTCAAAATAGTGACCCATTTCCAAGTTAAACCAAGATCAAAATAAATAGGGTTGTTTGTTTTAAATGTTTTGTCTTGTTCTACAAGAGTTCAAAAAGTCCCATTTAGTACTTGCAGTAAATTGGACTGGTACTAGCCTTCGAGTTACCTTTTGACCTTTTAAGTTGTTGAGGAGAATAACAACATTTTGAATTCTATTAGCCCTTGGTTCTGGATTATTAACTCTCTGAATTCATGTTGTCTCTCAAACTTTGGAGGCAGAAATTTTGCTAATATAATAGATTTGTAATTATGTTTGACGGTTTTTTTGGCTTTTGTGACAATTGTCCAGGAAATATTCGACTATGTGCATGTTCCGGGCCGTGCAGTTCTTCATCGTGGCCGTCATCGGCATGGTGCTAGGGCTACCACATCAGGGAACAGGACTAACTTGTTGTTATGGTGCAGAAGGTAAAAAACACCGCCTCTTTGTTGTTGGCAAAAAAAAAGAGTCACATAGTGGATGAAAAGCCCATAATTAAAAGAAAATAGATGACACACACACACACACACACACGTGAGAAGAGGCGGGGAGAGTATTTATGGAAATGAATATTGCTGGAGGAGAGTTAGTATTTTACTTTTCTTAAGTGTCAGTACTAGCGAAAGCTAGAGTTGTGCATAGACATTTCTCTGAGAGTTCATTTTATTTCATCACAATACATTCTGTTTATATTCCGTTCCAATAGCTTTTGCATTTCTTATTGTGGTTGCAACATTTGGTCCGACCCGCCGGATCTTCGATGGAGAAGAAAGCGGCGATGGAAACCACGCGTTCAGAGATCAGGATTGAAGCAAGAGTGGAGGTCATGAAGAAAATGATGTTGTTGATGCAGGAAACCATAGTAGTGAGTGAGATACCAAACCTCATGACAATGGTGGAGCAGATGGACAAAGCGAAAGGGAAAGAGGTATCAGATCGACAAGTGGGTGATCAGCCACAACAAATAGAGGGAAATGGGGATCTTCCTTATCAGGAAAATCTTTCTGATGGGAGGGGGTCTGTGAAGGGAAACATGGACAGATTTGAGATGAATGAAAGTGAAACAGGTGATACGGAGAGTTGAGTTACCTGGGTTTGATCCTTTGGGTTGGTTGGGGAAGGTGGAGCAATATTCGAGTTGCAAGGCACTGCTCCGGTAACTGCCTAAAAATTGAGCACATGTGTATGGAAGGGCTGGCAGTACACTGGTTCCGATGGATGAACTCGCAGTTCCCGAACATGATTTGGGACCTGTTTGCACAGGAGCTTATCCGGAGATATAGTGGAAGGAAAGCCGTGAACACATTTGAGCTTTTGGCATTGTTGAAGCAGGAGAATCAGAGAGTGGAAGCCTATATTGAAAAGTTTGAAGTTCTCATGGCACAAATCGGAAAATTACCTGAGCGACAAAGATTAGGGTGTTTTCTCAGTGGGTTGAGAGATGATGTGAAGAGGCTGAGAACTTATGAGCCCAAAACCATAATACGGGCCATGGACTTGGCCCGAATGATTGAAGAAGAATTTTATTTGGATACCCTATTCCATCATGGAAATAACCTTACAACGGGCTCTAAATTGGAAAAGAGGGGTGGGAACTCACAGGGGTAACGCTCGGGCCCGAAACAATGACAGAAATACACCGATCCAGCCCATTTACCAGGAATATGTCATGCACTGACGCTTTGGGTGAAAATTCGTTGCATTGAACCCAGAGCCAAAAGTACTGTCCAAAATTTCCGATCGGTTTCTTCAGGGGGACAGTGGTCAAGCGAGGGGAGTAGTAAACCACGTTCCTGGTCAGAGAGCTAGGGATGGAAAATCATTTCCCATCAAGAGTGTTTAGCCGTAAAGAAAAAGGGCTTTGTTTCAAGTGTAGGGAGCCCTTTCACAAGTGCACTTATAAGTCTATGAAAGTGATTATTATTGCAGATGAGGAGGGAAAGGATTTGGAAGAGACAGTGAGACAAAGTGGTAAAACAACAAGTGGAGTTAGAGGATATTCTTGTGGTGTATGGCAGCTTATTTGAACCCCCACAGGGTCTGCCACCACAAAGAATACAAGATCATTCTATCAAAATTACAGAAGGGAGTGGGCCAGTGCAAGTAAGACCATACAGGTATGCACATCTTCAAAAGGATGAGATAGAAAGATTGGTGGCCGAAATGTTTCAAGCGGGAGTTATACAGCCTAGTTGCAGCCTTTACTCTAGCCCTTTCATTTTGGTTGAAGAAAAAGATGGAAGTTGGCTTTTTTGTGTAGATTACCGGGCTTTATTAAATGACATAACTATTGCGGAAAAGTATCCGATACCCGTGATCGAGGAATTACTGGATGAATTAAATGGGGCTTGTGTGGTTTACCTAACTGGATTTAAAGTCCGGATCATCAAATTAGAATGAAGCAAGAAGACGATCAAAAGACAGCATTCGAGACTCATGACCGCCACGTTTCAATCCACCACGAATGAGGTATTCAAGCCATATTTGAAAAAATTTGTGCGTGAAGTAAGACATCTAGTGTTCTATCGTAGAGCTAGTGATAAGGAAGCAATAGAGACTGAAGAGGATGAAACCGGGGAAGACAGTTGGACCGGATGAGATACCAATTGAAGTATGGAATTGTCCATGGGAAGTTGGGATACAATGGTTGACTAGGCTCGTTAATAGGATTCTAGATACTTGGAAAATGCCAATATGTTGGAGCATAGTATTGTAGTACCGATTTATTTATAAGAATAAATGAGATATACGTGACTGCTCAAACTATAGAGAGATTAAACTTATGAGCCATACAATGAAGCTATG
Source organism: Primulina huaijiensis (assembly GCF_012295235.1). Lineage (NCBI taxonomy): Eukaryota > Viridiplantae > Streptophyta > Magnoliopsida > Lamiales > Gesneriaceae > Primulina > Primulina huaijiensis. Next base: position 17,405,739 of record NC_133323.1, read on the forward strand.
GGAGCGAGGGATAGAGCGGAGACTTACGAGTATCACTACTGTATCAGATAACCGATTTGGTTTTATGTAGGGTAGATCTACAATGAAAGCTATTTTCTTGATTAGACAAATGATTGAGAAATATAGAGAACAACAGAAGAGCCTGCATATGATATTTATTGACTTAGAGAAAGCCTATGATAGAGTGCTTAGAGAATTAATCAGCTGAATACTTAGAAGGAAGCACGCGTCTCAATGCTACCTCAAGATCATTAAAGATATGTACGAAGGTGCCGTAATGTTAGGTCCGTTGGAGGGATGTCATGTGAATTTCTTGTGGCAGTAGGACTTCATCAATGATCAGTTTTAAGCCCTTACTTTTTTGCTTTAGTTATGGATGAGCTGACAGGACATATTTAGGATGAGGTACCTTGATTAACGTTGTTTGTAGATGATAATGTCCTCATAGATGAAACTAAAGGTGTAAATAAAAAATTAGATAGATGACATAAAACTCTTGAGAGTAAATGTTTTAGAATTAGTCGTTTGAAAACGGAATATTTAGCTTGTAACTTTGGTCCCGAATCTTGACGAATCGGTAGCCCAATAGAGATTGAAGGTTGAGAAGTCCCAAAGTGTGAAGCTTTTCGCCATTTAGGTTCTATTATCCAAAAACTTGGGACATTAGAAATGATATAGACATAAGATTAAAGCAGATGGATGAAATATAGGATGACATCATGAGTATACGATTATGGAGAAACGTCTAACATGGTTTGGTCATTTGAAGAGGAGACCAAATATGGTTTCAATCCGACATATCTTAGGTTGGCAGGTTAATGGAAGGAGTAGAATGAGGGGTAAGTCATTGAAACTTGGATAAAGGTGGTTAAGGAGGATATTTTAGATCTTGATTTAAAAGATGACGTGGGAAAATCGATTAGTTTGAAGAACTAATATGCATGTGGTCGATCCTGTAATTAGCGGGAATGTGCTATGATGATTCTGTTGTTTAGCAAGATGTGAGTAGAACACCTGGGACATCCGCGGACATTTTTGGTGTTTTGTTGAAGCACCAACTGTTGCTGAACAAAAAAAGAATGCTAATTTGGGCTTAAGGAGGTGGAGTATGTAGGGCACATGATCTCGTATGAGGGGCTAACAGTGGACCCTAAGAAGATTGAGGGAGTAAGAGCTTGGCCGGTGCCTACCGAAATTAAGGAAGGGGTGGGCTTTTTGGGGTTAACCGGATATCATTGTAAATTTATTCGTGATTATGGCAAAATACTCAAGCCTTTGACTGATTAATTGCGTAAAAACAGTTTCTTTGGAGTCAAGGGGCGCAATGAGCGTTTGAGGAGTTAAAAAGGGTGGTGAGTTTGGCTCCAATTTTGATAACGTCATATTTCTCTATATAATTTGTTATTGATTGTGATGCATTAGGTAGGGCGCTTGGGGCAGTGTTAGCTCAAGAGCGGCCTATAGCTTTCTTTAGAAAGCATTTAGCCGACAGAGCATTATCCAAATCCACATATGAGAAGAAATTGATGGCCTTAGTATTTGCTATCCAACATTGAAGACCGTAATTTCTGGGAATGAAATTCACTGTCATGACGGACCACAAAGCACTAAAAAGTTTGTTACAACTTATTTCGACTCCGGACCAACAACATTGGTTGCCCAAATTGATGGGGTACGAATTCGAGATTAAATACAAATCTGGAAGTAGTAATGGAGCGGCTGATGCTCTTTCAAGAAAGATAGAGGAAGTGGATCTCAAAAGTATATCAATACCGGTGCGGTTAGAAGCTGAAGAATTAAGGGAAGCAGTGGGGAATGATCCTAAGTTACAAATTTTAATTAATAAAGTCAAGGTATAGAGGGTAGTGGGGTGTATTCAATGGTCAATGGGTTCTTGTTGCACAAGGGGAAGATATTGATTCCCAAGGGTTCTGAATGAATTAAAAAATTATGGAAGAATCACATGCTACACCAATGGGGGGTCATTTGGGGACTTGAGGACAATTAGTAGAATTTCCAGCTGTTTTGTTTGGCGAGGATGAGGAAGGATGTGGCATGATATGTTGCGGAGTGTGCAGTGTTTCAAAGGCAAAAATATGAGGCAACTAAACCATCAGGATTGTTACAGCCATTACCTGTTTCCAGTGCAATTTGGGAAGATATATTGATGGACTTCGTTGTTGGCTTACCTAAATCGAGGGGGTTTGAGGTGATCGCGGTGGTGGTAGATCGGTTATCAAAATATGAGCATCTTGTAATGCTTAAACATCCATTTACAGCAAAAGTGGTAGCAGAGTTGTTCACAAAAGAGATTTTACTTCTTCACGGGACTCCAAAATCAATTGTGAGTGATAGAGATCCAGTTTTCATGAGCCAATTCTGAACCGAGTTTTTTCAGATTGCAGGGAACTTTACTTGAGATGAGTTCCTCCGGAAACAGATGGGCAAACCAAGTTATTGAACTGGTGTTTGGAAACTTATTTGCGATGTTTTGCATTGGAGCAACCGATAACATGGGCAGTGTGAATCCATTGGGACGAATTCTGGTATAATACATCATATCATACTGCTGCAGGTATGACACCTTTTGAGATCGTCTATGGAAGGAAACCACCAAAAATTACACAATTTTGGGCCCATGTAACAGCAGTGGCAGCGTTATCTCAAGAGCTTTAAGACAGGGATGAACTACTGAGGCAACTTAAGTATAAACTACACAGAGAACAAGAGAGGATGACTAAACAAGCAAATGCTCAACGGAAAGATGTTTCTTTTCGAGAGGATGACATGGTGTTTCTGAAGTTTAAGACCTCATAAACAACAATCGGTCTGTCGAAGGGTTTATCAGAAGCTGACTCCTAGATATTACGGACCTTTTAGGGTGCTGCGAAAAGTGGCAATGTGTCTTACAAGTTGCAGTTATCTGCTGGGTCCAGAATTCATCCAGTGTTCTATGTCCCTGTCTAAAAAAGGCGGTGGGAAGTGCAGTGTCTGTGCAACCTTTATCAAAAGTTATAGAGTCAGAGTTGACTGTAGAATTTTGAGCCAGAGCAAGTTGTGGCTCGAAGACTGAAGCAGATAGGTGGAGAAAAAGTGCAACAAGTGCTGATCCGGTGGAAGGACGGGCCTATAGAAGAAGCTACTTGGGAAGAGGTCACTGCCCTTGCTTTGTGATTTCCCACATCCAGCCTTAACGACAAGACTGCTTCTAGTGAAGGGGGTATTGTTGTGGGCCAAAACGAGGAGAGTCACATGGTGGGTGAAAAGCCCATAATTAAATTTGTTTGTTCTAGAAGAAAATAGATGACACACACACATGAGAAGGGGAGGGGAGAGTATATATATGGAAAAGAATATTGCTGGTGGAGAGTTATTTACATTTCTTGAGTGTCAAGTACTGGGAAGAGCTAAGGTTGTCAAGAGACGTTTCTCTGGGAGTTCCTGGGAGTTCTTTTTATTTCATCAGAATACATTTGGTTTATATTCCATTCCAATATCTTTGTGCATTTCTTATTGTGGTTGCTACACTCTTCCCCTAGTAAAACATAAGGCTTTTCCGGAAGGAATTTTTTAGGATTTGTGTTGTCAGTGTGATTGGGTGAAAAATGATGATAATTAGAAGAGTTTATTAACGCTGTCAAGTTCTGGTACGAGTATATGGTATGTCCTTCTAAGATATAAATTTGGACGAGGTTACATTTATTTGAGCTATAGTGATTCTACTGATTTATTCCTTCCATTATAACTTCTCTTTATTTCTAATTATTTCTTTCAAGTTTAAATACCCAGGCATTTTTTAAGTTGGTAATCTCAAAATTATTGTCTTTTCTTAGAGAGCTTGCATAAGATCACAAATTCGCAATTTATATTCTGGATTTTAATACCTTCTTCCTGCAGTTCTGTATTTAGAGAGTTGAGGAAGTATCAGAAAGATTTCTCCAACTGGTGTTCGGAGTGTGAACGTGAGAAGAAAGAAAGGCAACGCCAGTCCGTATCGGCTATCAAACTGGTATGCCAAAATTTTAAGGGTGAACTCTTTAGAAGGCAGTGCTTCCTCTGCCTGCCTTGAACAAGATAATCTTCAGAGCTTCCCCGCACTGAAACCATCGACAATCATAACCATTACATTACTTCCATCATATGTGTATATTTATCAATGAGCTAAATAATCAGGTATTTTTTAGTTAATAATACATAGTTTGTTACCAACTTAGGCAGTTAGGCCAAACATTGTTATGCTCACACAGTTATTGAAAACCTAGATATAAAAAATGACGTGGTTACTTGTATAATGTTCAGTTAGTTTGCTAGACATCAGTATGGCTAGGTGATTGAAATGCTATTAGGAGAAAATTGGATATTTGTTTGCTCGAGAAAATGAAGAAAACATGAAATAGCAACTGCCCATATTTCACAATTTACTGAGAGAGGAAATTACTCTGCTCTCCAACCATGCACACCTACCCATGTCATCGAAAAAGTGTTCCTACATATACTGCATCCTGCTTGCTCACTCGTGTCATCCTCATAAATAATTGATTGGAATTAGCGAAGTTAAATGTTTCTTTGGCTTCTCAGGAATTGCTGAGGAGAGAGGCAGGGGAAACTGCTACTTGAGCTCTTGGACACATCTTCGCTTTCTAACTTACTGTATTATATTGCTCAAGATATTCGGACAGGACAAACGGACTTGCTATTAACATTTAAAGGGGCGACTGATGTGTGTTCTTTGTAATTTGAGCATAGCTGTACATGAAAACCAGTAGGTTATGAAGAATTCTGGCATGGATTCATGTGTTGATCCTAGAGTAAGAGAAAGCTATCATATTTGACTATTCTTTATAAACTCTTAATTGTTCTACAGTTTTTAAGCTTCTTTTTTAAAATTTATTATTATTATTAGGGGAATGATATTTGGTTCTCCAAATTCCCTGACAGCGTGTGGTTCCATGGATTTCATGGAATTTGGTGAGATTTGGAGTTATAAATCTCATTTTGTGTGTTTTGTATAATAGAATTTCATAACGGATTGATATTTGTTGTGATTTGATATAATTAAATAACATTTTTACAAAAATGGCCAGATTTCACAAGATTTTGTAGGATTTAGATTATATGAATACGCTAATATATTTTTAAAAAACTAATATTTTAAATATATTTTATGTATCATTCAAAAAATTATTTTGAAATAATTTAAAATATTTATATATTTTAAAAATTAGATAATTTTTTCTTCTGTTATGATTCTCGATTATTTTTTTAATATTTAAAACTTAACCTCACAAATTAGAGATTTTGGAATTGTAAGTTCATGGATTTCAGTTTGAAACTTCATTTTTAATTCACAGCAAAACTTGATCGTGATCACGCGTGTGATTGGTAATGTAGTATCTTTAGAGGTAAGCCTAGTTTTTTAAAAATAGGATCTCACTTGACTAACTACAAATGAAATTTCAAATCTCATTCCATTAATTCTCTTTTATTGATTATGTAGGTCTCGTGAAGATTCTACTCGTACCATCATATCATTGAGGAAACGCTGAATTAATTGACGAGGAGATCGGAGCCTTATTTGGCGGGAGGTAAAGTGTAGATTCAATTGTGGAGGAAGTTGGGGATTATATTCATCGATTTATCCTTGGAATTGAATTGAGCAGAGTACTCGTGACGTGCTGTTTTTGTTTTCAGTTGATTGATTGTTCTTTACATTTGTTGCTTTTGTTGGGAGTCATTGGAATAAAAAAGGGGGTGTGTTGACTTGTTTGTGCTGTTTCACTCACTGTTTTGTTGTAAAAAGATACTCTAAGAGGGTGGTTGGTTAATCGGTAGCCGGCCGTTTGCGTTTTAATCTTGGTCAACCCAAAGATAGCCCTCTCCCGTTTCATGGCGAGTGATTTTCCTGCTGCATCTAGTTTTGGAGTTGCCGGTGGTCCTTGTGAATTTGATGCTATTAAGACCCGGTGAAACGTTTACTAATTTCTTTTTTTTTTTTAAAGTTAAATTTCGAAATAAACATTTTATGCATGCAATGCGATAACAATTGAAATTTACACATTTTAAAATAAAAGTATTCAACTAACAATAAAAACGCTGCAGTAAAAGAAAATACGACAAAACATCAAACATGCAAAACTCGTGACCACCATCAACATATAAAAATGACACCGTATGAAAATATCCATGATCTCTCCTAAATCATAAACATGATGTGCGGAAAAATAAGGTCCTCGGGTTAGTGTGCGCATATCCATCCCAGCCTAATCAGTCTTCGCGCCTCCAGTCTCCTCGTCGATATGCTCACCTGTATCATTCACATCTAGTAAGTCTAAAGACTCAACACATCATAAACGTTATACCGAGTACATATACATAACATTCACATTAGGGTCGTGTCTGGATCCTCCTCAGCATGCATCACATAAGCTCTACCCACAGTAAGTCCTTTCTTCTTCGGGCAATCAATAGCTTTATGTCCTTCTTCTTTGCATATGAAGAATTTGTATGTCCTCCACATACACTTGCCAAAATGTGAACGATTGCACTCTTTGCACAGTGGTATCTCTACAGGTTTTGGTGCTCCAGGTTGTGGTGGCTTTGGTTGTCCCAGCTTCTTCACTTGCCCTTGGGGCTTCTGTTGCCCTTGAGCTCTAGGAGGTCCCGTGAATTGCTTTTTATTCGGCTGGGAGTTCTACTGGTGTTGCTGCCTCTTGCGCTGCATCTCATAATAAATATCTTTCAGGGCTTGCTCAAATTGGAATGCTTAGGCAGTGGCAGCTGCATACTCCGTCGGTCGCATCATCATCACATCACGGCGTATAGTAGGTCGAAGGCCATCCATGAAGTGCCTTAATTTCTCCGCAACATCTCTTGCAATGAGGTGTACAAAATTGTTAGAGTAGATGCCCTGCAAGCCAACTGTTGGCTAGGGATTTTATTGACTCAATTGTAATTAACAATATTTATTTTAATATAATTCATTATTTCATGGTTTGTTATTTCTTTATCTGTATACCCATGTCATCAAACATAGATAAAGAACTTGATTATACTTTAATGCAAATGAATCGTAATTCGATGTTGAAACTCATTTGTAAACACTGTATGATCTAAATTCGTTCCTAGTCGATTCAGCCGCCTAAAACATGGATAAACGTCGCTTGAGCTCNAACAATCTTTATTTTAATATAATTCATTATTTCATGGTTTGTTATTTCTTTATCTGTATACCCATGTCATCAAACATAGATAAAGAACTTGATTATACTTTAATGCAAATGAATCGTAATTCGATGTTGAAACTCATTTGTAAACACTGTATGATCTAAATTCGTTCCTAGTCGATTCAGCCGCCTAAAACATGGATAAACGTCGCTTGAGCTCGAGACTAGCATCTGTGATGTTGTGTACTGCGTTTCTTGGTATGGGCATAGAGATGTCCAAACATACAGATGGGTAGTCATATGATGATTATACCGAACAACCCTCCCTCGGACTTTTCAAGTGGTTATCATTCATCGAGAGGATAAGTCCGTGGTTATGATTGTACACCATTAGTCCTTACGACCCGGGACAACACTGAGGCTCTATATGCTAGGGCTGTGCTTTGACTCGTTTACTGGCTCCAGGAGAGCCATCAGGTGGCGAGGTTGGGTACAATTGCGAAACATATAGGAGCCAGTGCATTGTAGTCGGGGATTCACCGCTCACCTGCGGGTGTGGATATCCTATGTGATCTGATGAAATTATAGTGCATGGAATCTCTGGCCAGAGTATGAGATGTACGTTAGAGAAGGAGTTCTCGAACGGTACATGCGATGCCACTATTTATAGTTGTCACATAGTTAAAGAATTAATATGCAACCCTCGATGAACCAATGGTTGCAGATTCGATCGGGATATATGAGATGAAGGGACCGTAATGTACGTTAATCATAATCGACTGGTACTTGCAGGCACTATCAGTGATACCTAGGGGATCATGGGGCGATGCTACTAGACGCTCTTACCATGATCCGATGGGTGCAATCAGAAATGAGTTCTGACAATCTTGATCAAAATGTTGATGAAAAAAATGGGGCTAACTAGGGTAAGCCCGAATAAAGGATTATGTCCTGAATCACAAAGAGTTGTGAACCCACGGCTAGCTGTATCCCTGAACCATTGAGGGTCACACAAGTATTGGATTGTTTGTTCCCGTTGAGAGAATAAATTCAAGAAGTTGAATTTATATTATATAGTAAATTCAAGGAGTTGAATTTATGATAATTAAATTTTGAGAGAATAAATTCAAGTAGTTGAATTTATAAAATTTGAGAATTTGAATTATTAAACTCAAATGTTGGGTTTATTAAATATTAAATTTTGGAAGTGATAAAAATTCAAGGAGCTGAATTTATAATTTAAATAATAAATTCAAATGTTGAATTTATAATGTATTTAATTTATTAAGCTCAAAAATTGAGTTTATTAATTAATAAATTAAATAAGGTGGGTATGTTTAATGGGCTTGTAAGAGTACAAGTCCATCATAATAAATAATTAAAGTTTTAATAGGCTTTGATTAAATTAATTAAACTAGTTGGACTAGCCCAATTAATTAAATCAAGCCCATTAATGTTAATTATGTCATTAGGCTATTATTTAATTATAAATAACACATGTTAATTAAAACCCTAGCCTACCACAACAAAAGTCTTTCTAGACTTTCACTTTCAAAGAAAAAAATCGGCCACAATTTTTTTGAAAGAAAATTTGGGTCATCTCTCGATCAATTTCTCTCCTACGCAAAACTTCTTCCATATTTTCTAGTGTAAATTGGAAGAGGAATAAACCATCCAGTCGTGGACTTGATAGGAGGATTTCATCGAAGAAAGTTCGTAGGGAATCAACAAGAGCTAATCCGTTTATACCGGATCAGTTGGAGTCCAGTGATTTAATTCACAAAGGTATAATTTTTAAACATTCTATGCATGTTTAATTCCTGAAAACCATACGAGTGTCCAAAAGAATTATTTTGTTTTAAAAATAAAATAAAAATTTTAAACTTCCGCTGTGTTTGGGCACGTAAAAAACCGAGATCCAACAAAAATGACTACCCCTATCAAACTTCCTCACAAACTCAACCACAGTCGTGTCCCCCTGACGGAGACTCATGAATTCTCTCTTCAAGCGTCCTCGGACATTGGCATTGAAGTATTTCTCATAGAATATTTCCTTGAATCGAACCCAAGAAAGTATAGCCAAATCAATTTCATGTCCCGTCCCTTCCCACCAAAGGGAAGCATAATCTCTAAGCATATACATGGCACACCAAACACGGTCAGCGTCTCCCATATACGTGCATTTCAAGTGATCGAATCCAACCCTCAGCAGCAAATGGGTCAGTGGTGCCAGAAAATTCCTTCGGACCTAGCCTCCGGAACTGATCATAAACGTCAAGCTGTGGCCCCGGAGCCTGCTGAAACTGCTCAAAGAAGAGCGACATGCCTTCCAGTGCATGAATAGCAGCATCCCCATTAGGAGTTGGGGGTGCATTCCCTTGACGATCCTCGGTATTCTCAGCTTGCCTATCAGTTTTAGGTGCGCGTCTAGGAGACATTACATTTGAAAGTTTTCCAAATTCTAGACGTAACCAACATACATTTAAATCTAAGTTTCTAACAATGCAACATATACTAATCCCCTTTTCAAGCAATTTTAAACATACATAACGTTCAAACTCAAAAAGCTTCTAAACATGTAACATAAACGTATAAACCATGTAAACATGCAGGTATCATCATAAAAATCATGTAAAACATTTAAACTTACAGACTTGAGGTTTGACGACTGAGCTTTCCGGAACTGGTGGTAGCACAACCCTTTGTAGGAACATTGCTCTGATACCAACTGAAACGTCCACTACACGTTTTTTCTTAAAAAGTACTAGAAAATTTTTTTCCTACTAAGACATTCGGTCGAAATTTCAACATACATACATATATATATTTTTAAAATACTTTTGCACCACTTAAAATAAATCCACCAACTATCATTTGAAAAATCTAAAAGAACGTAATTCAAAACATAAAATCATAAAACGTCAACCAACCTAACTTAATATATTTCAAAAGTAGACTTAACTCTAACATCCTCTCAAAACCCTCTCAAAAGCATTCATAATCATAAAAATCCTTAAAGTATTTAAATCATTAACATAAGTCATAAATGCGAAAAAACTAGCGTTGGTCCTCGGGTTGTGTGCACCTTCAGTCCAGCAAGATCAACCATCAAGTCCCTCGTTAACATCAATATCAAGCTCACCTGCATCGATCACACCCAGTGAGTCTATTGACTCAGCAAACCTTAACCATGATAACGAGTAATACATATACAATCACATGCAACGGTGAAAATATTTTTACTTAAAATAGCTTTCATAAACATGCATAACTTAAACATTTTTTCTTTCATCATATACATTTCTCTTTTAATCATATACGTATATGTTTTCCTTTTATTGAATTTGGATTGTTAATTGTGACTTTCGTATCAGCTGAAGGTCGATGAATCCATCTACGTGTAGCCACAGTAATGGGCGGCGAGGACATCAGCGACACTCTCACCCGTCAACTATGCCTTGGTCTTACATATCATTGTATCATCATAATCATCGTATCGTATTAGTTACAATCACTTCACCTCCTTCAACTTTTCATATTTTCATCACTGATAAAAATTCATGCGCATATAAATCATTTTTCTTTTAAACCAAGCATGAAACATGTCTTTTAGCATTAACGTTTCATCATATAATTTCATAAACATTTAAAATAAACATATTAAAATTATTTATAGCATTCAGGACACTTTCAGAATGTCTAATCATTTTTCAGGTGTAAAATGATCATTTTACCCTTGGACTTAGAATTTCTTGAATTTGAATTTTTTATTACTTTAATTGACTCTAGACCATCTCAAATGATTATTTAAGCTTAAATTAAATTTTTAATATTTTTATTTAGATTAAATTCGAGGCTTTTGATTTAATTTTCTATTTATTAATTCGTAAAGCGTTTAATTCCGAATTAATTCAAACGTTAATATTTTAATACCAAACTTTTATCATGAAATTTTCATACCTAAATTACCCTCTTGAACCATAAACCGACCTCGGTGGACCATGGTTCGACCCCTTACCATCACTTCAAAAACCCGAACCCTAGCTAGTTTCCCCTCGAGCCATCTTACGTTTTCTTCGAGCCACTCCCAAACCACCTCGAACCAACCCCTGCCTAGACCACCTAGGGACCATACTGACCAGCCCTGACCCATTTAAGCAGCCCTAGCCCACTCCATATGTCCAGCACGAGCCGCGGCCTATAACGCACCATAGGACTCCCAACTCGCCGAGGACCCTTCACTTGAGCCACCACCCGAGCTCGAACCCTCATGACCCTCATTGGACTATCCTCAGACCTAGCTTGGACCCCCGGGCCAAGCGGTGACTCCTTTATGCACAACAGTGTCCCTCGATTACATGGGAAGAGTCCCATTGCGTATGGACTCTTCCCTAGCCGCTGCGCATGAGTCCTAGCCACACTAAGACTCTTCCTCACACCTAACCACATCCAACCCAAGCACTGGTCAAGCCCTGGTCGAGCCGCACGCCATGTTTCTTCCTAGCCGAGATCCTAATGCACCAACATGCAAGTTTTTGTTCCTCCATGGTTTGCCTATGGTCCAGCCCTTGTCCAGCCTTGCCTAGTCCCTTAAACCCTCTGAAATTCATCTCTTTTTATTGTCCTAGGATGTCAGCCCTTTTATGCATCATATACATGAGTTTTATATCATCAAAACATGAGTTATATACATGTATGCCCCTAAAAGCGAAAATAAAACTTGTGCCACATATTTTTCATGCAAGGTTAATCAAATATACATAATATGGTGTGAAAGATGTTTGAAAAAAAGTTAAGGCATGTCTTTGCATTTATTACGCACAAAAACGAAATGGCGATGCGAATAACGACGACGTAGAAACCCTAGGATGAATTCTTCCTCAAAGCCGTGACTCTCCATTTTCAAATTCTCATGTGTGTGCATGTGTTTGCTGCTAGGAGGATTCTTATGTGTGTTGTGTGTGGTGTGCGTGTGTTTTAGGGTTTTGGGGTGGCGTTGAGGGCTTTTTATTTGTTCATTAAATCATGTGTGCAAGCATAGACCCATTAACATGACATATTGGGCCCATTAAGCCCATTAAACAATATTTAAAATATTTTTTTTACAGAAGTTCGTGAATATATTAGCCGAGTTTTCAAAAAGTTCACATTTTCGTCGAAAATCAAATACAGTTTAAAAATACATCTCGACGTATAAAATCACCTCAAAACACACCATTTTCGAAAATACCATGTAACATATACAATCTTTTGAATAATTAAAAATAATTATTTAATAAAAACATTTTCTTTTTTTTTTCAACACTCGGTCTTCGTTCCTCGATTGCGTCTCAAATAAGCTTTAAAACACATTTTCATGCATTTTAAATAAAACTACATTTTAAACATGTTAACATGCATATCATAATTAATTCATGCCATTAAAAATATTTAATTAGTCATTTTCTATTTTTCCTAGATTTGTATGCAGTTGGATTACATCATCATATTTTGGACTAGATTTGCATGCAGTTAAATGTTTGCTAATCTAGGCCCAATTAAAAAATTAATTTAATATTAGTGTTGTAATTTAAAACATTCCCAATATATTTATGACAAGTTGGAAATGGATCTCATATCATTGCAGATGAAGATCAAAGATTGAGAAATGAGTCAAAAATTAACTATTCCAACAAATTCCCAAAGTTCTTCCTCAGAAGAGCAGGCTGAACCATAAACTCATCAGCCAGAGCCATCCCAAGAAGCAGTTGCTGAACAAACTGAGTAAGTAACTGTTTCTTCTTCAAAGGATGCTCAACCAATAATTTTTGCTCTTCAATCTCCTCCGGAAGGTCTTCAACTCTATACCGATGCTGAGTTGTCACTGGCAAATATCGATGAAGTAATACAGTCAGTTGCTGATGACATCTAGCTGAATGTGCTAACTGAAGAATCAGTTGAAGACCTGAGAAAAACTGAACAACTAGCCTCAGAGGCTGCAATACTAGAAGTTGAAACAACAGTTTAGTCGCCTGCCACTACTGAACAAGAAGTCCAAACTAAAATTGAAGTGGCTCAGTTGCAATTAGAACCAACTGAAGAAGTGCCAACTGAAGAGCCCACTGAAGTATCAGCTGCCAAACCAACTGATGAGCCTACCGGTTCAACTGCGGTTTAGATTCCCACTTCTTCTCAAGAACCTCAATAAAAATTAGTTGAAGAAATAGTTTCAGAAATGGTTGAGACTAAATCAAATAGGGCCTTGGTAGTTTTTAATGAAGCAGAAAAGGAGCAAGAACCAGAATCATCTGAAGCTATGTCTCCTCAGATACCAATGGCTACTGATACTATGATAGAAGACATTCAGTTCAACCTTCATCATCTGATTTCATTTATTTATGATATAAAGTCAACCCAATTGCTGCACACATTAAAGATGGACTCTATGAAGGAGAATACAATGAAGAACCTACACCAAGTTACAAAGGATATCACTTCCTTATTTCTCCAACTAGATCAATTGAAGAAAAACTGAGTGACAGTTCAAGACATTTCCAGACTCAAGACATGTTTAAAAATTGCATTGAATTTTTGGAAACAATAGTGACAAAGAGAATGGATCTGATACAAGAACAATTAATGAATGCTATATCTAATGTCACCTCGGAAGTCCGTGCATTATCCAGCAAAGTTGATTGATTTGACAAAAAGGGGGAAGAGGAACAACAATAGCTATCTAAGAAAAGACCAAGTCAACCAACTGATCAAGGACCAGCTGATAAGAGAGCAAAGAAATAAAGAAGTCCAGATCAGTTAGAAGACAATATTTATATTCAGTTGAGAGTTTTTGGCAGATTTTCAGTCAATTAGTAGGAGATTCTTTTATTCAAAAATTCTTCCATTCTTTTATTCTTGTACGAATCTGTACACTGAATGAATAATCAATAAATGATTATTTTATCTATGAGAAGTTAAGTTTGGTGAGTTCATAAATTCTAAGTTTTTTCAAACACCAAAAATGAGAAAAATTGTTGAAATCTTAATTTCGGAGTTTGACAAATTAAAGTGTGAAAAGTTTGAACAAGTGATCAAGAAAACTGAAAGTAACTGAATTAAAGCGTGAAAAGTTTGAACAAGTGATCGAGAAAACTGAAAGTAACTGAACTGAAGATTTGTAAACTGATAGTTGCCCGAACTGAAGATTAATGCGTATATAATCAAAGGAAACTGAACTAAACAAAGCTAACTGAACTATGTAGTCAACTGGACAATCAGTTAAGACTGATCAGTTACACATTAACCAGTTAATTCTATCGGCTATGTCAATTGATGAATCAGTTTGACACGTCATCAGTTAAAGAACTTAGCTATCAACCTTCAATTGTACAAGAGTAGACTGCAACTTGTAGTGGGAACACCGCATTTCAGAAAAAGCTACAGTGTATGATTGTTTGAAGTATGTTGATGTGTGTATACAACTGATATAAAGATTCAAAGTGCATTCATTGTTACCGTTGGAAGCAGAGCCTATAAATAGCTGAGAAGATCAACTGAAGCACAGTAACAAAGAAACAAAGTTATCAAGCAGTACATTCAACCTCTCTACGTATATTCTTTCAAGTTTAAAAGCTCTCAAAAGCTCATGCTTATTATTCACATTCATAGCTTTCAGGCTATACTTTGAGCTTAAAGCAAAAACACTTATTGTTATATTATTAGATCTTGTAGAGATCAATTGTGCTAAGGAAGTTACATATCAGTTAAGTACTGATAAGTTGTATTTAATACTAAGAGTTTCAGTCTTGGCAGTGTTAAGTCCAAACTGAAGTTGGTTTGTACAATTCATTGTATAGATCAAAGTCTTTTAGTGAATATCCTATCTTCGAGATAGAAGGGGTGATGTAGGAGTATATGAAATCTCCGAACATCTAGAAATCTTATGTTCTTTCCTTATCAGTTTTATTCTTTCTGTCTTTCAGTTATTTCCGCACTTTTATCAAGTTAACTGATTGACATTGACAACAAGATTCGCGAATTCAGTTTATCACTAAACTGATTCATAAATCGAAGAAGTTGTGAAAATTGTAAAGTGTTTATTCAACCCCTTTCTAAACACTTTTTCACTCCCAAGCGATCCTAACAATGTGCATCTCATGTTTTCCAAAGAACTCTTAACGTTTTGCAAATTTTCGAAGGGGGATCCAAACCGAGGTAAACGAGGGTGTGTAAACGCGTGCTGGACGTGAGGGCAAGATAGGGTGGTGCGGCTTGGGGTTCTATTAGCCATGGTGGCTGCATGAGACCCTAGACATGGTATTTATGGAAGGGTAAGGGTCCTAGGAAGGTCTAGGATGGGTTTGGCTATGCTTGGACGGGCTGGTTTAGGGCTGGAACCAAAACTCCAGAACTTACACTCGTGGGGGCTTTTTTGGTGTGTCATGGTTCTATGGGCTAAGGGATTGGTTTAAGGGCTGTACAAGGACTAGGGAAGTGCATTAGGTTCCTGGTGAGGGGGTGGTGAGAGCCAAGAGTCGAACAAAAGGGCTAGGACAGCTGCTGGACTTGAGAGAATAGCTGCTGCGCAAGAGACGCGTGCGGAGGGCTGCTGTTGCGAGGGGTCTAGGGCATGGGGCGTCGGGTCTGTGTTGGAAAGGGCTTGATCATGGTCTTATTTAGTGTCTAAGGAAGGGGTATAGGGCCTGGTTCGGGGTTGTTTCGAGCTGTGGTTCGTTTGGAGTCGTAAATTGCCCGAACGTGTCAAAAAAAGGGTGAAGTGAGACTAGGTTAAAATGTTATTCCATGTTTTTGGTTTTGGCTTGGGATCGGGGACTTCCAGCAGCTTAAATGGTGTCTTAGGATGTTAAGAAAGGTCTGGTCTTGGGGTGGTTAAAGTCGGAATAGTAGTTTGATAATTTGTTTAACCAAAAACGCGAAAATGGTGGTAAATAAGCCATCCGGTAAGAGAATTGAGTCTTTTTTGAAACATATGTCCTTTGATTTAATTTCCAGCAAGCTACTGTATTTTTTTGGGTGTTTTTAAAGTTTTAAAATCGAGTCGTCTCCTTGAGTCAAAGTTTAAGGTCGTCCGGGTACGTATAGTGTTGAAACGTGTGCGGTCGGTCTGAGGAAAGTCGAGGGCGGTTTACAACTTCCTAAAACAATTTCATAGCATGTTAAATGATATTTTTAGAACTTTTAAAGTATATGCATGATATATGCTATTTTTAGAAGTTTAACGTATTTTGCACGTATGTGCTAATTTCAGCAATCTCGGCGTATATGAATGATTTAAAGCATTTTTTTGGGAAATTTTAAAGAATATGTAAAGTTATGAATGTTTTATATGATAAAATAAAGGAAAATATTTTTGAAGAATATGAATTGATTGTGATGAAAAAGTAGTACGGGATCCTTTGAAAACGAGAACAGTGAACTTGCAATGAAAAGGGAGTGAACTGTTGAAAACGGGGGTGAGAATCTCAATGATAATGGATCAATTGAAAAAGTGAACGGTGAAGTTATTTTTATGGTAGTCAGTGAGATCATCGAAAAAGTGGACGTTGAACCTGGCGGCCTAGTTATATATTGATCAATCAAATCAAAATTGTCACTTTTGAGGATCGGAATTCACACAAAAAGGATGATTTTAAATGAAAAATGTTCATATCTATGCATGGTTTAAAAAGTTTCATATTTTGAAGGTTTCATGATTGCATGGAAATATATATTTTTAGTAAAAATAATTTTTATGCATGTGAGTGTATATCTACGTATTTGCTATATTAGGTTTGAGCAACTCACTAGGTTTGAATAGTTGCATGTAATGACAATGTTAGTCGTGAGGTGCGAACTATCAAGTCATCCGGATGGCGCAATGCATACCCGAGTACCTAGAAATTCCGCATATATCAAAGAATTTTTGATGATTTATGGATTACCATTTTTATTTATAGACTGTTAGGATGCTAGAATTTATTGAGTAAAATTTTAGACTTTTATTGCTTTATTTACTTATTCCGCATGAATGGTTTAGATATTATGGAATTCATTTATTTGATTATTTATGAAGAATTAATTATGCATGGTCTAGAAAATATGCAGGGTCGATTCATTAAAAAATATAAAAATATAATTAGATGGACTTTGAAAGATATAAAAGGTATAAATCCTTTAGTTTTCACATAAAAAATTCACTTGGAAGAAAATGCTGAAACATATCAACAACCACAAAGAAGGTTAAATCCACATATGAAGGAAGGTGTTAAGAATGAAGTATTAAAACTATTAGATGCTGGAATTATCTATCCAATCTCAGATAGTAAATAGATAAGTCCAACACAAGTAGTACCTAAAAAATAAGGCATCACTGTTATAAAAAAATGAAAATGGAGATTTATTACAAGCTATGATTTCACTTAGTTGGCGTATGTGTATTGATTATAGAAAATTAAATGATGCAACTAGAAAGATCATTTCCACTACCATTTTTAGAACAAATTCTAGAAAAAATAGCATGTAATTCTTATTACTATTTTCTTGATAGGTATTCGTTATATTATCAAATACCTATATCATCAGAAGATAAAAATAAAAAAAAACTACTTTCACTTGCCGTTTTGGAACTTTTGCATTTAAAAGAATGCCATTTGATTTATGTAATTGTAACGTCCGAAAAATCAAACCTACGTAAACCACATGCATGCAAAATTATTTTAATTGCTTAATTATTTTATTTAATTGTTTTTAAAAGCTTGCATGATATTTATTAATTGATTAAAAGTATGATTACATGATTAAAATATTATATGACATGATTATATGAAATTAAGAATTTTACCTGAATATTCGATAATAGGCAGGGGAAAGGAGACCCGGGACGACCAAGACAAGAATAATTAATTTTCAATGAATAATTACAAGGCTTCCTAATATGATTAAAAATGATTTAATTTTTCTAAAAATGTTAAATTTTGAATCATTTTACGAGTCGAACTCGATTTTTCCCGGGAAGCCGATTTTGGGCAAACAAGGAGTTTTAAAAGATCAAAAATATTATTTTTGGGAAACTAATTTTATAAAATTTTATTATTTAATTAAATAAGAGTTATTGGGCTCATAATTATATTAAATAGGCCCAAAGCTTGCAAGCCCAAAACCAAAACACATTAACATGTTAATTAATTTATAAATAGGACACTTAGGCTTTCAAAACACCACAATTAAACCTTTTGGCAGCCGAAATCTCATAGCACACACAAACAAGAATTTCAAAAATATAAAGGAAAGAAAAGGCTTATGTTCTTCGTCGTCCGGTCGTCCAACGTCGCACCCTCGCCAATGATCGTCTATTCGAGCATTATAAACTCAAAAACACGTTCCTAAACTTTTTAAAACATCATACAAATCATAATATGTGTGTTTAATTGATTACGCATGAAAAAAAGTATAGGGGTTCGATTAATTTTACGGTATGATACGAAATTTCAACGTTTTTATGATTTTACGCCAGTTTTGAAAAACGTTATGAATCCCATGGACACGCTGCCAACATAGGTCGTTATATGATTGAATTATGGTTAAAACATGTAAAAATTAACGGTAATAACAAGATGGAAACCGTGAGAAGAAACCAAGGGCGAAGCCAAGGGTGTTGGGTTTTGCTTGAATTTTATGGGCTCGACTAGGGCGCATGCCTCAGTTGATAGGACTCTTCTCGTAGGATGTTCTTGTTGGCCTAGAGCTTTCAGAGAAAAACTTGAGAGAAGGATGGGCTAGGTGGTCTGGACGGTGGCCAAGGATTAGGGGTGTCAAAATGCGACACGACCCAACACGAAAAAAATCAGGTTCGGGTTGGGGTTTTTCGTGTTAGGGTTGGGTGGGTTCGGGTTAGTGTCAGGTTAGACGGGTTTCGGGTTGGGTCGGGTTGGGTCACGGGTTGACCCGAAAACTGTTTTTTTTTTTTGAAAATATTATCTATATTTTTATTTATTGTATGTTTGAACAAAATTTATTGTATATTTATATGATAAATTTTCATCATTTAATATTTATTTGTATTTTTTTAACAATTGTTTATTTGTTTTAGTAAATATACTTTTAATTTTCTACAATTAAACTTTCAAATTTAAATCAAAAATTTTGTTATTATGTGTTTAAATTAAAATATTACTATTATTTTTTTATTTTTTCGAATTTTTTTTCATTAATTTTTTTTTAAAAATAAAAAAAATTCGGGTTAGGCGGGTTAGAAGGGTTGAGTCGGGTTAGACGGGTTCGTGTTCGGGTTGGGGGGTTTTCGGGTTGCTTCGGGTTCGGTTGGGAAAAAAATAAAAAAATTTCGCGGGTTGACCCGAAACTCGATCCACCCGACCAGATTGACACCCCTACCAAGGATGGTCCAGTGAGGGCTGGGCTCGGTGGTGGCCTGGGTAGAAGCCTCCTCACAAAGTTGGCAGCAGCAACGAGAATTGAGAGGGGCGCAGCTTGTTCTGGTTTCAGGTGGTTTGCTGCAGGGGTTCAAGGGTTTGGGCTGGGCTTGGTTGGGTCTGGGCGTGGTCCAGTGTTGGTTAGGGTCAGGTGGGCTCGGTGGTGGCTCCACTAGAAGTGTCCTAGGTTGGTTAGGAGTCTTTAAGCGTGAGTTAGCAGCAGCCGTGTGGGTCTTTGTCGTGCGCAGGGGGAGTTGCGTGGGTTAGGGGCTGGTTTGGGATGAAGCTGAGCGTAGTCCAGGGTCAGTGAGGGTCCGAGATGGTCGCTGGTTAAGTGGCTAAAAGAGTCCTAGTTCGATCAAGAGTCCTAAGTGAAGAAGGAAGCTTGCGTGCAGCTTTGTGCCTTCGATTGCTGGGCTTTTGCGTGAGTTAGGGGCTAGGTCCAAGGGTCAGAGCTGGTCAAGAGGGTTCTTTGATGGGTTAGCTCAGGTTTGGCTCGAGGTGGCTCGACCATGGCTCGAGTAAATAAGGAGATGGCTCGGTGTGTTCGAGTGAGGGTCATATTTCGAATTTAATGAACTAAAATTTGAACCATGTGTCCACGAGTGTGGTTCATGGCTCACAAGGGTAGTTTAGGTAATAAAAATTTTATGTTTAAAATTTGGTATCAAAATATGGAGTTTTGAATTTATACGGTATTTAATCGCCTATTGAATAATTAATTAAAGAATAAATTGAAACGCCTAGATTTAAGCTTAATAAAATTATAAAAAATTATATTTAAGCATAATTAATTATTTGGAATAAACTCATGTCATTAAAAGCAAGAAAAAGATAAAATCGAGAATTTTTACGTATAGGGGCAAAACGATAATTTTACACTTGGAAAATACGTAAAAGCTTGGCAGCGTCCCGAAGGATCATAACGCATGTTAAATAATATTTTATTATTTAAAGTGATGATTTTTATGAAAATATGATTGTTAGACTTAATTTTGTTGTGGAGATGCTAGTACAAAACCAGTAGATGTAAATAAGTAGAAAACCAGAAGTACTTGTATCGCGCTAAAACAAGTAGCAGCACTTATCAAGTACTGCTTAATCTAATTAACAAATGACTTCTTAGCTAAAACCAGAACTAGAAGAAATACAACCCCAAATATACACTAGCAGATAAATATTACCGTTAATCTATTAACATGATACTAGCATTTATTGTTTCATTTAATGTCATTAAATGTTGTACGAGAACATTTAAGACGGCTTACCATTTTTGGTATGAACTGAGACTGATTGCTTTAATGTATTTTGCAGGGTCCATTTTCAGCAATAAAGCTGAATCACTGAAAAGTCAAAAGAGCCGTTCAGATTTTAACGTTGGTTTAAGCCTATATATGAAGACGGAGCACTTTTCAAGAAACATGCAGTGAACGAATCTCAATCAAAGAATATCATTCGAGCATTGCTAGAACTCTCAGTTATCTAAAAAGCTCAACACTGAAAAAGCAGCACACGCTTCATTGCATACACTTGATCATTTGAGATCATTTTGTGCTAGCTATTTTCTTTATCTCTTCTTAAGCTATTCACTTCATTAATAGAAGAGTTTGTAACTGAAAAGAGTTCTTTCCAGAACTTAAGATCTTTCAAGTAGTTAAGTTGTAAAACTAAGAGTTTCAGTAGGCGAAGGGTAAGTCCTGTTGAAGTTGGTGTGTACAATTGTTGTATTGTATTCACCAAAGTCTTTTAGTGATACCTTCTGGAAACAGAAGAAGGGGAGACGTAGAAGATTCATCTTCGAACTTCCAGAAACAAACCTTGTGCCATCTACTGCTTTTCTGTTTCACTATTTTTCACCCACTAACCAACAGATCGTTTCCGTACATTATCTTGTGATCTGCTGGTCTTTAAACTTGAACAAGAATCTGCTAGTATCTCTAACAGGACTCTAGCACATTATTCTGAAAAATCGATTAAGTTTGCCATTGAGTTTATTCAACCCCCCTTCTAAACTCAATCCAATCCTCAACAAGTGGTATCAGAGCAGTGTTATTCTTGTTCTTGAAAATCTACAACAGATGACACATTTTAGCAAGGTTCCCATGTTCTCAAAAGAAGAGTTCGATGACTGGAAGATCCGTATGCAAGCTCATCTAGCAGCTCAAGATGACGACATGTGGTTCGTCATCACAGATGGTCCATTAAAGATCTCAAAGCCTAATACAGTCGTTGCTATCACTGATGGTGCGCCGCAAATGGTTGAAAAACCAAGAAGCGAATGGACTAGTGAAGATAAAAAAAAGCCAATCTGGATAATGTCGCAAAGGACACACTCTATAAAACTCTTGATAAGAACACCTTCAGCAAGATCAAGATGTGTTTAACTGCAAAAGAAATATGGAAAAAGCTCATTCAAATCTTTGAAGGAAATGAGCAGACTAAAGAAAACAAGTTGTCCGTGGCCATGCAAAAATTTGAAAATCTGAAAACGAAGGCCGGAGAAACTCTAAATGAGTTTGATGAACGTTTCAGTAGTCTGGTTAATGAGCTAACAGCTTTTGGCAAAGACTATGGCAACAGAGAAATAGCGCTCAAAGTAATGAGAGCATTGCCTAAGGAATGGAACGTAAAAACTATGGCCATGAGAGTATCTAGAGATCTGAACAAATTAGAACTGCATGATCTATTTGCAGGCTTGAAAGCATATGAATTTGAAATGGAAATACGAAGTGGAGAAGAGCCATCATCTAGTACACCTACCAAGGCTCTTGCTGCTACCGCTGTTGCGCCTGTTACAGTTGTTCCAAATATATCACCTACTACTACTACTGAAAGCACATCTGATAGAACTGCTGAACAGATCAGCAATGATGCAATATCTTTGTTTGTGAAGAAATTCTCTAGATTCATAAAGAAGAACAACAGAACGTATCAGAATCCTAACCGAAATTTTAAGAAGAAATCACCATCCGGTGATATGGCATGTTTTAACTGTGGAAAAATTGATCACTTTATTGCTGATTGCCCAAAGCCCAAAAAGGACGAAAAGAAGAAAAATGAGTACAAGAGGAATGATAAGAAATCCAGAAGAGATCGCAAAGCAATGGTTGCTGAAGAAAATAAGTCCAAGTGGGCAGATTCTAGCTCTGAGTCTTCTGACTCAGATGATCATTCAAGCGACAGTGATGCAGAAGAAGTCAAATGCCTTATGGCAGACACCGAATCAACCTCAACATCTGGAGAGGTATTTGATTTTAACTCAAATGAATTTACACGAACTGATTTGGTTAACGCACTGCATGACATGGTAGAAGAGTACTCAAGACTTTCTCAGTCATTCGAGGAAGTTAAGGCTGGAAATCAAAATTTAAAGGATCAAATCAGTAAGTTTACTTGCTTGCAAGAGAACAGCTGGAGTGATCTGAAAGTTGAGATAAGTAAGTTGAAAATTGAGAATGAGAGAGTAAACGCAGAATACCAGACAATGAGATCTGAAAATCAGAAGCTATCACTACTGGTAAATGCATGGAACAAGTCTTCTGTTTCTTTGGAGAAGATGCATGAGTTACAGAAACAATCTGGAGACAGACGTGGTCTCGGTTTCAGTAACAATGAAAGCACTTCAGAAACTAGTACGAAACCAATACTGGATAAAGGCAAAGGAAAATTCATTTACTTCGTTAAATCCAGTATGGTACATGAACCTGTAGTACCGACTGTTCAAGGTGAAAAGTTTGTAAATCAGACGGACAAAAGAAACCATTATGATCTTGGTTATGTTAAACCTGAGAGTAGAGTCCATCAAAGTGCTGGATCCAGAAGAGGATTCAACCCAGAAGGACAACTCTCTATGAGGGTTAAAAACTACCAGTACTATAATAGTATACCTGTTCAAAAGAGATACAGACCAGAAACCAAGAATAGAAGGGAAGAACAACATGCAAAGATGCATTATGTTAAGAATACTAGACCTTCTGTTGCACAAACAAAGGTGGATACCCGAAGTACAAAGTCACCAAGAATTGTACAGATGTGGGTTCCAAAGGGACTGATAAGGCTTGGACCCAAATAGACTGCGTACTATTTACTAAAACTTGTGCTTGCAGGAACAGAACAAAGTCAAAATTAGCAACTCCATATGGTATCTGGACAGTGGATGCTCCAGACACATGACTGGACAAAAGAATATACTATCAGAAGTGATAAGTTGTACTAGACCAAAGATAACTTTTGGGGACAACTCAAAAGGTAAAACCATGGGTAAGGGTAAGATTACTCATGGTAACATTACTATAAATGATGTACTTTTGGTTGAAAACCTATGTTATAATCTGATCAGTATCAGTCAATTATGTGACAATGGATATTCAGTAGTTTTTCAGAAGCACTTATGCATAATTAAAAATGTGGATGGATATGCAATCTTAACCGGGAAAAGAGAAGGAAATACATACAGAGTTTCTTGGAATGTAGATCATATTAATGTTCCTACGTGTTTAGTTGCATCTCTCAGTGATAAACATTGGTTATGGCAGAAGAGATTGAATCACCTAAACTTTAAGTCAATCAATATTCTCAAAAAACAGAACATAGTTGACGGTTTGCCTGATATTAATTTCGTTAAAAATCACGTATGTTATGCATGTCAACTTGGTAAACAGATAAGATCTAGCTTCAAGAACAAAGGTAGTAAATCAACTTCAAGATGTTTGGAATTATTGCATATGGACTTATTTGGTCCAATCCCTATCATAAGTTTAGGGGGAATGAGATACACTCTTGTTATTATTGATGATTTTTCCAGACTTACTTGGGTAATATTTCTTGCTGGAAAAGACCAGACCAGTGGCCTTCTGATCAAACTTCTGAAGAAAATTCAAAATGAAAAATCAATTTCTGTTATTAAAATCAGAAGCGATCGAGGTACTGAGTTTACTAACAAGGTACTTGAGTTATATTTGGATGAACATGGCATTCATCATGAGTATTCAGCCGCCAGAACGCCTCAACAAAACGGAGTAGCTGAAAGGAGAAACAGAACTCTTAAAGAAGCCGCTAGAACAATGCTAGCAGATGCTAACATCTCTCAGCGCTTCTGGGCAGAAGCAATCAACACTGCATGCTATACACAAAACAGAACCATGATCAACAAGAGACGTAATAAGACTCCTTATGAGATATGGAAAGGGAGTAAGCCTAATGTATCTTATTTTCATGTATTTGGTTGCTAATGTTTCGTGCATAATAACGGTAAAAACTATTTGACTGCATTTGATTCGAAATCAGATGCTGGACTATTTCTTGGATATTCAGCACTGAGCAAAGCCTTCAGAATCTTCAATAATAGAACTCTTAATGTTGAAGAATCCATTCATGTTGTTTTCGATGAAGACAGCAATGCTCATGAAATTACTAACACTTCAAATCTGAGTAACAGGTTGGACAACATTCATCTAGAACTGGATAGTGAAGATGATACAGAGCCACGTGTCAACGATGCACAAAATCCAGAACCAGACATCCCTATAGTAGAACCAGCAAGACAGACACAGGATGCACCAAAACCAGTAGTTGACACTCCAGAATCTATTGACACCTCACTTGAGCTTGGTCCAAATCCATCAAACCAGGAAGAAATCCGTCTAAACCCTTTTATCTGGAGAAAATCACATCCTCCATCCTTGGTTATCGGAAATCCAGCAGCTCCTTTAAGGACAAGAAGACAAATTCTTAATGAATATATGCATGCTGCTTTTATTTCTCAGGTTGAACCAAAGAAGCTTGAAGAAGCTCTTCTGGATCCTAGTTGGATTGAAGCAATGCAAGAAGAGCTGAATCAATTTAAGAGAAATGAAGTATGGTTTCTTGTACCTAGACCAACTCATCAAGCAGTCATTGGAACTCTGTGGGTATTCAGAAACAAGTTGAATGAAGAAGGAAATGTAGTTAGAAACAAAGCAAGACTGGTGGCTCAGGGTTTCAGGCAAGAAGAAGGAATAGACTATGATGAGACCTTTGCACCAGTAGCAAGGCTTGAAGCCATCAGAATATTCTTAGCCTTTGCTACTTTTAAAAACTTTAAAGTTTATCAGATGGATGTGAAAAGTGCCTTCCTAAATGGTTTACTGTAAGAAGAAGTTTACGTCGAACAACCTCCAGGTTTCATCGATCATTTTCTGCCAAATCATGTTTTCAAATTACACAAAGCTCTATATGGTATGAAACAGGCACCTAGAGCATGGTATGACACTCTATCACAATTCCTTGTTAATCAGGATTTCACCATTGGCACAGTAGATAAGATTTTATTCACGTTTGTTAAGAACAAGCACATTTTGTTAGTACAAATTTATGCTGATGACATTATCTTTGGGTCAA
Organism: Primulina huaijiensis; assembly: GCF_012295235.1. Lineage (NCBI taxonomy): Eukaryota > Viridiplantae > Streptophyta > Magnoliopsida > Lamiales > Gesneriaceae > Primulina > Primulina huaijiensis. The sequence goes on from NC_133323.1 coordinate 17,431,684, forward strand.
CTAACCCCAAACTATATGAAACGTTTGCTAAGATGATGCAGGATAAATTTGAGATGAGTTTGATGGGAGAATTAACATTCTTCCTAGGACTGCAAGTCAAGCAACTGGAAACAGGGATCTTCATAAATCAGGCTAAGTATACAAAGGAACTACTGAAAAAGTTTGGGATGGAAGCATGCACTGCTGCTTCCACTCCAATGAGCTCATCTACTAAACTTGACAAAGATGAAAATGGAAACTCAGTAGAGGTAACTCAGTATCGTGGTCTTATTGGCTCATTGCTATATCTCACAGCCAGCAGACCTGATATCATGTTTGCTGTTTGTATTTGCGCAAGATTTCAGACTAACCCTAAGCAATCTCATTTTATTGCTGCTAAACATATTCTAAAATACATAAAGGGTACTCAGAATGTCGGCCTATGGTATCCCAAGGACTCATCATTCAATCTTATTGGATATTCAGATGCTGACTATGCAGGATGCAAACTGGATAGGAAAAGAACTAGTGGTTTTTGTCAATTTCTTGGTGACAAGTTGATCTCCTAGTTCAGTAAAAAGCAGACTTCCATAGCCACGTCTACTGCAGAAGCAGAGTATCTTGCTGCTGGAAGTTGCTGATCTCAAATACTGTGGATACAGCAACAACTCAAAGATTATGGAGTTCAAGCCTCTGAATCACCCATCTTCTGTGACAATAGCAGTGCCATTGCAATCACGCAAAATCCAGTACTTCATTCCAGAACGAAACACATAGATATCAGACATCATTTTATCAGAGATCATGTATAGAAGAAGGATATTCGTCTGGAATACGTTCCGACTGATCAACAAGTAGCAGATATCTTTACAAAACCTCTGCCTGAGAATAAGTTTTCTTACTTTCGAAATGTACATGGTTTAATTGATTTAACTTAATTGTTATTTGTCCAAAATTTAACAATAGAATGTTTGCAGAAGAATAAGAAGACAAAATTACATCTACTGAAATTTTATTGAGGAAATAATCTATGCCATGTTACAGCAGCCAGTTCAGAACCTACAAAATCCTGCCACTCAACTATCCAATTATTCAGTTCATGGATTCTTAAACTAGTGAAGGATTCAGCAGAAGAGATCTTCTCTAGCTGATGCCCCTCCTGCCACAGCATCGCATGCAGAAGAACTTGATCAGTTGCTAGCTCTGTAACATTATTGACATCAAATTGTTGTTTGTATCTTCTCGCTACTGCTCTCTGTGAACGTGTAAATGCCAAACCATTTTGATAAGAATTCTGGAGATCCTGAATCTTGGACCATAAAGACATGACTTTTACCAAGACATATTCTTCAATAGTCTTCTTCAAGTCTTCCAGATAAGGAAACATTTCATCTGTGACAATGACCTGCGTATTGCTACAAGCATCAGAATTGCTTGAACTAGACATATCGAACTGTTATTATCTAACATTCTTGTTGTATTACTTATAGGCAGGTGACATTTAAAGATTGAAGAAGTTGAAGAGTCTCAAGTATTTATAGAAGCTGAAGCGACGGCTCACTGTCTGCACGGATACCAAGAATCATTTATTATTCCTTCAAACTTCGTATCTTCGTATTTATTGCATAGATTCAGGGGGAACAGTAATCTTTCATATTTTCGTGCCTTGTCAGAAGCAGAAGAGAGTTTGGTCTGTTCGATAAGACAAAGTATCTACTGGATTTTGTCAAGAATGCTGACAATACTTCAGCACCTTATAACTTCCAGTAGATATTATCATAATACGACAAATCCTCTTCTGATTATTTTCAGTAACTCATTGGACAGCCCGCCATTTTTTTAAAAAATTTTTTTTTGAAAGGAGTAGAGTAACTGACACTCCTGTTTTCTCTCTCTACCATCCATAAACATATTGACACGTGTCCCTATGTTTACTGACGGCTGTACATTTCATTTAACCGTTCATTTTTTTTTTGCACTTTACGAATTCAGATCATTATTTTGCATCTACTGCTTTCTCGCATCTACTTCTAATCTATCTCTAATTTCTTTCAACTCAGAAATGGCCGCAGCTTATACCTTGAATGCTTATCAGGTGAACTTCGCATCTGTTCTCACCATTAAGGATGAGAATCTCGTTAAGATGTTCAAATTCTTGGAAAAATCTGGACTTCGCAAATTCTTGGAATCACCTACTATTATCTACAAGTCTGCTCTTCTAGATTTCTATGCCAAAGCAGAAGTTGTCGAAGGAAAGATTAACTATACACAGGGAGATGCATCAATCTCCATTGATGCTGCACTTCTCGGCTCAACTTTTTTTTCTACCTTTTTCTGGACTCTCCGAGCTTTCTGATATTACAAAGGAAGAGATGTCTATTGCTTTGACAAACTTTTCTGCCACTAGAGAAGAACTTTCACCTTCCTGCTTCAAGAAGTTATTAAAGATCGAGTACCAGGTACTCGCTGATATCGTGGCAAAAGCCTTGCTGGTCAAGGCTGGAACATTCGACAAACTAACCAAAGAGAAAGTTCAAGTGATGGTGGCCATCATTTTCGAAAAGAAAGTGGATTGGAGTCGTTTTCTGTTTCGAATTATGAAAGAAATGGTTGTAAGGAAAGGTACTGGATTTGCTGTGCAAATCAGTAAAATGTTGCAAGATGCTGGTTTTTCCAGGACGACAGACGAGGATGGCTCTTCAGTCACCATGACTGATGCTGATAATGTGCTTGCCTTAAGGCCAAAGCCAACAGTTGGTGAGTTTGTGGCTATAAAGAAGGAGAATGGGGAATCTTAGGCTGAGGGGCAGAAGAAAATCAAAAGAAAAAGAGGTGTAGTTTTGTCTGATTCTGAGAAAACAGAATCTGAAGAATCAGCAGCACCCACTCAACAAGCTTCACTGCCTCCCACCCCATCCAAAAAGAAGTCTCGCACCACCCTCCGCATCAAGAAAACAGCAGCTCTTGCTGAATTAGAAGATGTTCCTCTTCGACAGGTTTTTCCACCTGCTGTTCCATCCACCAAAGCTAAAGCCATTGAATTAGCACCTTCATCTGCTCAGTCTTTCAAACCAACTTCTGGAGTGGTTATTAGAGAATCTGCTACTGGTTCTTCTGCTTTTAAACCAGTAGTCCCTGCTACTTCTGAAAAAGAGAAAGAAAAGATTACCGAGTTGTCTCAGTCACCGGTAGCCAAATCAACCATTCAAACAGCAATCGATCTTCATCTGGAAAAAAATTAATAATTCAACCAGAGAAGACATGAAATTCTTTGATGATTGGCTCAAGGTAAGAATCTACCATCCAATCATTTTTTTGAGGACTCCCGGCGCTTTTGCTAAAACTGTGAAAAATGAGAAAAAGGTTTTTGCTGCTGCCAAGACACAAAATGTGATAGAAGCCATCAATCGCCGAAACTACATTCTAGATAAATTCAAACAGCAGAAGATGGACGCTATTCTGAAAACGTTGAAGTCAAATTTTGACTCTACTGGTCCTACTGCTTTTCTTGATCAGAATGTCATTCAAATGTTGTCGGAGCAGCTGACAATTCTGTCTGAGCGAATTGTAACTGTAATGCCCGAATTTTGAAAAAAATAAAATTGTGGCAGTAGTTGTGATGGTTTATGGCTTTATGTTATGGTATGAATGACAATGAATGTTATAGAATGGAATAGATAATAGATGGGTAGAATCAAAGGTGGAATTTGAGCTAAATAGATAATGGAAGTGCAGAAACGGTATGAAAAAAGTGGCAGTAGTTTAGGTTTTTAGCATAATGTTTTGTATATTGATCCAATTGATGTGAGGCCACTTTCATTAAAAAGATAAGACATAAGGCTATAACTTTCATGTTTGGAGTTTTGTTCAAATCATTAGTGAAGATGAGCCAAAAGCGCCCCGAAATGTGTCGTGCGTATCGTCGTTCCTACAATGACACATGTTGGGAGATTGAACATAACTTTTTACTCAGACCTCCAAATTCCATGAGGCTAATGGAGATGCAAGCCAAGACATAGGGCTACAACTTTCCTGTTTACCACTTTTCCTAATTCTGAAGGAAAGAGGCGTTTCGGAAGCAATATTTGATGTAGCTGTGCGCAGAGCGCGCCCAAGCGGAAAAAGATGTCCGCCCGGGCGGGCCTTGTTCGAAAATTTTGGATTTATGGCCGAGAGTTCTGCGCTCGAGCGGAAAAAAATGTCCGCCCGAGCACCCAGCAAGTTAAGAAAACGTGTTTTGGTGTTTGGAAAGGTATAAAATCGAATGTGATCATTTTTTTTACTCATTTTCCTTCTCCTTCTCTTCTCTCTATCGGTTTAGAGCTAGGGTTCTTCATTTTTCCTTCAATCCAATTTCTTCCAAGACATTAATCTTTGATTGAAGCCTTAATCTTTGCTTGGAGATTTGAAGTTCTTCTCCTCAAGAGTTTAGAAGCAAGGTAAGAAAGCTTATTTCCTTGGGTTAGTGATTGAAGGGAAAACAATGGGTTGTTTGGTTTGAGTGTTGAGGTAAAGTTGTTAATATAATGATTGATGGTATTGTATGTATTGATATTTTGGAAAAGAAATGGAATTGTAGAGGAGCTAACTCTTTAGCACGCACGTCACGTGTTTGACAAAATGATTCAATGAATGTTTTTATGTCATATTACGGTTAAGAAATGATATGGATTCCTTCTTTACACAATTGTTGGGATTTGAGTTTTCTTGAATATCAAAATTGCGGATCTTGATTCGAAGCATTATTGAATTAATTATGAATTTTGTACAGAAATTGCTCTGTTTTGATAAATGATCCGAGTTCTTGAGTTATAGTAGACTTCGAAGGTTCAAGACTTCTCACCTACACATTTCGATCTTCTTTTGGTAATATTTGAAAGGTATGTTACGGTCGGTAACATACGAGGTAAAAGTATCATTTTTATTTTAAATTGAAAATTCTATGGCTCGATGAATTACTTGTGATTTGATGATGATTGTGGCCTTGAGATGAGTTTATTATAATATCGAAATGATGATATTGATTTGCATCATTACATTGCATATTGAGCCACTTGTTGATTCAGATTTGATATGGCGGAGGTCGCCTTGATTTATTGATTTGTTGGACGTATGGGGCTATAGTTGAGTTGGCATAGTGTATGCGGAGGTCGCTGCTATGGCCTGAACACTCTCTATATGCGCACCATAGTCCTGGGATTGTAGAACACAGCACCCCACCTCGAGCGGATGAGTCGGTGGATGTTGCTGGGGGATTCTCTTTCCTTGGGTACCCTATGACCAGATGATTCACTTGATCTTGAGATTTATTGATAGCCCACAGCTTCTGATCATGCATTGCATTATATTGCATCTTTATGAATTTAATATGAAATATTTGTCACTTTAATTCTCATATGTTATTGATTGTATCATACTGGGTTTATACTCACCGGCATGTCCGGTACCTCTTGTTTTCATGTGCTTGACGGTAGGTGAGGCGAGGCTTGGGATGCCAAAGTCCAGCTCAAGGCGAGGAGATACGAGTTAGAGTGGGATTCTCGGGTCTAAGGAGTTATTTTATGATGTTGGGATTTCTTTATTTTGGCATGTTGAAAATTATATTTCAAACATTTGAGACAATTAAATTTTTTTGACGATGTTCATGTGGATTTGTGAACCACAAATTATGTATTTTACTCGATCATTTGGTTTGTTACAATTATAATTATTAGTATTTGATATCGGACCCGGGGCCCCACAGTCACCAAGGAGAAGACTTTTTCTCAACCTCCAAAATTTTGTGTCAACACTGTCCCCGCCATATTGAAGATGCAGTCAGTTGAGGAACCGGCCAAAGCTTCTTCTGAAGTCAAGGTCTTTAGTACTCCTGCACCCGAAGAAGCTCCTACCCAATGTTCATCACTCATCTCTGTTCATGATCTGGCATCGATTGATGAAGCGATTGAATCGATTGTGCAAACTCAAGCAGCACAAGATGACACACTGCCAGTTATTACTGCTTCTGCTGATCCTCCCCCAGTCCAATCCATTCCAGAAGCTACTGCTACTGCTACTGCTATTGCTATTGCTACTGCTGTTATTACTGCTTCTTCATCTCTTCCAGAGCTTGAGCATTTCTCAGAAGCTCATCAAGCTGAAGTGGCAAATCTGTTGCCTATTTCATCTTCTGCTGTTGAGCCGCAAGCTACCACTGAACCTGCTGCTACTTTTCAACAACCAGAAGCTAGGCCAACAGATCAATCTACTGCTTCAAAAGGTCCTTCTGCTGAGTCAGAACCAGCTTTTATCACTCAAACAGAAGATGCACCTTCTACTGCTCTTACTATCCCTTCTCAGCTTTCTCCTGAGCGCATCGCCAGAATGGAAGATATTAAACAACGCTTGCTTTGCACGAAATGCTTCACCAGTGTCGGAACCATTTGATTTAGAATTTCAGATTGATACTCTACAAAAGGAGCTACATAATCTTTCTGATATAGTCAAGCGATTATCTCGTGAAAATGCCGCAGAAATCAGTGGTGCTCAGTTCTTCCGAGACCGTATGTCCAAGGAAATAAATAAAACGGCGGAATCTATGCATAAAATGTATGCTGAAACCATTGTTTTTAGACAAGCTATATCCAGAAGTTCAAGTCAGCTCACGATTGCTCAATCTGACATACTTATCCGACTCACCGAGCATGATGGCCTTTTTCGCTCAATCTCCACCACCATGGACTTAATGGATGCCAAGATTGATTCTCAATCTCAATCTCTCACCATTCTTAATGATCGAGTTTCTAATCAGGCTCCATATCTAGAGATGTTGACTAATGGCAGCCACAACTTATCTGGGAGAATGGATGACTTAATTGCCAGGGTCATTGTCGATGATGCCAAAAAGGGGGAAGAAGATAGAACTGCTGAAGATAGAACTGGAGCGAGTAGCAGCAGACCTCATTCTTCTGGAAGGGATCAAAATCCAGATGAAGATATTTTTAGAGATATTGGAACTAACTAATTTTATTGCTTTGTCTTGATTTTCTGGATACTAATTGCTTCGCAATCTGTTTTATCAATTCTACTAACGTTCTAAGGGACATCTAGGTTTTGGCATCACCACAAAGGGGGAAATTGTTAGACTTAATTTTGTTGTGGAGATGCTAGTACAAAACCAGTAGATGTAAATAAGCAGAAAACCAGAAGCACTTGTATCGCGCTAAAACCAGTAGCAGCACTTATCAAGTACTGCTTAATCTAATTAACAAATGACTTCTTAGCTAAAACAAGAACTAGAAAAAATACAAACCCGAAATATACACTAGCAGATAAATATTACCGTTAATCTATTAACATGATACTAGCATTTATTGTTTCATTTAATGCCATTAAATGTTGAACGAGAACATTTAAGACGGCTTACCATTTTTGGTATGAACTGAGACTGATTGCTTTAATGTATTTTGCAGGGTCCATTTTCAGCAATAAAGCTGAATCACTGAAAAGTCAAAAGAGCCGTTCAGATTTTAACGTTGGTTTAAGCCTATATATGAAGACGGAGCACTTTTCAAGAAACATGCAGTGAACGAATCTCAATCAAAGAATATCATTCGGGCATTGCTAGAACTCTCAGTTATCTAAAAAGCTCAACACTGAAAAAGCAGCACACGTTTCATTGCATACACTTGATCATTTGAGATCATTTTGTGCTAGCTATTTTCTTTATCTCTTCTTAAGCTATTCACTTCATTAATAGAAGAGTTTGTAACTGAAAAGAGTTCTTTCCAGAACTTAAGATCTTTCAAGTAGTTAAGTTGTAAAACTAAGAGTTTCAGTAGGCGAAGGGTAAGTCCTGTTGAAGTGGGTGTGTACAATTGTTGTACTGTATTCACCAAAGTCCTTTAGTGATACCTTCTGGAAACAGAAGAAGGTGAGACGTAGAAGATTCATCTTCGAACTTCCAGAAACAGACCTTGTACCATCTACTGCTTTTCTGTTTCACTATTTTTCACCCACTAACCAACAGATCGTTTCCGCACATTATCTTGTGATCTGCTGGTCTTTAAACTTGAACAAGAATCTGCTAGTATCTCTAACAGGACTCTAGCATATTATTCTGAAAAATCGATTAAGTTTGCCATTGAGTTTATTCAATCCCCCCCTTCTAAACTCAATCTGATCCTCAACAATGATATTTTATGATTTATGGATATTTTATGATTTATGGTAAAACCTGTGCAATTTTCACTGTCTAAAATGTTATTTTTGGAAAGTTATGATGATTTATGTTTTTAAAAAAAAATGAAAAATATTTTGAGGGATCTGAATTGACTGTAGCACATGATATATGATTTTGTGGAGATGACGTTCGGGCCAAGGCCCAGAGGGAGCCCATATTCGGGCCAAGGCTCCAGAGGGACCCCGTCTATGGGAAAAGGTCCCATAGGACCCCGACGACCGTATTTCCACGGTGGAGCCTCGTGCTTGTCCCCATGGACCATGTAGAGCTAAGAGTGCAGTCGACCAAAAGATAAATGCTAGTCACTTTCGAGGATGAAACTTCACCCAAAATGATAAAAGATTGAAAGCTTTACGAATAAAATGATTTATGATATATGATTTATGCTTAAAAGCTTTTTAAATGATTTAATTATACTTAAATGATTTTTAAATGATTTATTTATGCTTAAATTATTTATAAATGATTTTAAATTATTTATTTATGTCCAAAAGCTATTTTAAATAAAAGAATGATTTTTTAATGCATGCGATTATATATGTATTATTTGCTACTTATGTTTAGAACGTGCTGAGTCATTAGACTCACTATGTTTATATTATGCAGGATTTGATTATTTATGGGAGGCGGTAGCGATTGAGTGGATCGAGTGCTGCAGTACACACCCGAGAGCCATTTATTTCCGCACTAGCTAGATAAATAAAAGATTTAAATATTTATGCTAATGATTTTATTAGAGATATTTTTATGTTTTATTTTATTGTTAATTGATCTTTTTAAAGGTCGATTTTGGAGTTTTGGTTAGTTGATTATTCAGGATTTTATTTGGTACACTCGAGATTTCAATTGTTAAATTTTTATGATTGTTAGAAATGTTAAGTTATTTTATTTAGTATTTTCGAATTTAAGATTTATGGAAAAAAAATTAAATATCGAGGTCGTTTCAGTAATGCTTCGGCTACTTTTCAAAGATGCATGTTAAGTATTTTCAGCGATATAACTGAAGAATTTGTAGAAGTTTTTATGGATTATATAATTGTTTTTGAAAATTCATTTGAAAATTGTTTTAAAAACCTAGAAGAAATATTAAAAAGATGTGAAGAAACAAATCTTGTTTTAAATTGGAAAAAATGTCATTATATGGTTAAATCTGGGATTGTTTTAGGACATGTGATATATGAAAAATGAATTGAACTTGATAAAGCCAAAGTTGATGTTATTGCTAATTTAACATCACAAAAAACGATCAAAGAAGTTCGATTATTCTTGGGTCATGCAGGATTTTATAGAAGGTTTATAAAAAATTTCAGCATAATATCTAAACCAATTTTAAATCTTTTAACAAAAGATGTGAATGGACTCAGAAATGTGAAAGTGCTTTTAAAAAAATAATTAATCTTTTGATTACATCACCTATTTTACAACCTCCAGATTGGTATTTACAATTTGAATTAATGTGTGATGCAACTGATTATGCTATAGGAGCTGTGTTAGGACAAAGAAAAGAAGGAAAAACTTGTGCAATCTATTATGCTAGTAGAACATTAAATAGTGCCCAAATAAATTATTCAATTACTGAAAAAGAATTACTTTCAGTAGTATTTGCATTAGATAAGTTTCGATCTTATTTAATTGGTTCTACTAATATTGTTTACATTGATCATTCTACCGTAAAATATTTATCAAATAAACAAGATACTAAGCCAAGATTAATACGGTGGATCTTATTGTTATAAAAATTTGATATTATAATTGAAGATAAAAAAAGAAAAAAAAATGTTGTAGCCGATCATTTATCTAGAATAATGACTAAATCATCTCATAATAAAATACCAATAAATGAAAAATTTTCGGATGATCTGTTGTTTTATGCTACTATTATGCCATGGTTTGCTAACATTGTAAATTTTCTTGTGACAAATAAAATGCTTTCTCATTGAAATTCACAGGATAAGAATAAATTTTTGATAGAAGTAAAAAATTTTTATTGCGATGATCTTTACTTGTTTAAGTATTGTCCTTACTAAATTTTTCTACGATGCATACTCGAAATGAAGTAAGTAATGTTATTAAATTTTGTCATTCTGAAGCATGTGAAGGTCATTTTTCATCGAATAAAACAGCTACAAAAATCTTACATTGTTGATTTTATTAGCCGTCTTTATTCAAACATACACATTTATTTTGCAAATCTTGTGAAAACTGTCAGAAAATGAGATCAATTTCAAAATGAAACATGAAGCCTTTAAATCCAATCATAATTATTGAAATTTTTTTATAGTTGTGGGATAGATTTTATGGGTCCATTTCCATTGTCTTTTGGATTTACCCTACATTTTAGTCATTGTTGATTATATTTCAAAATGGATTGAAGCAATTGCATGTAGAACTAATGATCATAAAGTTGTTATAAAATTTTTAAAAGAAAATATTTTTTGGCAATTTTGAATACCTAGAGCAAGAAAATACGGCATTACACATAAAAGTCTACCCCATATCATCCTCAAAATAATGGTCAAGTTGAACTTGCAAACAGAGAAATAAAACAAATTTTAGAAAAAACAGTTAATCCAAATCGAAAAGATTGGTCTTTAAGATTAACTGATGTATTATGGGCATATAGAAATGTATTTAAAACATCATTAGAGATGTCACCATATAGGTTAGTTTTTGATAAGCATTGTCATTTACCCGTCGAACTTGAACATAAAGCTTATTGGGCAATTAAAGCATTTAATATTAATTTAGATGATACATTTAAATTAAGAAAATTTCAATTAAAAGAACTTGAAGAATTAAGAAATGATGCATATGAAAATTCAAAGATTTATAAAGATAAAACTAAAGCCATTCATGATAAAAATATTATGAGAAAGTCATTTGAAATTGGACAAAAATTTACTTTATAATTCTCGTTTGCATTTATTTTGAGGAAAACTAAGATCGAGATGGTCAGGTCCATTGACAGTTAAATTTGTTTATCCTCATGGTGCTGTTGATATTGAAAATCCTAAAAATAATTATATGTTTAAAGTTAATGGGCAAAGACTTAAGCTTTTTATAGAAAATGAAATTATATTAACGATGAATTTATACCTTTATATGATCCACAATAGTTGTTTGATATTTTCATTTTATTTTTGCAGATTCTAGTTCATTTCTCTAGTTCATTTCTCGGTTTCTTCAGTTTTCTCAAAATAATTGAAATATAAATAATAATAATAATAATAATAATAATAATAATAATAATAATAATAATAATAATAATATGAATATGAATATGAATGCTTGTAGTGTGAATCTTCGTAAATATTTTTCTTGTTTACCTGATAATGCGTTGAAAAAAAATTATATAGCTAGATGTCAGTGAATAAGGTTGATGATGTCATATGGCATATCGAATGATGTCCGTTTGATAATGAAGCAAAAGTCCAATTGGTTTGGGAAGCAAGTGAAATAATAATAAGATATATGCCAGGATTCAGTAAAAGCACATATGCCAAAAAGCGAAGAGCTAAACGTATAGGTGGATGTCATAAATGTGCAAGGTGGAATTGTAAGGGGAAATGGAAAAATGTTGGAATGATATCAATGAATAGAGAAGATAAAATTTTATTCATTAAGAATGATCTGAGTAAAGAGCTTTTGGATAATTTTCTAGAGGTTCTTGATACACATTCTAGTGGGTACGTGCAAAATGAACTTTTTAAACTATGGTGGCAATTTCAACGTGAGGAATATCAATATGAACGGTGGAATCAGCCTTACATAGATCCTAACACATGTCTATTTAGATAAATAAATAAATAAATACAATTTTATAATAAAATTGGATGGGAATATTACTTTAAAAGACCATGTTTGTCAATTTTATATAAATATATACAATTTTATATATATAAATGTAGTCTTGGGAATATAACGTTAAAAGATCCTGTTTGCCAATTTTATATATATACAATTTAGTCTTGGGAATATGACGTTAAAAGAACCTGTTTGCCAATTTTATAATAAAATTGGATGAGAAGCATATCATCGACTCATAAAAGACGTTGAAGCCATTACTTAACGTAAAATCAGAGGAAGATGTGAGCTACAATCACAATTACGCTGTATAGATGTGTTTTCATTTTATGTCATTTTTATTTTCTATTAAGAATATTATTTTTATGTTCAAATATTGATTTTTGATAAGTTACGCGTATAAATTCATATGTTGTAATATAACAATTAAAGAAAACATATTTCTTAACATTTCAACGTTCACGTTAAGTAAAATTTAAAATTTTTGTGCATTTTGTGGATCTAGTGCAAGAAAAGATTCAATTTATGAAGAATAACAGAAAAGCTTGGAATAATACTTGCTTAAAAAAAGATTCATTTGGTATATGGTGGTGGTGAAGTTGGTCTCATGAGAAAAGTTGCAAAAGCTACGCATACAGGTGGAAGTGAAGTCTTAGGCATTATTCTGATTACTTTAGCCAATCTTACTAGACCAACAATAGGAGAAGAAATGAAAGTGGACAACGTGTATGAACGAATTACTCAAATGATCGAACATTCAGATGTCTTCATTACTTTGCCAGGAGGTTCCGGTATTTTGGAGAAAATATTTCATATTGTTTTCTGGACACAATTAAATATCCACCATAAGTCAATTGGTTTGTTAAATGTTAACAACTATTATGATAAACTGTTATCATTTCTTGATGATGTTGTGGAACAAAGATTTATTTCATTAGTTTCACGAAGGATGTTAGTTTCTACTACAACTGAGGGCAAACTTATTGATTTACTGCAAAGATTTATTCATGAACCAGATCCATTCTTATCGAAATTTAATTGGCCAACATCCAAGAGTCAGAAAAGACAATTTATGTGATGCTAAACTTGTGATTGAATGGTATGTTTTAATGTATTTTTAAGGTATGAATAATCTCTTCTTATTCTTCTTCTCTTAGTTTTTATTATTATATGAAATACACACACACACACACACACACACACATAGTAGTAGTAATAATAATTTTTAGTTTTTGTTTGGATCGGTTTGGAAGAAAATCGTTGAGCTACAATAGCTCGATTCTTAAAATATTGAACACCGATGAATTAAATCGAGTTTGGTGTTCAAACCAAGCGGAATACACTCAAAATAACCCTTCGTAGAAACCGATTAAATATTTTATAAAGTATTTAAAATATATGCAAGTTGAATGAGTAAAAATATTTTAGTTGAAGCATTTTATCTAACACTTGATATGCAATAATTTGGTATTTGAAAAACACATAAAATACTTCAACAATGCATCTTTAAAAGCAATGGAAATGATAAGTAAATGCAATAAACAAATAGAAACGAATTTGTTTATGGATGTTCGGAGACTTCAAATACTCCTACGTCACCCCTTCTTCTCCTTGGGAAGGATTCACTAGAAAACTTTAATTAATATAACTCTTTGTACAAACCCACTCAGCTTAGGACTTACACTACTGTCTAACTGAATACCTAGCTCTCAAGATTGTAGGCAGCACCTCACAATCAACATATTGTTTAATGTCTCGTATGCAAAGACTACATACACAAGTTTATTGTCTGTGTGCAAGACTAACTCAACTAATATTTGAAGTGCAACTCTCTTGTATATGTGTGAGTGATTGTGTGTGAGGAATTTATCAGTTACAGTGTACATCTCAAATGTATCCTTACACAAGGGCTTTTGCTCTCAACTAGCTGATTTTTTCATGATAACTGTCCATGCCTTGAATCTTCTTCAAAAGCTCTTGTTTGATCTTCAATATGTTGTATTTATAGGCTCCAACAATGATATATACGTTAGATACAAGAATATGACCGTTTGGAAAGGTTCTGTACTGTTTTTGAGATTGCAACGGTCAAATTCGCCTTGCTGGACTTTTTCCCGAGTGGTCAACTGCTCAACTGGTTCAATTCAACTGGTCTGGTTCAGTTGGTCAGTTGCTGGTTCAGTTCAGTTGAGTTGGTCAGCTGCTGGTTCAGCTCAGTTGAGTTGGTCAGCAGCTGGTTCAGTTCAGTTGGTCAGCTACTGGTTCAGTTCAGTTGGTCAGCAGCTGGTTCAGTTCAGTTCAGTTGGTCAGCTGCTGGTTCAGTTCAACTTCAGCTGGTGTGCTGAAATAAGTCTAGCTGATTTCAGTTTGTGCAGAACCAGTAGCTTAATCGTCATTTATCAGCATCAAGATTATTTGTAGATCATCGTCTTATCTTTCTAACGCATACTGAATCGTTTCATTCCAAAAATCGAGCTGAGAGATATGACCAAAATACCGCAACTGCTCATACCCAACTGATTGTTGTTTTTGTGCAATCAGTTTGTTATTTCAGCGATCAGTTAGAACTTGATAACATCCGATTTTGCCCAATTGACATGAAATACGACTTGTTCCAAATTGAGTTTTCTAATCAGTCATGTTAGCGGATTGTCATTTGAATCATCCAGCTGAGAGATATCATCAAAACACCGAAGCTTGCTAGAAATTCAGTTTGTGCAAAATTCAGTTTTAGTTTTCTTCTTGTGTCAATAACTTCACACTTGAGTAATTATGTTAGAAACACAATAACCAGTTTTAACATCAAAATCAAGATTGGAAACATGAAATGTTCCAACAATTCCCCTTTTTTGATGATCACAAAACTTGGATAAACAATCGATTCAACTAACATATTTCTCCTCTTTTTTTGTGAATCATAAAATCATATTTTCAAAAAATATTAAGCACAAAATTTTCTCTCTCTCATTATTTAAAAATAATCTCTCCATTAAAATTATAATGAGTTCTCCCCCTACATTTTTGAAAGTTTGAAATTCATAAAACTAGAGGAGTGACTAACTAATTTTCTCCATGGCTCATTTTCTGCTACAGCACATATGCTTTGCGTTCAACGAATGCACTTCTTTTTCTCGGGCATAAATAGGCTGCAACTTTTATACCGCTATAAATATCTATGAGTCTAGTTTGCAATGCAAAAAACAGTTTGTCATTTGGACACTCGAGCAAGGAGATATGCCATTTTTCCTACGGTCGCTACAAGCTGCAGGAAAATTCAGTTTTGCATATATATGTTTAAAAAATCTGAAATTTTTGAATTTTAAACATCAAAATCTGTTTCAATGTTCTTTGAAGAACAACCCGCTCTGATACCACTTGAAGGATCGTTTGGTTGTGCTAGCACTTTCGAAGATGCTTTAAACACAATATTCTTCAATGAGCTGCAATAGCTCGTGTTCTAAGAATGTCAACACCGATGAATTAAATCGAGTTTGGTTCTAAGACCAAGTGGAAAATACTCGAAGTAATCCATCGTAAAGAAAGCTGTTATATTTGAAAACGATTTATCTTATGTAAACTGAATAACTGAAAAGGGCTAGATCAGATTTTGCATTCATCAGTTCAGTTATAGTGACAACGGAACTGACAGATACTCTTGCTGATCCAAACAGTTTGAAAACAATAGTTAATCAGTTAAATACACAAGAAATGTTTATGGATGTTCGGAGACTTCAACTGCTCTTACGTCATCCCTTCTACCACCTCGGGTAGGATCCACTAGAAGACTTTGATTTATACAACTACTTGTACAAACCCACTCGGCTTAGAACTTACCCATTGCCTAACTGAACTCCTAGTCTAGACTGAAGGCAGTCTATGTGAGAAAACTACATACACAAGTTTAACGTCTTTGTGCAAGACTGTATTTGGGTAGTGGGGTGTGTGTGTGTGAGAACTGATATCTGAAAAATAACCCGAAAGGTGTTTTCACACACTGAGAGAATTGTGCTTCTAAACTAAGCAGATAACACGTTGAAGTGTTCTCTATGGGCTGATTGCTTCTGAAAACTGATGTGCAATATGCATGCCCTTTCTTTTACCACAATCTCTCTTGTATTTTCATTGATGCTTGTTGAGAGTCTTGAGTCTTCACTAATCTTCATCTTCTATTTATAGGTGCGAAGTTAGATCGTACAGTGAGACTCAATTATTGCATCCGTTGCATCTTGAATTTGCTCTTTGGACTTTGTGTCTCGACTTTACGACTGTCCATCTGAAGCGTTTTGTCTTTAATGTTCTGATGCAACGTCTATTATTGTTCTTTGACTGGACAAATGCGTTGTACCTTTGTGTATAGCTGGAATCCACTAGACTGAGCTTGTCTTGATCTACATCTGAAAGATTCTGACTGATGCTCCGAACTAGTCAATTGAACTGATCTTCAGTTGGGCTGGGGAAATCAGTTGACTCGTCAGTTGAACTGATTTCACTCTCATTCAGAGTGATTGATCAGCTGGACTTCTACATAAGTTGAACACTTCTTCGGTTGGCCAGGCTTCTGAGGTTCTCCTGTTGGTCCACCTATAACCTGGATGATCAGCTGAACATCTCGATTGATATATCAGTTTGCCTGATTCAGTTTGTGCGAACAGTTGAGTCTTCGGATGCGATTAAGATTCCTCAAAACTGATCTAGCTTCTGCACACTTAAGGTAGATAATTAGTAACACAAAATAACAAGTTTTGTTAGCATCAAAACAAAGATTGCGAACTTGTAAAGTTCCAACAATCTTCCTTTTTTTGATGATCCCAAAACTTGATCAGTTAAGCAAAATATATTCACTTCAAGGGTTGGTACATTCAAACATCGTTAAAAGCTCCCACTCAAAAACTGAATTAAAAAAGTTTTGAAAACCATTTAAAGATAGAGGGTAAAACAAAAACTCCCCCTCTAAAACTGAATAAAGGACGGTTTGAAAAACACAAAAAAAAAAACCCCTCCAAAACTGAATTGAAAACCCCTTTTGAAAAACAAAATTATGCTCAGTTGGCAAATTTCAATCGTTCAAATAATGTAGGAAAGAAGTCTGAAAATAACAATTAAGTCACATTGAAACTCAACTGGATAAACATGATGTTTATTTATACAGATAAAATGAGTTTTACATTTCAATACATCTATTGAAAAGAAAATTACAATGGCTTTTTAAATAACATCGGTTATCAGTCAGTTTGTGTAGACAGAACTGAATACTTCAGCAACTGGTTGCATTTATCATTTGAATAGCTGCATGGTTGTGAGTTCAATTCGCTAGAGAAACGAGTTAAACTGCCTTGAACTTGATTTCTTCGCAGGCAAACTGGTCGAGCAGACTCAAATTAACTCAACTGATGTTGAACCGCATTTATATGATATATCAATGAAACGACGAAATATTGTTGATGATTAACCTTCGCTCTAATCATCCAACATCCCAGCATGGCTAAGCTTCGTTTGTAAGTCAGCTGAACTGGTTGGCTTGCAACTGAAATCTTGTTCACTGAAAAATTTAACTGTACATCTTGGCAGACGAAGCTCGGTACCCAGCAGACTGATTAAAACCCAAAAGCTAAGAGTTTAGAGAAGTGGCGACAATGTTAGTTCCAGTGCAAATCTTCTCAACTCTTTACTAAAGAGCGATATAAATATTTTCAAATAGTTTTGAAAATAGTATTAAATACTTTTAAAAAGCATTTTAAAAAAAATTTTAAAACACAGTTTTCTTCAAATGTTCTTCTTAGAACAACTAGCTCTGATACCAGTTGAAAGATCGTTTGTTAGGCAGAAAATCGTTGAGCTACAATAGCTTGGGTCTTGAAATATTGAACACCGATGAATTAAATCGAGTTTGGTGTTCAAACCAAGCGGAATACACTCGAAATAATATTTCGTAGAAACCGATTAAATATTTTGGAAAGAATTTAAAATATATGCAAGTTGAATGAGTAAAAATATTTTAATTGAAGCATTTTATCAAACACTTGGTATGCAATAATTTGGTATTTGAAGAACACATAAAATGCTTAAAAATGCATCTTTAAAAGAAATGGAAATGATGAGTAAATGCAATAAAAAAAATAGACACGAATTTGTTTATGGATGTTCGGAGACTTCAAATGCTCCTACATCACCCTTTCTTCCCCTTGGGAAGGATTCATTATAAGCTTTTGATTTATACAACTCTTTGTACAAACCCACTCAGCTTAAGACTTACACTACTGCCTAACTGAACTCCTAGCTCTCAAGATTGTAGGCAGCACCTCACAATCAGCATATTGTTTAAGGTCTCATATGCAAAGACTACATACACAAGTATATTGTCTTTGTGCAAGAATCACTCAACTAATCTTTGAAGTTCAAATATCTTGTATATGTGTGAGTGATTGTGTGTGAGAAATTTATCAGTTACAGTGTACATCTCAAATGTATCCTCACACAAGGGCTTGTGCTCTCAACTAGCTGATTTCTTCATGATGACTGTCCATGCTTTGAATCTTCTTCAAAAGCTCTTGTTGATCTTCAATATGTTGTATTTATAGGCTCCAACAATGATATATTCGTTAGGTACAAGAATATGACCATTTGGAAAGTTTATGTACTGTTTCTGAGATTGCAACGGTCAAATTCGCCTTGCTGGACTTTTTCCCGAGTGGTCAACTGCTCAAGTGGTTCAGTTCAGCTGGTCTGGTCTGATTCAGTTCAACTGGTTCGGTTCATTTTCAGCTGGTCTGGTTCAGTTCAACTAGTTCAGTTGGTCAGCTGCTGGTTCAATTCAGTTGAGTTGGTCAGCAGCTGGTTCAGTTCAGTTCGTCAGCTGCTGGTTCAGTTCAGTTCAGTTGGTCAGCAGCTGGTTCAGTTCAGTTCAGTTGGTTAGCTGCTGGTTCAGTTCAGTTTCAACTGCTGTGATGAAATCGGTCTAGCTGATTTCAGTTTGTGCAGTACCAGTAGCTTCATCGTCATTTATCAGTATCTTAAGCTTCGATTCAGACTTTGAATTATAGAGCTGATTTGTAGATCATCTTCTTATATTTTCAACGCATACTGAATCGTTTCATTCCAATAATCAAGCTGTGAAATATGACCAAAATACCACAACTGCTAATACCCAACTGATTGCTATTTTCGTGCAATCAGTTCGGTACTACAGCGATCAGTTAGACCTTGATAACATCCGATTTTGCCCAACTTACCTGAAATACGACTTGTTTCAAATTGAGTTTTCTAATCCGTTATGATGGCGGATTGTCATTTGAATCATCCAGCTGAGAGATATCATAAAAACACCGAAATTTTCAAGAAATTCAGTTTGTGCAGAATTCAGTTTTAGTTTGATTCTTGTGTTAATAACTTCACACTTGAGTAAAAATGTTAGAAACATAATAACAAGTTTTGTTAACATCAAAATCAAGATTGGGAACATTAAATGTTCCAACAGTTTCAATGGTGAGTAAGGTGTCAGTAAAATGCACATGAGACGCATTAGTTAATAATTATTAGAAAATCAAAATACGCTCAATTTTAATATTCATTATATTCAAATTACAGATTACAAGAAAAAATAGTTTTTCATATGGAACAATTTATATATATATATATATTCCTATTTTGTTTTCAATATTAGTTTATTTAATTTTCTGCTTTAATACTTAGCCTTTTTCAATGAGAGTTAATATTCATTCCAATTCCATGAGTGAAAATCAGCTATTCATTAAATATTTATACCTGAAAGAATATGGAGTTGAGGAGTTTACGATAATATTCTTGATATTATACATGTTATAATGAGTGATGTGAATTATCTTTTTGACTATATTATTATAAAAAATTTAGAAATTAATATATATATAGATATATATATACAAATATATAAAAAGAATAAAAAATCTAGCTTGTGATTTTCTGATAAATTTTATTGCTCCTTGGACTAGTAATAAGATAGTGTGTGATTTGATAAAACTTAAAATTAATAATTTATCATATTTTAAAACATATATTTTAAAATTTAAGTTTCATTAAAATTATAAAATTATGTTATTTTAGTATTGTTTGTTTATATTTAAATGTCTTACTAAATATGTTTTATTTTTAAGTTTTCTACATGTTGGTAAAATAATGGTAACGCAAGTTACAAAATTCAAATTGAGGTGATTCAAATATGTTTAGAATCCTTGAGGAAGTATCTACAACTTTGCAGAAGACATGAATTCCTAAAAAATTTATTAAAATCATCAAATTGTGCGAATATCAAGAGGATGACATATTTACTTGGAACACATTGTGAACTCCAGAAAGCATTGGTGGCAATGCCACTATATAAGCTAGTGTCTCAATCCTCTCCAAAATCTCAAACGGGCCACTAAATCTTGGACTAAGCTTGCCCTTCTTGCCAAAACGTATAACACCTTTCATAGGTGCTATTTTCACAAACACATGGTCTCCCACTGCAAACTCTAAGTTTATTCGTCTATTGTCAGCATAACTCTTTTGTCGGCTTTGTGCAGTCTTCATTCTCTCACGAATTTCGACTACAAGCTCAGCGGTCTCTTCAATCACATTCGGACCAATCTCTCTTCTTTCACCAACCTCGTCCCAATGAATAGGAGATCTACATTTCTTTCCATAAAGTGCCTTAAACAGAGCCATCCCGATAGATTATTGAAAACTACTATTGTATGTGAACTCCACTAGAGGTAATTTCGGTTCCCAACTGCCTTGGAAATCTATCACACAAGCTCGCAGTAGATCTTCAAAAATTTGAATAACTATTTCGGACTAACCATCGGTTTGAGGATGGAATGCAGTACTCAATAATAACTTGGTCCCCATTGCTTCATGTAGACTCTTCCAGAATGATGACGTATCGGATCTCTGTCAGAAACAATAGATACAGGATTCCCATGCAGACGAACTATCTCTCGAATATATAACTCTGCATACTGGATCATGGTGAAGGTCGTCTTTATAGGTAGAAAATGCGCTGATTTCGTAAGACGATCCACTATCACCCATATAGCATTGAATCCCTTAATAGTCTTCGGTAATCCCACAACAAAGTCCATAGTGATGTTTTCCCATTTCCACTCGGGAATAGGAAGTGGCTTCAATTTCCCCGCTGGTCTTTGATGCTCTGCTTTAACTTGCTGACAAGTCAAACACTCGGATACAAATCTCTAAATGTCTCTCTTCATGCCTGGCCACCAATATAATGACTGTAAGTCTTTGTACATTTTCGTGCTACCCGGATGAATGGAATAAGGTGTGTCATGAGCTTCCTTCACGAATTCTATACCTCAAAGTCGACTATAGTGTTAATGTGGCAAGATTAGGGGCCTCGCTCCTAGCATACACTGTAAGCTCAAACCGATGGGTCTGCAACAATCTTTGGAGTGATAATTGAGTGATAACTGCTGCTTTTCTACTCAATGCATCTGTCACCACATTAGCTATCCTCGGATGATAGCTAATCTCACAGTCGTAGTCCTTTACTAACTCAAGCCATCTTTGTTGTCTCATATTCAATTTCTTTTGGGTGAAGAAGTATTTCAGACTTTTATGATCGGTGAATATTTTGCATTTCTCCCCATAAAGGTAATGTCTAAATCTTTAATGCGAAGACTACTGCTGCAAGTTCAAGATCATGAGTAGGGTAGTTTTTCTCCTGAATTTTCAACTGTCTCGACGCATAAGCTATAAATCGGTCATTTTGCATCAGGACTGCGCCCAAACCAAGTTTAGAAGCATCGGTATATAGAACATACTCTCCTTGCCCTGATGGCATAGATAACACTGGCGCTGAAATCAAGGCTTGCTTCAAATTTTCAAAACTGTCTTGACACTCGGGTTCCCATACAAACTTTGCATTCTTCTTTGTCAAGGAGGTCATGGGTACCACTATAGATGAGAACCCATGAATAAACTTGCAATAATAGCCAACTAGTCTCAAGAAACTGCGAATCTCGGTAACACTCTTCGGTATTCGCCACTGATGAAACTTAAAATTAATAATTTATTATATGTTAAAACCTATATTTTAAAATTTAAGTTTCATTAAAATTAAAAAATTATGTTATTTTAGTATTGTGTGTTTATATTTAAATGTCTTACCAAATATGTTTTACTTTCAGGTTTTCTACGTGTTGGTAAAATAATGATAACTCAAGCTAGAAAACTCAAATGGAGGTGATTCAAATATTTTTGGAATTATTGAAAAATTATCTACAACTTTGCAGAAGATATGATTGCCTAAAAAGTTGGTTAAGATGATCAAATTGTGAAAATATCAAAAGGAGGACAAATTTACTTTCACCATGACCAGCATATAGTAAAAAAA